>NC_081422.1:10000458-10324620 GCF_949786415.1 Peromyscus eremicus | reverse complement strand
AAGGAAAGGCAAAGCAACCAGGAGAGAGGGTACAGAACACAAAACGTGGGGAAGCTTGTCTGAGATCTCACGGAGTCAAGAAGGGTGGAAGTCGTGGTAGTCGGTGAATGTGGCTTCAAGACTAGAGACTGCAGATGAGAGCAGGGGACCCATGGGAAAGGGACGGTGGAAGAGACTGAGTATTCCTTGGGAAGCGCATCAGAGAGCCAACAAGGCAGGGGCATCTAAATGAGCCAGTGAGATGGTGACAGTTAATGTCGTGCTGGAACCTCAGAACTCCCAGAACCAGGCATGAACAAAGTCTACGAAGTGCAGTAGATCCCGAGGGTCCTCTGCCTTCCTTCTCCTGGGCTTCGTGTCCTGCTCTTCTTCAATTCTGAGAAAAGGAACCAATGGACCTAAGTGACTCCAAGTGTGGGTTTACTGGTGTCTCTTTAAGTTGAATGGGGGCAGGCTTTGCCCCTTGCTTCGCTTCAGCTTCTGAGCTGGCAAAAACTGCCGCCTCGTTTAGCCATGGCGGAAAATGTCAGGCAGAGTCAAGGTGAGCAGCTAGCAAAGAGCTGGGAAACCCTCCAGGGAGAAAGCTGAGGGCATTAGTCCCGGAGCAGTAATGAAAGGAGCTGTGTTAGCCTTTGACTTCTTCAGCCCCACCCTCCTCATCTCCGCTTTCACTTAGTGACCAGTGCTCAGCGCCTGTCTTGGGCCTCCGGTGAAGTAAGGCCAAAGGGACAGAGACCAAACCTGTCCATCTTTTTCACCTTGAATCCATCAAGAAAGTATGACCCAGCTTCCATCATCTCCCCTCGAAGGTATTTTAAGATGCGGCTAAATGTCACACTGAGGTCCCTACTATGTGCAGTCAGTGCCTGGTCATCAAAAACAAAGGAAAAGACTGGCAGAGCCTGGACGATGAGAGGCCACAGGGGCAGAGATGTCCCACAGGCAGATGTGGCTTTTCTCTAGGTTGTTAATAGAGAAGAACATAGATTTCTGTCTACTTAAAGCACAAAAAATGTAACCAAATACAGTATTTGAGAGTTGAAAAGTTGAATTACTAGTAAAATAAAATTCTTAGGTCCAGAAACTTATCTAAACAACTTGCTTTTCTGGAAGGAACTTCCTTCTCTGACAGAACAAGATGAATGTTCCTCACAAGTATTCAAGAGCAAAGGGTCATTTCTCAATCAGCCATTTCACAGTAAAGGAACAAAGATTCAGGGACTGGGAATGACTGGCCTTGGCATGAAGCCGCTTCCTAGCAGAGCGCCTCTTTCCTACTCTCAGGACTTCGTATTGGTTGTTAATCACATATACACAGTCCCTGAGTGCCTGTCATGCACACCGCACATCTAAGGGCTATGAAGAACCTAACCCAAGTAAGTCCTGGTCCCCACTCCCCTTGAGTCCGTGTGGAGGTCACTGTTCACCAGATGACATCCAGTGTGTGAGAGAGTCGGGCTCACAAACATCACCTTCTGGTTATGCACATTCAATTCCTCAGTCTTCAGCTGAGGAAATTAGGACCCAAGACAGCCATGCAACTGCCTCAAATGAGACCTTGGCTCTTCCCTCCATCCAAGGTTATGCCACACTTAAACGTTCCCTGACCCCTCCAGGAAATGGGAGATACTTTAGCTAAGTGTAAAAGGAATTTCTGAATAGCAGGATTTATCAGCTCTGAAATATTTTCCGTAGAAGTCCCCATAACAGCACTACCATAGGTAGCTTTGAAATGAGAAGGTGCTGGATGGAGGTCTCCTTTGGAGCAGGCCAGCCTAATGCATAGTAAGAAGTGAGAACAGTGTATCTTGGGTTTTCTCCCACACCATGACTCTAAGGAGCACTAATAGTAACAAAAAACATTCCCCTCTCTTTTCCCTGGCATTCCAATGAGCAGAAACTGATAAACAGACTGCAAAAAAAAAGAGGCTAGCAATGTCCTAGAGAAAAGACAGATGCGCTTTAAAGAGCTGAGGAGATGGGGGTGTTTTTCAGGCTGGTGTTGAAGTTTAGGCAAAGGTATGTGTTTGTGTACGGTGACTAAGCCTGTGTGCATGGGAAGCAGCCACTCCAGATGGCAGAAAATGTGGTAATGTGGGAAGACACATGTAATGATTGGCACCCTAAAAGAAAAACAGATGTCTCCTCAAAAGAAAGATTTTAGAATAAGTTGCCTGCTGACCTCTTCGGGCCTCTTTGGGTCTCAAAGTCAACGACACAGGGGAACTATTTAGGCTTCAATGCACTTCACTGTCTCCCGGGAAAGAAAGAGCACCAGTGAAAGGCAGCATGCACTTGTGTGCACACACACAACAAATAAACAAAACAGAAACAGAAAACAAATTTTAAAATATTTTGCTGATTGCACAACATGGCCAAGGCTCTCACTAATTTTATGTCTTCATCAGATAGAATTTTAACCTGAGACTATAACAAAATCGGTCATGGTGGACATCAGAGTTAGTTGTGGAACTGTTCTGTGCTCACTTTCCCTGGGCACTGTTCCCTACTAGCTTTGGCATAAATGTATGTCTTTGTGGGAGTCTGCTGGAGTCCAGCTCCAACCTGCTCCCACCTGTCAAAGGGTTCTTGGGTAGAGGAGAGAGGAGTGAGGAAATATTAGGTAGAAAGATAGAAAGAGATGATAAGAAAGACAGACACAGGATAGCTTCAGGAGGGCCCTGGGTCAATACCCAACAGCCCAGAGCTTTATTCAAAAGGGCTTTTTATAATATGCCAAGGGAAGAGACAAAATTGGCCTCGCCTTTGCAAGATCAAAGCACACCCTACAGCCAAGTGTAGCCCCTTCCAAACACCTGGTAACCATGCCCATGGCCAAATCATCACCTTATGCAGCCCTGCTGGATAAAGCAAGCTCAGATTCTCTGACCCTGAGTAAGGTCTCACTAGGAAGTCTCTGGGCTCCCACACCACTTCCTATCTGGGTTTAGAATACTGTGCACTAGAATGTGATAGGAACAGAAATATCTGGAATTTGAGAGGGTTTATCTAACAGGGTGTCCAGTCAATGGTGCCTAAGAGAAATGTGGAACTGAATAGCAATGTGTGGCCTAATACAAAACCATAAACTTCCTTTAAAAATTATCAGTTTTAATTTAAAAAAGTAATTGTTTTATAACTCTACTGCATATTTCAAGCATGAACTTTATAGATGACAATGTTGTATTGCTATACCATGCAAAATAAACACACACATGATCTTCCAACCCGTGGACTGTGGATTGAACACCCATGTATTTAACATCTACTCAAGACAATTCTTTGCCCCATGTGTCTCAGAGAAGCAATAACACTGGAGACACTTGCTAGACTCCAGACGAAAGGACACTACATGAACTCCACTGCTCATGTACTCATGTGTGTCACCCTCAACCTCTGCTGTAGAGAGGCAGAATTAAGTCATCTGCCACTTTCCTTACTAAATGAGGAAAGAGCACAAATGATAGAGGGGTTGTTAGCTAAATCACTAACTCACTTCCCAACTAACAAATCTATGGGCTGACTCAAGTGGATAAATGAATGATAGCCCTAGACACCAAGAAAGGTTGTTGTTCATCACCCTGGGACTGCAATGAGAAACTGTCCAAGAGAAAGAAGGACGTCTATCTTCCGTCTGTCAGGAGAAGATTTTACAGAAAAGATGGGAACTGTCTTCAGCTGAGGCCATTTAAAGATGGCCTGACTTTTACAATTCTTCACTGCCTCTTCTTGATGGCTTTTCTCCCTTCTGTCCCTCAGGTCACAGACGTTCTCCAGCTGAAATTGCAGCTGTCTAGTGGGAACAGCCTAAGAAAACAGCAGTAAACCCCAGAGGAACCGGGCCAGGGGGATAAGGCTCAACTTGTGCTTTACTTGATCCAATTGGAACTGTCCTTTGGGACTCTTATGCTGAGTGCTCGAAAGCCAGAGAGAACATTAGAGGGTGGGACGGGGCCAAGGGAAGATATAACAAAGGGAATTTTAGAAAGGAGAAAGGGCTCAGGCTGGAGCTGGGCCAAGAGAAAACTGGAGGTCAGTAGAAGGCCCTAACTGCTGTGCTCTCGGGCCATTCTCGGCTGCACTTTCATGGACACCAGCTCCCTTCCCAGCAGCTCTATCCCAGCCTCCCAGCCACCTGAAACAACAAACCCTTCAAAACCACAACCAAGTCCTGTGTATACAGTGGGGGCTCATTGTGCACAATGTTACACAGAATATGTGTAACATATTCTGACTTTCCAAACCAGGCTTGCCATTCATGCTTTCTAAAATATTAAACCATAAATAATTCATTAGCATATGTTAAGGTCCTGGTAAAAGCCAGACCAGGATATTCATACAGTAAATGTTAAGAGTGCACACCTACTGTTCTACTCTACAATGCTTCCATAATTACTTAGAGGGTATATGCTTTGAAGGACCATATTCCATTCTATATGCATTCTTTTTATTCCATCTTTGGTCTAGATCAACTGTAATCCAATTTCAATATGTTTAACAATTACTGAATGAAAGGACCCTCATAGATACGTGCACTATACTCCATAGGTAAGTGCTTTCAAGCAAGTTTAAAAACATAAATCAAGTATGTGTACACATGTTCACGTGTGTATATGCACATGTGTGTGGAAGCCAGAGGCTGGCATTGGGTATCTTCCTCAATCACTCTCCTTGGTGTTTGAGACAGAACCTCTTATTAAACCTGAAGCTCACTGGTTTGGCTAGGCTGGCTGTGCATCAAGCCTCAGGGATCCTCATATTTCCACCTCCCCAGGTCAGAGGTTACAGGTGTGCACCACCATGCCCAGGTTTTCTTTACATGGGTGCTAACAATCAAACTCAGCATTGTATACTGAGCCATTGCCCCAGATCCTTAAGCAAATTTTTGTCTCAATGGATTTTTCATCTGGTTTCAAATTTTGAACATACCCAGTTGCAAAAGTCACCTCCATGCACAATGGTATGTACACTTTCTGGATAGAAGATATATTGTTTTGAAATGTTCTCTAAATAGATCGGAAGTAGCAGGGAAACTGTCTAGGGGACAGAGGGAGGTGGGGGTGGGGGAGGGGTGATAATTAGCAGGGCAGGACAATGTGGAGGTAATACATTCAATGTAAAACATAAATAAGTGTTTGAAAATTGAAAATATACATATAAACATTAAAAGGAAGATTGGGAATCAGGAAGGGAGAGGGGGAAAAGCAAGCAAGCTACTCTTAAGAGAAGTTTGGGAAGGAAGAAAAGAGCCTTGAAGCCTTGGAACATCTATCCCAACTTGCAGCAGGAACTCACAGTGTCTGCCTGGCCAAGGTGAGGCATCTGCAAGTTCTGTGCTTCAGGGATATTTCCAGGTCACACTCTAGAAGAGCTCTCTGGAGAGCAAAGGTCATAATCTTCCCAGCACCACATCCCGGACTAGGATGGGTCCTGCATGTGGTCCAGCTTCCACGGAAATGGGCATCCCAGACCAGGCTGGGTCCTGCGTGTGGTCCAGCTTCCATGGAAATGGGCACCTCGGACCAGGCTGGGTCCTACGTGTGGTCCAGCTTCGTGTGGTCCAGCTTCGTGTGGTCCAGCTTCCACGGAAACGGGCATCCCGGACCAGGCTGGGTCCTGCGTGTGGTCCAGCTTCCATGGAAATGGGCACCCCGGACCAGGCTGGGTCCTACGTGTGGTCCAGCTTCGTGTGGTCCAGCTTCCACGGAAACGGGCATCCCGGACCAGGCTGGGTCCTGCGTGTTGTCCAGCTTCCATGGACATGGGAGAACAGCATGAAAAGACACTTGTGTCAACACCCAAACTCAAAGCATCAATTCTGAATGCCGGGCAATTACAAAAGAAGTGTGGAAAGAATCCTATGCAACTTGACCTGTGAAGAATGTCAGCCAGAGGCTGGGGAGATGGCTCAGCAGTTAAGAACACTTGCTCTTCTTCTAAAGGACTGAATTCCACCGCTGGCACCCTCATAAGGTGGCTCGCAAATGCCTGTAACTCTAGCTCCAGAGAGTCAGATACCATCCTCTGGCCTCAGCAGGACTGTCTTTTTCTACCTGTCTCTACTTCTTTGACTAACTAAAAATAGTGTGCAAATAATAGTTTGACGATGGCATTTTCATTCATTTATCATCGCATTCTGCTGGTACGCTCCCCCCTTTGGTCTCTCTGTCCCTGCTTCCAATGGTCCTCCTCTGCTTTTGTGTCATATGTGTGTTTAAAGTCTGGATTCCACAAACGAGAGAAAACACGATGTCTGTCCCCGCCTGCCTCACTTCTCCTGCTCTTCCTCGTCAGCCTACTCCCCTTCCCTGAAGTTGTCCCTCCTCTACTCGCATGTCATGGATAAATCTAGATTCCCTGTGTGAGAGAAAGCATGTGGTGGTTGTCTTCCTGAGTCTGGACAACATGAAGATCTCCAGCTCCACCCATTACCTGGCAAATGACACCATTTCATCCTTCTTTCTGGCTGCACAGAACTCTACTTTGTCTTTACCCATTCATCTGCTGGTGGGCAGATTTAACAGTATCCGTGCTTCCACCCTCCTAATCCTAGAAATTGACTGAGTACAACATTGGAACATCCAGATACTTATCCACAACGTGCCTAGAAATCATTTTACTAAACTTGTAGAAGAGAGGGGAGTTGTCACTTACCATACAGGAGGCTTCCAGCCAGAGATCCTGCCACACTGATGTGTAGCTTCAGTATTGGGGAGGGCAAGAAAGGGCTGAGGGAACAGCCTTTGGAGCAACCCTTCCCCTGGGCAGCAATACTGAGACAGGGGTAAGTCAGATTTCGTGTGTGTGTGTGTGTGTGTGTGTGTGTGTGTGTGTGTGCATGCACACGCTGTCTGTGTGTATGAGTGTGTATGTTTGTGCCTGTCTGTGTGCTTGTCTATTTGTGTGCATATGTTGAGTGTGTCTGTGTGCATGTGTATGTGTGTCTGTCTCTATGTGTGTATGCTAGTGAAATATTTTGAAAGTCAACGTGAGGTAGTTCGTGATTGAAAGGTCCAGGATAAAGGGAGTGTCTTGGTTAGTGTTCTATTGCTGTGAAGAGACGCCATGCTTTCTTTCATAAGAGTTGCCTTCTTAAAGGTTCAGAGGCTTGGTCTATTCCATGGCAGGGAGCATGGCAGCATGCATGATGTTGAAACAGTAGCTGAGAGCTACATCCTGGTCCACAGGCCAAGAGAGAGGCAGGGGACTGGGCCTGGTATGGGCTTTTGAAATCTCAAAGCCCACCCCCAGTGGCACACTTCCTTCAACAAAGCCACTCATCCTAATCCTTCTTAAACAGTGCCACTCCCTGATGACTAACCATTCAAATGTATGAGCCTTTGGGGCCATCCACATTCCACTCCCTGGTCTCCATAGGCCTGTGACCTTATCACATTGCAAAATGCATTCAGTCCAACTTCAAAAGGCCCCATAGTCTATCACAGTCTCAACACTGTCTAAAAGTCCAAAATTCAAAGTCTCTTCTGCGTTCAAAATCTCTTAACTGTAACCCCCTGTAAAACCAAAATAAAAAAGTAGATATACTTCCAACATACAATGGCAGAGACTACACATTAGCATACCAAAAGGAAGGAAAGGGAGCATAGTGAGGAAATACTGGACCAGAGCAAGACCAAAAACCAGCAGGGCAAACTCCAAACTCTGCATCTCATGTCTGCTGCAGATCACTTTCCATGTGGAACTGTGTACAGGTAATGCATGAGCTGGGACCAGCAAGATGGATCAGCAGAGAAAGGCACTTTCTACCAAGCCATCAGCCTGAGTTCCAAACCTGGAACCACATGATGGAAGATGAAAAGATGTCCACAGCTTTGTCCTCTGACCTCCACACATTTTTTTGCTGTTACATGTGAATGCACCTACAATACATGCATACACATGTAAACACACACATATACACACACTACACACACACACACACCACACATACACATATCACGCATACACACCACACACATACAAATACACTCTACACACACACCATACACACACACAACTCACATACACACACCACACATACACACTACACACGTACACATACATACTACACACACACATATACCACACACACACATACACACACACATACCACACATACACACTACACACGTACACATACATACTACACACACACATAACACACACACACACACACACACCACACACACAATTATGATGACAATAAATAAGTATAATCATGGAAAACATTACAAATCCCAGTATTACAGTATACACTTTTAAACCATGTCTTATATATACATTGACATCACTGCCTATTAGTATTGTTTCAAGCTGGCAGCTTCTCTTCAGTTCTAAATGAAAACTTCACCAGGAGCTAGAAAGAGGGCTCAGTGGTTAAGAGCACATGTTGCTCTTGCAGAGGACCCAAGTTTGGTTCCCAACACCTGTGGCACATGGCTTACAGTGCCTGTAACTCTTCTGGCCTCTACACATCGCCCCTCCACACACACACATACACATAAATAAACATGAAAATCTTACAGAGTAAATAAAACTTAGCTGGACAAGATGTGCTTTTTTGTCTTCACTGGAATAATACATCATTCCCCCCCCCAAAAAAATCTCAGTTTTTGTTTGTTTTTTTGGGACAGGGTTTCTCTGTGTAGCTTTGGACCCTGTCCTGAAACTCACTCTGTAGACCAGGTTGGCCTAGAACTCACAGAGATCCGCCTGCCTTTCCCTCTTGTGTGTTGGGATTAAACGCATGTGCCACCACCACCTGGCAAAAATCACATTTTTAAGAATGTTATTAATCCTTTAAATAAATAAAAAAGAAACCTCCAAAGGTAACAACTTGCCAGGCGGATTTCAGATAGCTTTCCTTTTTCACAACGCAGAGGTGCACAGATGCTGTGACCATTAGTCCCCGTTTAAGGTTCAATATTTGTGATTTGCAGATGCAAAATGGGCCTCAGATCTGCTCAAAGCCAATGTGTTTCAATTGCAAGGTTTATCTCAAGAGGAAAATTAGAATAAATTTTGCATGATACAATCACTGATTTGCATTCCACAGCCTTAGCTGATTTCTACACTAATATGGAAGAATTATGGGAAACCGTTTCTGGAGCACGTCCATCATTAAGTTTCCTAGGAGACAGCTGCTTACCAGACAGAATAGAGCTAGAACAGGAGCTGGACATGCATGGTCCCCTGATGCTGAGAACTCAGTGTTTTTCTCCACACAGGACATTAGATATTATTTTTAGATTTCACTAAATCTCATAAAGCAGGTGTCTTCATATGCTGAGATTTCACTGATATGCTTACAGACAGACTTGCTTCAGTCCTTTCGGAGAGTTTACCTTTAAAGCATTATTTTAATAACTAGCTTTAAAAAAAGCTCTTTGATTTCAGCGCAGCTCACACGGTCAAATCCTGTTCTTCCAAAGGTGGACTGAAAGGGAAACCCTCTCTTTAGGAAAATCTTGGCTTACCTCCAGCTGATGTATGTGCTACCACCCATCTCATTGTCCTTCAAACCAAAAGACAGAATTCAAGAACTGGAAATGACCTTGTGGATTACTGTGCCACTGACCTACTTACTTTAAGGCGAGCAATTAAAGACCAGCTGCCTCTTCTATAGATACCAGTGCATCAGAAATCAACACACAGATTTGTCAAGACTCGCTCCATGGATGCAATGAGTTAAAGTCTCAGGGTTCCTGTGGTCAGTGCCACCTGGGCTCTGTTTAACACCCCTCATGTTGTTTTTCTAGCACGGACTCTACTCCAGGCTGGGGAGCAGGCTCTCTCATTGCATCATTCTGCTACCATAACTTGTAGGCGTTTCCAAAGCCTGGAGTGCTGGCTGGCTGCAGAGGCTCAGGCCTGTAATCCCAGCACTGGGAAGTGGAGGTAGGAGGGCCAGAAGTTCAAGGCTTTATAGTGAGTTTGGGGCCAGCCTGGACTACAAAACAGCCTGTCTCAAAAATCTAAACAAAAGAGCTGTAGAGATGGCTTGGGATTAAGAGCGATTGCTACCCTTGCAGAGAGGACTGGGGTTCAGTTCCCCTTTTAGATGGTTTTCTCTGGTATTTTGGAAAATAGACTAACGTAAGGGTTATACTAGCTTATGGAGAAAATTTTGGATTTGGGCTCTAACACGTAGTCCTGAATACCACCCTGTCCAACACCCTTCAGTCTATCTTTGAACAAACAAAGTGATGACTCCAAGCCTCGGGTCATGTGAAATAAATTAATGGTACCACTGCAAAGGTCAGAACAATAGCTTAATGAAATCAAGTTCTGTAGTGATCACTGAGCAAAATGTTGGCTCCTGTTTGTCCTTCTGATGTCAAGTACCCAAGGAAAAGCTTGACTTTCATCCAAGGAAAATACACAAAACACAAACATCATGTAGGCAGAAACAACCTTAAAATAGCCACTCTATAATTAACCGAGTCTTCAGAAATGAAAACAGTTTCATGATGAGAGAAGAGAAAAGAGCGATTTCAATGTCACCTCAACTGGGGCATCTGAATGAGGGTGCCTCTGATCTCTTTATGGAGCCCTGCTGCACTGTTGAATTTTTTACAGCCTCGCTGATTCCAGATGCCTGGGGGTCACCTAGGCTGTAAGCTGCTCAACAATCTAACTAACCATTCCCCATGGAACAGTGAGCTGCATAATCAGAAGAAGATATGAAAGTCACCAGTATGCTCTTGTCCTGACTGACAGATGGGAAAGATTAATTTTTTTAAAGTCCAAGTTTCTTGCAATGGTTGTCTTTCTAAATGTATTGTGACTGTTATATAAAATATAAAATCATATTAAGCAACTTAAAGAAGAAAGGGCTTGTTTTAGCTCAGAGTTCAAGGTGGGGAAGTGAGGCAGTTGGAAGGAGCTTGGGACAGCTGGTCACGTCATGTCACATCACATCAGAAGAGAAAACAATGAATGGTTGCTGCCGTGCATCTCCCTTTCTCCACTTGTACAGCCTGGAGTCCCAGCCAGGGAATGGTGCCACCCACAGTGGACAGGCCTTCCCTCAAATCAAGATAATGCCCCATGAGCTCATGTACTGGGTGCTTCTAGATTCTGTGATGTTGACAATGAACACTAATCATCACGACATGACCCTCATCAGATGTACAGTCTGCCAACATGTTCTCCAGTGCCATGTGCTGCAGGATCCAGTTTGATGGTGTTTGTGGAGGATTTTTGTGTCTATGTTCATGAAGGATGTTAGTTCATAGTTTTCTCCTGTTGTAGTCTCTTCTGGTTTTGCTAGCAAGACAATAATTGTCATATTCCTTCCTGTTCTACTTTATGGAAATAACTTGAGAAGAACTGATGTTGGTTCATCTGGAAATGTTTGCTCAAACCCAGCAGTGAATCGTCTGGTGCAGGTTCTTCTTGAATGGATGGCATTCAAGCAACAGACTCAAAAATCATGACTTGCTCCATCCAGGTTGTCTGTCTCTCATGACTCAGTGTTGTTAGAGTCTGTATTCAAGAATGCATCAATGCCTTTTGGTTATTACATTTTGGGGATCATTCATAATAAACCCTAATGACCATTGTACTTGTACGATATCAATTGTAATGTGTCTCTCTCTCATTTTCTTAGTAACGCTAACAAAGAGTTTATTCCATTTGTCTTTCAAAGAACCAGCTTTTTGTCATCAATCAATTGCATTTTTGTCATTTATTTGTTTGAATTTCCACTCTAGCCTCCATTATACCTTTCCTCACACCTATTCAGAATTGGATTGCTCTTGCTTTTCTAGTCCCTTGAGAAGAAAGCCTAAATTGTTTATTTGAGACCTGTCTAGTCTTTCAGTTTGAACACTGAGGCCTATCATGCTTCTTGTCTTTGCTCTGCTTTGTCTCCACTTAAAAAACAAATTATTGAGACACTTTGTGGCCTAACTTATGGCTTTTGCTGGAGAAAACTGAGTGTTGATGACATGTATTTACACGCATTCTGACAGAATGCTCTGTAGATCCCAGTTTGGTCCATTTGGTGAAAGCACGCTTTAACTCTTCTGGGTCTTGGTTGATTGCACCTTAAACAGGTTATTAAAGTCCCATCTATTATTATATGGGATCAAACTCTCCTTATACTATTTTAGACATTTAAGAATATGTTATTTGGAACGATTTCTTCTTGCTGAATTGATCCTTTTATGATATAAGGTATAGTTTTCGGTATGGTGTGTGTATGTATGTGTTCATGAGGGTGTGAGCACACATGCTTGCAGGTGCAGAGGCCGGAGGCTGACAGTGGGTGCCTTCTTGGATCTCCTCAGTTTTCAAGACAGAGTCTCCTACTGACCCTGGAATTCATTGATTTGCTTAGATTGCCTAGCCATAAGCTTCAAGGATCCTCCTGTCTCTGCACCCTGACCCCCAACACTGGGATTACATGTGCACTGCTGCACCTAACTTTTAACGTGGGCACAGAGGATCTGCACTCAAGTCCTCATGCTTATGTGGAAGGCACTTTACCCACTGAGCCATCTCCCCAACCCCTAACCCTTGGATAAGAGAATACAGCTTATCCAACTTAAGTATAGTTAGCCTTGCTTTCTTTTACGATCCATCTCTTCACTTTCAGGTTATGTGTGCTCTGTAGGTGAAGTGAGTTTCTTGTAAACAACATGTATTTAGGTCTGGTGGGTTTTCTTAATCCCCCAAGTTGCTCTCTGTCAATCACATTGGGTAAATTAATCCACTGATATTCACAGTCAAGTACTGAGAGGTAAGTCGGCACCAGTCATCAAATGTCTTGATTTCTAGTTTTATTGTAGTGGCTCTTCTTCCCTCCTGGTCTTTCCATGTGGTTAAGTGAACTTTTACATTAACATGTTTTGATTCCTTACTGTGTTTTGGTTTGTCTAACAGTGGAATTTCTTTGTGTGGTGGTTTGAATGAAAAATGTCCCCCATAGTCTAAGGCATTTCAACACTTGGTTCTCAGTTGGTGGTGCTGTTTAAAGATGTTTACGGTGGCACAGCCTTGCTGGAGGAGGTATGTCACTGGAGAGTGGATATCACTTTCAGCTCTGTCTCTCTTAATGCTTACAGCTGAAGATGTGAGCTCTCAGCTTCTTACATCTGCCACCATGCCTGCTACTTTACTGTCATGCCTCCCTGCCTTGATGGACTCTTAACGCTCTGGAACCGTAAGCCCCAATGAACTCTTTCTTCTGGAGGCTGTCTTAGTCATGATGTTTTAGCACAGCAACAGAAAAGTACACTTGGTGATTACTATGAGGCTTTAAAACGTCTTTGAATATACTAAACAATTTCAAGATGAGAGCAATTTAACATGAACATAAGGATATAAACAAAAGCAAATAAATGCAAGAGAAGATGCACTATTAAGACATGTCCACTGTCATTCCATTTCTACCATGTTGAATTTGCGACATCCCATTTTACATATTTGTATGCTGCCTATCTCCTAAGAGTATTTTAGTGGTTTTGTTTTTAGTTTTCATACTGACCATGTTACTTGCATACCACATGGTAAAGCTGGAGGACTCTATGTGTGTGACTTCTCTTCTGCTGCATGCTAAGACCTTCCGAGTTTGTTTTCCTCACTGATGTCTCTCCAGTTTGAAGATCTTCCTCTGGTATTTCCTATAGAACATGACAGAAGTATGTTCTCTTGGCATTGGTTGCTCTAGGAGCGTCTTTATCACACCTGTACTGCTGTTCTTCCTCCTGTTGCAGTTTCCCGATGCTGGTCCTGGTGTGTGAGCATCTACTGAGAAGCCCTAGGCTGTGTCTCTTTTCTGCTGAATTTCATCTTTCACCTTTGGGCACTCAGTTCTAAAAAGTCTCAGGCAGGGGCTGGAGAGATGGTTCGGTGGTTAAGAACGCTTACTGTTCATCCAAAGGACCTGGGTTCAGTTTCCAGAATGCAGTGCACAGACACACATGTAGACAAAACACTTGTACACATAAATCCCCTTTTCAAAACTCTTTGTTAAAACGTCTCCGGCAGACTTGGTTAAGTTATGTTAGGCCGGTGACCTTTGAGCTTTTCTGTCCTGTTTGTACTCTTTCTAGTTTGGAGATGTTTTCGGTGTTATTTCTCTGAATAAGCTTTTGCCACTGCGGCATTCTCAAGCCCTTCATAAGCCAAGTGTTTGCTCCGTTCATACTGTCTGTCCCAAAGCTCCCACTGGCATTTGTTCCTTCTTTCTTCTCTGTTCCTCTGCACCTGTGCTGTGAGCTCACAGACTCCTTCTCCTGTTTGATGCACCACACCTCTGATGCCTTCTGTTGCTTTGGCATATGTGTTTGTTTACGTTAGCTGTTTCCATCTATTTGCTAAGTTTCTCTCTTACAGTATTGAAACATGCTCTGCTTTCTTCAGGCTTGTTGTTACCTCATAACAATTATTTAAAGTTCTCTGAGAGTTCTCCCCTATTGATTAGTATTTGGTCAATTTATGGCCAAGTCCTAAGTAAGATACTCTATAGCTCGATGACACCTTGCTGATGTGTATATAGGATCTGGAATTGAGAGCAAAGTGTTTATTTAGGTGGTCCTCACCTGGCTTTATCTGTGTCAACCTTTCTATAAATTCTAGCAAGCTGCTTATTTTCTGAGTCTGTGGTCCCTTTAATGGCCTGAGTGAATCTGTGAATCTGTTGTTGTTATGTTATCATGAGAAAGTAATCCAAGCTCAAGTCCATCCCTGATGCAGTAGAGGTGTGTTGTTTAAAAAAAAAAAAAAAAAAAAAAGAGGATAAGAAGAATCATCGGCCCCCATAAGTCTCTCTCCCTGTGACAAGAGTAAGCCAGCATACCATGTTGGTAGTTGTCACCTTGCGGTCAAGAGTCAGGATGTACCTGGATCTAGATGGCCACCCATCATGGGGACTGGGAACCATGCTCCAGTCCTCTGATGGACCAGTAAGTGGTCTTAACTGCTGAGTCATCTATTAACCCTAACCCTTTCTTTTTCCCATAAGAACATTTCCATGCTAGCTCCTTAAAGGTAGATAATTCATCACACAATGAATATTCACTTAAAACCTATAAAATGGGGCCAGAAAGACAGTTCAGTGATTAAGAGACCTGCTGCTTTTCCAGAGAATCAGAATTCAGTTCCTAGCATGCAGGTTGAGTGGCTCATCAGCCCCCATAACTCTAGCTCCAGGCGATCTGACGCCCTCTTCTGGCCTCTACAGGTACCTGCATACAAATGGCGTACCACCCAGAGGACAGGGAGGGAGGCAGGGAGAGGGGGAGGGAGAAAGAGAGAGAGAGGTGGTGGTGGGGAGAGAAAAATTTAAAAACTGTAGCATGGAATGCATGCTCAGGATACTTTGATGAACAAAGGAGCTAAGAGTGGAAATAAGCTGGAAGAGATCTTGACAAACAGGCACAAAGCCCTAGATTCAATCTCCAGCATCATGTAAGATGGACATGAAAGCGCATGTCTATAATCCTATCACTTGGGAGGCAGAGACAAGAACCTCTCACAAGTTCAAGGCCATCCTCAGCTAAGTACAAAGTTTGAGGCCAACCAGAGATGTGTGAGACTGCCAACACACAAACAAACAAAAAAGTGAAACCAGAAGCACGTGGTGTTACAGATGAAAACATCTGCAGAGTGGGACCAGGAATCCTGGGCTGGGGTAGAGGAGAGGGGTAGAAAGTTCCAACCATAATCAAAGTGAACTTTTAAAAAGTCCAACATAAGCACTGTGTCTCCTGCTGTGTGGGTTACTCTCTATAGCCAACACTCTGCTCTCGGTCTTTAATGAGTTGGCCCAGAGTTAGGGCCTATTAGGTCCTATCCCAGCAAAATATGTTCTCTTTATCTCAAGAATTCCCTTCCTAGTGTGATCCATGGGTCTTTATATAGGCAAGATCTCTTAGAAAAAAATAAAAATAAAATGGAAGAGAGAGTACTGTGGTCACAAGTATGTTTTCCAACCAAATAGCCTGTGTTCAAATTCCAGCAAAGTTGCTTGCTCATTATGACCCTGGTTACCTCATCAAGTATACTAGCCTGGAGGACATTGGCCCAAAATAAATAACTGAAGTTTGAAAGTTTGAGAATTGCATTATCTCTCTGGATCAAAATTCAAAACATTCCAACAAAACCTGCCCTAGAATTGCATTTAACTTTAATAGGCAGCACTTTCTAAATGTATTCACCAAGACATAATTTGTGTGTATGTGTGTGTACACGTACATGCATGTGCAAGTATGTGTGTAGGTGTGCATACATCAATACATGCTTGTGTGGAGACCACAGGCCAATATTTGGTGTCTGCCTCAGTCATTCTTCACCATATTTTCTGAGGCATGCTCTCTCATTGAATCTGGAATTTTGCTTGCTGGCCAGAGAGTCCCTGGGATCCCTTGTCTCTTCCCCCCAGTGGGATTACAGGCATGTGATGGCAGACCCAGCTTTTTATATGGGTGCTGAGGATTCAAACTCAGGTCCACCTGTATTCATAGCAAGCACATTACCCATAGTTGGACATTCTTTTCCTCCAACAGCCCCAGATAATAACATGGAGACTTTTATTAATTATGAAAGCTTGGCCTATAGCTTAGGCTTGTCCCACTAGCTCTTATAACTTAAATTAACCTGTGTATATTAATCTATGTTTTGTCTCATGGCTTTTTACCTCTCTTCCATCTTGCACCTCCTGTTTCCTCTCCATGTCCTCTGGTGTCTCTCTCATGCCTAGATTCATCTCCTCTTCTCTCTCTCTGCACAGAGGTCCCACTTGATCTCTTCTTGCCGAGCTATTGGCCATTCAGCTCTTTCTTAAACCAATCAGAAGGTGCCCTGGCAAAGACACATCCTTACAGTTTACAAAAAGATTATTCCACAATAACTACTCACTGAGCCAACTCCCTAGCCTCCTAAGAATTCGTTTTTGTAGGTTTAGAGATTATTCTTAAGAGATACAAACATTTTGGATACCTGCTGTAGGACTGTAAAGTCGGCAGGGAGCCACATACCCCTAGTGACCATGACTTTGACACAAGAAGGCACAGTTCAGAAGTGTCCCTCATTTGGCTGGCAGCCCACTCTGCTTCTAAACACACAGCTTCCCTTCCCATTTCCTTTGCAGGGCCAATGTAGGCACTGGCCCTGGCTAACTGAACATGCAAAGAGGCATCTATAGGCAACAATCTCAGTATATATTCAATTCATCATCTGAAAAAAATCACAGATGAAAGCAATATCTAATGGGTACGAATACACAAGTAGCCATTTCAATTAACTTTCAATTACCCAGTAGAGGAATGTGGTCATTGATGAGCTCCATAAATTCACAATGTGTTGTCAACAGAAAAAAGAGGGGGGGGGGAGAGAGAGAGAGAAAAGGATCATCCAATTTGTTACAACATTAATCCTCTAAAATCATGCCAACCCTAATTATTTTAAGGCTTCATCTTGTTTAATGACAAAGATGAGGGAGTGTGTAGCAGGCTTTCTTTTGGGCCACCAACCAGCTCCCAAATCAGACACGGAAATTTGTTATTAGCTACGAATGCTTGGCCTTATCTTAGCTCTTGTTTTAATCTGTTTTTATCTACATTTTGCCTTAGGGCTTTTTACTTTCCTTCCTTCCTTCCTTCCTTCCTTCCTTCCTTCCTTCCTTCCTTCCTTCCTTCATTTCTCTCTCTCTCTCTCTCTCTCCTCCCTCCCTCCCTTCTTCCTCCCTCCCTTCTTTCTTTCTGTATGTCCTTCTTCCCTGTTTCTGTGTCTATCTGTCTGGCAGCTGCCTGGCTTCTGGCCACAAGAAGCCTCTCTTTCTTCCTTACTCTCTTCTCTCTCATTGTCTTCTTCTGAGTCTAGATTCCTCTTCTTATTTATTCTCTCTGCCTGCCAGCCCCGCCTATCCCTCTACTGCCTAGCTATTAGCCATTCAGCTTTTTATTAGACTGATCATGTGCCTTAGATGAAGCTGGACGTTTTCCTGTGTCCCGCCTGGCCCAGTCAGGACAAATCTCTCTCACCAGCTGGTCCCGCAGCCGCTCAGACCCAAGTAAACAGGCATATCTTATTTACAAATTGTATGGTCATTAGCTCAGGCTTATTACTGACTAGCTCTTACACTTAAATTAACCCATAATTCTTATCTATGTTTAGCCACGTGGGTTGGTACCTTTTCTCAGTTCTGCCTTCACATCTTGCTTCTGCTGTGTCTGGCTGGTGACTCCTGCCTCAGCCTTCCTCTTCCCAGAATTCTCCTTGTCTGCTTATCCCACCTATACTTCCTGCCTGGCTACTGGCCAATCAGCATTTTATTTATCAACCAATCAGAGCAACAAATTCACAGCATACAGAGAGACATCACACATCACTTAGGCAGGCAAGGTGAAACAGCAACACATCTTTACATAATTAAACAAATGCAACATAAACAAATATAACACATGTTCACATAGTTAAACAAATGCAGCATAAACAAATGTAACACATTTTTGCCTAGTTAAAGTAATATTCCACAATATAAACAAATGTAACGTATCTTTATGTAGTTAAAAGTAATATTTCACAACAAGGGTGCTCAAGAATGCCCAAGTGTCACCTTCCATGAAGCCAATGTGGACAGCCACATGAATGTGAGCTGTGATATCCTGGTATCTAGTTCATAGTGATATGACCAGGGATCTAAATTCCCACATGCACTGTGTACTTTCCACCAAGCCATCATGGAAGAAGCTCCAGGCCTATGAAAGAGGAGGTTGTGTCCTATTTATGTAAGTCCCCAGTGATTGACAATGCCAGTCACATAAAGCTCACTCAAACAACATTGAATGAAAGATCACATAGGGTAATAGGTTAGATAGGATAGAAAAACAATTACTGAAGTGCTGTAACAAGAACTACCCAATGGGGAAATAGATGGAAGTAAATTAATGATGCATTAGTTACTTTTCTGTCTCTGTGATAAACACCATGACCAAAAGCAATTTATAAAAGGAAGTTTTACATGGCTTATGGTTCAAAAGGTAGGGTTCATAACGGCAGGGAGGTATGGCAGCAAGTGGCAGAAATGGGAATATGGCTGATCACATTTTCACAGAAACACCAAAAACCAGAACAAACTGAAAGTGGGGTGATGCTATAAACACTCAAAGCCCCCCCACCCCCAGTGATGTACTTCATTCAGTAAGGCTGCACCTCCTAAGGATTTTATAACCTCCCCTGACAGCACCCACGGGGACCCACATGTTAAAATACATGACTCTATGGGGGACATTTCTCATTCAAACCACCATATCAAGCATCAGTGATGCATTCGGTGAGTTCAGTGCTCTACACATTTGTTCTTGGCCCCTTGCTTCACTCTGAGAAGTCTTCATTTTCTCAGTGCTCCATGCACAGTTGCTTTGTAGCAACAGGTTGAAGTGAGTCCCTCTGTAGGCTTCCCATACACTTTTTCTGCATGGCTACCTTCTGGGTTGTTGTTCCACGAGATTTGAGTATCTCAACTTCCCCAACCTCTGCCTTCTGTGTCCTCCAGGCAAGACCAACTGGTTCTGTTCAGACTCCCCTCGATTCACTGCCATCCATGAAGTCCAGAAAGCTGAGGTGTCGGGATACCCACACTGCAATTTTCTTCCTCCCAGGGACCATAGTGCTGGACTGCTGTGCAAAATCTGAGCAAAGTTTTTCCATACACACTTCTCCAGTTTCCTGTACTCTGGGTTAAGAGAGCAAGTCCAGCCTCAGTTACATCTGGAAATGTAATGCCAGAACTGTTTAATCACTATTGTACTTTAGGCAAAACAGCTTTCCAATTAAAATAAGAATCATGTGAATCCACAAAGACTTAGCCTTCCTCTTCAAAGACCAGGGTAGTCCTTTTAATCACTGAGCAGAAGCCCTAAGGTGATGAGGTTAGCAGGGCTTCTATGAAAAAAAAAAAAAGGAGTTTCTGAATCCTTTCCACTGAGCAGCCATTGTTGCCAAGTGGTCCTTTCTCGTCATTCCCTGCTTCTGAATCCCCCACTTTCTTCTCAAAAGTCTCTCAGTAGAATATTCTGCCTAATTATCCATCTGTTCAGAGTCCAAGTTCCCCATTCCCAGACTGTGCAGTGTATGGATGGTTGCACTCCAGGAGTGGTGGGGAGGCTAGCTCTGGGGGTACTGCTTTAAAAAACAAAACCAAGGTGAGAACACCTGTTCTTTTAGGAAAATACTTGCTGGAGACAACAGTTCTGCCTCTATTGTTTAATACGGAAGACAATGTCTAACCACCCCAGGGAGGAATGGAGGCCCCTTTACCCATCATTCAGAGGGAACACTTTAATTAGGTCTGGACTTAAGTTCATCTCCAGAAAGGTAGTTAATAATATTGGAGAATTTTAATAACAACTAACTGAAACATGCCTCTCTCTTTCAGTCAGCAGAAGGGCAATGGAAGGGACCATTCAAAACATTGTCTAGCTAATTGACCTCTGGAGAATGATAAATTACACCTGGCAAGTATTTATAGGTTTTAATTTGGGTTTGTTTTTACTCTTTTAAGTAATTCATAAGGGATATATGGGAAGCCTTGGCTCGTTAACTCAAGAAGTGTTTACTTTACTCCTGTGTCGTGTCATGCTCAACACTAGATATTCCCTGGTGATGAACTGAGTGCAGTCCAGTGGCCAAGGAGCACACAGTCTCTGGAAGGAGCAAGATCTGTAACTAGATCAAAGTATGTGATGATCACAATATGTGTGATAGAAAATACAATGTGAATGTTTTCATCTACAAGAGACAGGCTTAGAGAGCTGCTGGAACACAGAGGCCTGAAGATGAATTCTTCACGTCATAGGAAAGTTTCCTGGGAGTGGTACCATTCCATCAGCAGATGATGGACAACATACCTGAGCCAGCTGTGAACTGGAGATAACAGAAGAGGCCGAGGGAAGGAGCGGGGACACTGTTCTGTGGGTCGTGAGGAACTGTGTACAGACAGGTCAGCGGACACTCTGCTGTGCTCATATCACCGCCAAGAAGTGGGACCAAGGCAAGAGAACAGACAGCTGGAGGAGGGAGTCGGCCCCAACGGTTCAGTGAAGAGTGGGGAAATGGAACGGTTGCATGAGCACGGCAATGCCTACCTCCAGCCTGAGGACGTCACAGAAAAACGAGCCCACTCACCACTCACCCCAAATTTGCCTTTGCTTGTGTTCACATGTGCATCTGGACAGTCACAGTTTGTGTTAGCTTCAAACGGAGCATCTGACAGTGAAGAGCCTGCTGTGCTGACTCCCGTGGCGCAGGGAAGTGCTAGGAAGCCAGGAGGCATGGACACGAGGCTCATGTCCTCCTCACGGAGCGAAACAGCCTTGCAATTTTCTACAAAAACACTTTTGACTTGGACAAATGCAAATATTTTATGATTTATTGTAAATTATTCATTTTTATAAAGTATACCAAATCCTGCCTGGGGGTTAGTTTCTGTCTGCATGCACATATGTGCATGTATGGTTTGTGTGTAAACTTTGAAATATTTTTTTGGGAGGTGAAAGTTACAAACATACACAGAAGGAGAGAAAATACTCAAAGAACCCTCATATGGCTCCAACTGGTTTCCATAATTACCAACATCTAGCCAGTCTATGCCTTGATCCCCTTCTCCCTTCACTTGACTCTTATCCTTTTCTCATGTAGCCAAGGCTAGCCCTCAAACTCACTGTGTAGGTGTGGATGATACTTTTCTCATGTAGCCAAGGCTGGCCCTCAAACTCACTGTGTAGGTGTGGATGATGCTTTTCTCATGTAGCCAAGGCTGGCCCTCAAACTCACTGTGTAGGTGTGGATGATGCTTTTCTCATGTAGCCAAGGCTGGCCCTCAAACTCATTGTGTAGGTGTGGATGATCCTGAACTTCTGATTCTTCGGCCTCTACTATTTCAGTGCTGGGATTACAGGTGTGCAACACATGCCTGGTTTATGGAGTACTAGGGAGAGATCACACCCAGGGATTCGTGTACACTGGACAAGCATTCTACCAACTGAGCTAATCCTCAGCACAAGAACTCAAGGTAACAAATGAAACTACTCTTTAAACATAAAAATACCATTATTGTCCCTCAAATATTACAACCAGTGATGTTTCACCAGTATTTAGACTTCCATGATTGTTTTCTTTTTTTTTTTGTTTAAGACAGAGTCTCACTGTGTAGTCCTGGCTAAACTGGAATCCATCATTAGAACAGGCTGGCCTTGAACTCACAGAGATCCAACTGCCTCTGCCTCCCAAAGGCTGGGATTAAAGACGTGCGCTACCATATCTGGCCCTGGTTGTTTTCTTAAGACCAAGTCCAAACAAGGGTTACTGAGCTTTCCTTGCTAGGACTCCACAAGTCCACTTGATCTCATCCATTCCTACCATCAGGGCCCCAGGTATTCCTCCAGGAAGCCCCCATATCTGGCCCAGGCCTGTAACAGAAACCTCAGGGACCAGCAGGCTCACATGAAACTGCTTTTTTCTTTCCTCTCTCAGTATAACTCAGTAGTCCTTTAACTACAGTGGGCCTGGCTTTGCATTTACCTTCTGCCTTCGTTTCCAGAAGCAGCTTCTTGACTAGTTGATCGTGTCTCTCATGATGGTCTATAGCTATAACTGATTTGAAATTCTACTGTGGATGATGTGTCCATGCCGCTGTTGTGCCTGCATGGGTTGCTATGGCCCAGCCAACATAGAACAGCAAGAGTGACAGAGTGTGACACACACAGGGGGCCAGGAATCTTCTACCTTTTTTTGCTGGACAAGTCAATCATCACATGAAACTCAAACTACACGAAGAGACCTCACACAGGAACTCTAATTGGCAGTCCCAGCAGAACCCAGTCCTTATGCTACCCCATTAGCCACCAAGTCTGTGCTTAGATTTTTCTAGAGGATTCTGTCTTTCGTTATTGGGGTTGCTCCAGATGCTTCATAGTTCCCCATTGAGCCTCTAGGTGTTGTGAAGCAGGTAAAAGCTGTCCCCATGTAGACTATGTGTGAGAGGCCTGAATATGGGAGTAAGAAACCATCAGCACAAAAAATGGTGTATTTCTTGCAATTTGGTAACGCATTAATAACCACCCTAGTCCTTGCTTTGCCCCATTAAATCCCTCTAAACTTATGACTCAACACAACACACTGAGTGTCTATAATTTAGCCGAGAACTCGTTAGTGGACTTAAAGATCTCACCATCTCTATGCAAAATGTAATGTCATCCCCATTTTTAGCACACTGACTCACTCTGGCCTCTGGCCTTGCCTGTCATCACTAATTACAGAGTGTCTTGATTTAAGTTTTCTGTTGAGCAAGCCTCCAGATGCCTACCTTGATAGGGATGGGCAGAAGGTTTCAAATAGTTTAGGTTTTCATCGGTGTTTCATTCAGCTCTCTAGCGTCAATCCCTGCA
Organism: Peromyscus eremicus; assembly: GCF_949786415.1. Classification (NCBI taxonomy): domain Eukaryota; kingdom Metazoa; phylum Chordata; class Mammalia; order Rodentia; family Cricetidae; genus Peromyscus; species Peromyscus eremicus. The sequence goes on along the minus strand of NC_081422.1, from coordinate 10,301,224 downwards.
TCCTTCCTGAGTCCTGCAGAGCACATCAGCTGCCTCACTGCAGCTTCGCTCTGAAGGCATTACGTCTCAGCTCTTCTAACCTATCCACTTTCTCTCTTCTGAAGTATTTGTTAGCGTCTCCTATCTGCCATGATGTCCGGCAGGGCCGGAGGGCCTGTCTTTGTTGTGTGTGTGATTTCACGGTGCCCCGCTGTCCTCTCATCTGAGCCATACATGCAAGCTCCCATGCTGCTGACTTTCAGTTTTGTTTGCTGTAGCTTTGGGGTAATCTTCTGTTGCAGCCCTGTGCCTCATTCCCACCCTCCAGGGTTCCTAATCTGGGTGCTGAGTCTTGCAAGGCTCCTGTGGGGGTGAATCGTGCTGCTCCCCACTTGTAAAACTCTTTGAGTCTGCTAATGACATCTAACAGAGTTCACACACTGCCACTGGTGAGCATCCGGTTTGCAGTGGACTGACAATTTCTTAGACAGTACAAATACAGGGGCGTGTGAGAGAGCTAGTTATGTCTTTTACAAATTCAAAAAGACTTCTTTTTCATGCCTGGTCTGTAACTCACTGGTAGAATGTTACACTAGTATGTATAAAGCCCTGGGTTCAATCCCAGGTAAAGAAAAGGGGTTGATTTCTGATCCATGCTGTAAAATAAAAATGGGAGTAGAAACACATAAAAGGTGGTTAATATCAACACTCAAAAGCCATTAGTGAGTTTCCACATTCCAGAAACGAGCAGATAGTGGATGAGTGAAGAGAAAACAACTCCAGCTCTGGACGTGTTCCTGGAAACCTAAGACAGGAATGTTCAACACAAATACTACATCCTCTGTTCCACCGGTGCTTATTAAATACAAACAAATGGAGGAACTCTGCATGCCTTATTAGGTACTGGCCTATTTCGTCACTGCAGTGACTTTCTGTGACCTGTCACAACTGCAGTTCAGCTCTGAAGGAACTCTGGATAGTAAAGCTGCACAGGATGTCCAGTTTCCCAGCTAGTGAGGGGAGCTCTGTGCTGTGCTCACACAACTTAGGTACAGACATTTGTAACTACTTTGGTATGGTGAGGATGCTAATTAATTTTTTAAAAGGGTTTATTTTCTTTTTTATTTTGTCTTTGTGTCTGTCTAAATGTATACATGTGCACCTCCATGCGGATGCCCCAGGAGACCAGAAGACGGTATCAGATCTCCCGGAGCTGCAGTGCAGGTGAGTGAGCCACCCAGAGTGCATGCTGGGAGCCAAACTCTGGTCCTCTGGAGGAACTGCAAGGACACTGAGCCACTGAGCCATCTCTCCAGCGATGATTTTAAGTTTTTAACGTTTTGCAAATAGATTTCAAACTTTAAAGTGCACTTTCTTTTTTTACATTGTCTACACTGTAAGTTGGACAACATTCATAAACTACACTTTAAAACTGCACATGCTCTGCTACTGAAAGTCAGCCAGCCACAAATCAATAAATGCCACATCTCCAAACAGTCAGACTACACCATGCTCCCACTCCTATCTTTCCTAAAATTGCCTGCTACTCCCTGAAAATGCCACCTGCTCAGTAGAAGACACCCCAGGATTGTTGACTAACATTAAACAGAACATGGCATTGTTGTGTGACAAAACATGTCCTGGAGAGAAATGTCTCCTCACGACAGATATCACAATGGGAAGCAAACAATGATTTGGGGGCGGGGAGAGCTTCCTTAGAGGAATGTGGGACGAAAGGTTACTTACAAAAGCAGAAGTGACTCAAAGACAGCTGCGTCCCCAAAGGCCACCCTAGCATGGGTGACAGCTCACAAAGCTGGAACCTGGAGCACAATGCACAGCCTGCAGGTGCTCCACAGGTTGGAGAGTGTCCTTTCCAGGTACCTCCGTTGATCTAAACCTCTTCCAGGCAGCTCGGCTGGTTTCTGCTTCTTTCAGGTAGCTGGTCTGCCCTTAGAGCTGTGGTTCTCAATTGTCCTAATGCTGTGATCAGCTGATATAGTTTCTCATGTTGCAACTGATACTTAGGCCAGGCGAGTCATTTGGATTCTCTCAGCTAAGATCTGAAATGTGATTTCTTCTTCATAGAACAGACTGAAAGAACACAACGCTGAGATGTGAGGAGGGTTTCTGGTGGTGGAAATGAGGTCCAGCTGGCTTGAAGATGTCCTAACTTTTGCTCAAGACTGCTCTGGGTGGGTGGGAAATAAGCCATGAGAGAATCCAGCAAGAAGTCTTCCTTCAGGATTCAAATCCAAGCTGAGCTTTTAGGCCAGCAGGCCACTGGAGCATGGCATGTCCACATCAGAGAATGAGGTAAAATGGCCCCAGTGACTTTTAGAGGATTCCAGGGGAATGTGGAGAAGCTCCAGCTTTGACACAGACACCTGTCTCATTTCAAGAAGTCAGCTCTAGACAGCTGCTAAGTGCAGAGAGTGCTTCGAAGCTTTCAGGTAAGCCAAGCATGGTGGCACATGCCTGTCACCGTGGTGCTCAGGGGTCAGAGCTGGGGGATCGGGAGTTTAATGTCACTCTTTGCCCCTACACATTGAGTTCAAGGCCAACCTGAAACAAAGTAAAACTCGACTCTTACTGCCCTTGTCTGAGCCAGAAAGAGCGTAAACTGCAGAGAGCGGGTAGATGGTAGCTGGAGAAGGGCCGTGACGGCCTCTCCACCACCACAGATGGCTGTAGACAGTCATCCACCTTATAGGATGCTAGGTGCTGGCAAACCTTTGGAAGCATGTGAAGAGATATGGAAACTAACACTGGATTTAGGAATATGAATGCCATATGTGCATACATGTAACAACATAAGGCTGAAAGTCATCACTGAGACACCAAAATACACTAGAAACTAGATAGCAAAGTGCCATGGCTCCATCTTCAGATCTGCTCCAGCCCTTATTCTGGGTTTCACTCATTATTTTTCAGAAATCTTTTAAATTATACATTGAATAAACTGCAACATGCCAGGCATATTATTCAGGGTGCTAACACATTAAAACATTTGGTCCAGTACCTCCATAACACCGGACATTTGCTCAAAAATTGTTAAGCATTTCATCTGACAAAATTGACACACTTTATCCTACCCTAAATTTGTCAGGTTTTCACATGGCAAAGGAGACACAGTTTTCTGAGCTGCACTGAAGATGACGAATACAAGAAGAGTTTACAACAGAAGCTCTCCAGCCCAGTCTGTAGGATTCTTGTTTCCCAGACGCCCTATTAGCAATGCATAGGGAAGCCTCCTCAGACATGGAAAGGCCGATCAGTCGAAATGCACAAACAAGCAACTACTTTTTAAGGACCATCTATAAAACAATGGTTCTCAGCCTTCCTAATGCTGTGACCCTTTAGTACAGTTCCTCATGTTGTGGTAACACCACCCAACCATAAAGTTACTTCCTTGCTACTTCATAACTGTAATTTTGCTACTATCATGAATCATAACGTAAGTATCTGATATTCGACCCCTGAAGGAGCCAGTTGAGACTCACAGGTTGAGAAGCTGCTGATCTTAAGCATGCAAGAGCTTAACTCAAAGCATACCACTTCTGCCTCAGTGGGAACTGAAGGCATGGGGGCACTTTCATGGTTGTACAAGTTGTATGTTGTATGGCACTATGCTGCATCCACAGAAAAACACAGCGATGCACTATCCATGCCACATCTTCCCAGGACACACTGTCTGTGTTGGAGATGTCAGCTCCTAATTCAGGACTGCTATCTCCTAATCTACTGTGCTGCCTTCCAGTGCAGTAAGAACAGGAATGTCTGCAGTACCCAATGGGGAAAGGAGGACAAATACATATTGTAATCCAAGCATTAGTGAGACTATGTTCAAAAATACTCAGTGTGATGTTCTCAAAGCAACTTAAAAATACTAATTTGGAATTTAAAAGCAGTCCATCCAAAGAGAAAATTGTATTTTAAAATTCACTTTTTTTGAGCTGTTTAGTTGACTGGATCAAAGGGGGAAAGTATAATGGAATTATCTAAAACTAATTGCTTCTGAAAATGTATTCTCACATATAACAAAGCATTCAACTATAAATAACTAGAGGGCTGGTGATGGCTCAGCCCTTAAAGGCTAGGCTTACAACCAAGAATATAAACTAAGTAGAAAAACTTGATCTAGCCACAGAGGGTCCTAGGGCTGAGCTGGCTAGGTACTTACTATAGAGGTAGTATGGTTTTGTAGCAGAGCCCTCCCTCTTGTGGACATTGGTAGGAATTTTAACAAAAAGGCTAAAATCTTACCAAGATTCTTCATTGAATTTTAAGATGAGGGATAGTTACTCATGAGTCAGTGATCTGCTGTTTTGTTTTAAAGTCAAGGTCTTTAGGCTATTGGAAAGCTGAGATGTAAATCCATTTTCGGGCTTCCAGTTAGAGGAGTTTGTATTTGTTGTTTCTCCAAAATTCCTCTGCTAGATCACCACGTGATGGCAGTAGGAAGTGACGGGATGCAATTAGATCATGCCTTAGATCTGAGGAGAAGCCAGCTGTCTTGACTGTCCACTGTGGATGTGATGAGAAGCCACCATCTGAGAATGAGCCCTCTCCACTGTGGAAATCAGTCAGTGCCTTCATCGTGAACTCATCCTGTGAAACTGTGAGAATCAATGTTAATGATCCACCAATCTAAGGTGCACTAGGTCAGATGATTTCAATTTGAGCTTACTGCCATCTTTACTAACAGCTCTTGGTTGTGCAGGCTTTCACCCACCTTCACTAACAGCTCTTGGTTGTACAGGCTTGTCTGCTGCACTGCAGAAGGTAGACCAACCTTTATTCACTTGATCCCAGGAGCAGCCTCTATCCAACCCCACCTGCCCTGATCATCAAAAATTTCTCCAGGAAAAGTCACTTCACAAAAGGAACCACTGGAGGCCAGAGATAAGGTGACCTCATTTAATAGGCTCACTCTGAGAATCGACTACCAAATGACATACCAGTGGGAAAGGGCAGGGGGGGGGGGGGGAGGGAGACCTGGCAGAAATTTTGAAAGAATGGGCAGAATGTGAGAAAAAGTCCAGTACAGTACTGAAGATTTGGGTCCCAACAAACTGAATTAAGTTTCCACCAACTAAGGTGAGAACACCAAGAGAGGCTGGTTTGGCTGCCATTTGGACTGGGGGTCGGGGGCATAGCTAAGTACTAGGACACAATTTTGGACATATTAAATTTTAGAGGGTTGGACTGGCAAGATGGCTCAGCAGGTAAAGGTGCTTGTCACTAAACCTGATGGCCTGAGTTCGAATCCCAGGCCTGACACAGTAGGAGAGAACTGACCCCTGCAAATAGTGCTCTCACCTCTACATGCACATTGTGGCATAGGTGTCCATCCATGTGTGTGTGCGTATGTGCACTTGCGCATGGATAAGTGAACACACAGCGTAAATAAAAAAAGTTAAAATAGTAAGATATATTTAAGAAGCTTAAATATTTAAATAAAGTTGCCAAGTTGTACTGATACAATGTGGAAATGAAGGTGGATCTGGTCTGTTATTATACGCTTATGCAACACTTACAGGTAACATTTAATATACTAGGAAATGAATATTGTTTTAAAAATTTTAAAGGAGACACAGGATGGAGGCCTGAATGTCTCCAACCCTTCAATATAAGGGATGAGGGGGGACTAAACAGGAACAAGGCAAGAGACACAGGTAGCTGTAGCAAGCTGGGGCCCTGAACTTTTGCAGTTTATAGAATGTCTTAGTCCTCCCCTCTGCAGACTCTGTGCTCCCTGCAAACTCGGATGCTTGCTGATCTATCTTTGCACTTGTAACTCCAAGTGATGACTGACAAATGGCACATGAAAATGAGCTGTGCTCTACCACAAAGCCCCAGTTTCAGCCCTACGCTGTTTTGTAGCACTGATTCCTTTTGTTTTAGGGAGAAACAGGAATCTAAATTACACTGCAGCATGACAGCAGCCATTATTCAGATATTGCTGGAAGAAAATGAATAGAACTAAACCATGGATGTCTCTGGGGACAAACAGGAGTGCTGGGGACATTCTTTCTCCTTTCTTACTTGGACTTAATAATGCTCACATTTTTTTTTTCCCTTTCAGTGAATACATATTTGGTAGGGATGGTTGGTGCCATTTTGTCTTTTGAGACCGTATCCATCACATAGGCTAGGCTGGCCTCAATTTTGTGATGCTCCTGCCTCAGTCTCTCAAATGTTGGAATTACAGGCATGCACAATGACGAGTTTTTTTGTTTTTTACAAAAATAGGACAGTAATTTATACATCATTCACTTAAAAGCAGCAGCTCAGCCAATCCTGCTTCATTTATATTCCAATCCTTCTCTATGAGATGGATCAAAACCAAGCATTTAATGTATTTAGTAGGTGTCACAAAGACTTGTAAAGAGTAATTATGATACCATTATCACATCAGAAAATAGTGATTCTTCAATCACATTATAAAATAACCAGTATACATTTTTAAAAGAACATTCCAAATTGAGTGCTTCAGGTCCCATCCTGTTGCATTCATTCCCCTTGCAGCTCATGAAGAAAATAACAGTGCCAATGACATCCTCTTGGTGTGCCTTTCAATCTGACCTTGGGTCTATTTCCTGCGAATTTGAAAGAAGCTAAGTCTACCAACTGGGCAACTCCATCAGAAACACCCAGTCTAACAATGTGTCTTTTCTGAAGTTTTAGCTGCTTCTGGTGCTCTCTCTACTGCAAGCTGCAAAAACAGATAATTATTCCATTCTAAGTTTTGGCATTAAGTGGATTTTCCTCCCAAGAAAAACTGCCTCTATTCTATTTGCCTAGTGGTTGAAAATAATACCCATGTTCAAAATAATGAATTATTGCCTAATCATTTGCCAATAGTGACCAAATACTTACTGCTCTGGTTTTGTGTTTCTCTGTAATCTAATTACATTTATAAATTCATTCAATGTTATTGAATTTACATTAATTGCTTTTATCTTCTATACTATGTTAAACTGCTATATTCAGATTGGCTTATCCATCTCATTAAGACAGAATGAACCGGATAGGATATTCTAATGTTTAGTCCCAGTCATTTCCCTTATATCTACTGTGTTAGGACTTCACTGGGAACAGGGAAAACCATGAACCCTGGAGTATGGTCAATAATGCCTCGCCCAAAATTTTCCATGAGATTCCTCCATCTGGAAATATGGCACCCTACTGGACAACTGGGGCGTTGCAGACGTATTTAAGAGTGTGAGACAGGGAGATTATGCTGACACAAGAGGGCACAATACATCTTGTAAGAAGGAAGAAGAGTGGGGCTAAGGAGCAGAGATTTCAAGAGGTTACTCTGGGCTGTGCAGGTGGAAAACACCCAACCAGTTAACAGAATGGAACTCTCTGAGTGGGAAGAGGCAAGGGAATGCCAAGCCCCTCCCACCATAGCCAGGACCACTTTGCCAACACCTTGATTTCAGACTCAGACCAATTTTGGATTTGTGGTCCCCAGGACTTTGTGTGTGTGTGTGTGTTTCCACCCAAATTAGAGCAATTTGTTATAGTAGAATTAACACAAAGCTTTTGGCATATTTTTATTGTGAAATATTGGGTTTAGAAAAAAAGTACAAAATGTCAACAGTCAGATGTGTACAGGTACAGTATTTTGTTAATTTATACATGTGACCAGCATTACAGGTTCATTGTAAAATGCATATTTAGACCAATACACTCTAAAGATGACTGTAATATTCACAGGCTATTAATACATGATAAACTGGAGCCCAAATGACCCTCACTGGAGTATGCTAACTGCAGCAAACAGGCTAAAAGCACAATACAGCACACCATAGTATTTCTGGACAGGTCCACATTTAAAGGGTATCAACTCATTAGGTCAACACACTACGTATCTGCGCTTGGGACTCAATTACTAATTTTACAATTGCAAAAAAAATTAAGTTATAAAATAAGGTCATGGAATAAAGAGTTTGTCTAATTAGGACTGAATACTGGAAGCCCCTAAGTTTAGGTCTCAGCCTTGCACTTTACAAAGCTTCCCTGTTTTTAAACTGACTCAATTTCCATGTTAGCTAAAGGGGGGAGAGGAGATTCTGTTTCTATTGTCTCCAACAAGATATAAGAACTACTGTAGTTCATTTAGAACTGTGACTACTGTGGATTGAAACATGGCCAGGAAACTAATATAAATAATTACAAAATTTAAAGCAAAGTAATGATTACTTTATGGATGCAGGAAATCCTCCAAACATTAGCATCCACATTAAGGCATTATCTACTATGATGGAGAACAGTAAATTAACATTATTTGTGAGGGCCTCATAACAATAGACTGTCTTACTTTTTCCAAATCTGACTAATTCAATCTTACTGTTACTTGAAAATTACACGTTTGCAAATTGGTAGATTTGCTTTCACTTGTAGTAAACAACTGTGGGAAGTTTACTAAAACTTCGATAATTTAAAAAGAATTGTTATAATTATGTATGCTTAAGAACACTAATCTTTGATATGAAGACCACTATAAACATTTACTAAAACATTCATCTAAAAACAAAACCTTCAGAACTGATTCAAAGAAGTTTAACTGCACATTTCTAAGAGAAAGAAACCATATGTTGTTCCTAGCAATGCCTTTAGTTTTAAAATTCACCTTGAAACCAGAACTAACATTAAAGATCAGTTTCAGTTACTGGCTGAAAACCACTAGAGTTCAGAAGCTAATTCGCAATTTCACAGCCTCTATTCCATACTATTGTACCCTTTTATAGACAATTTTATACTTTGAGACAAATTACTTATAAATAATGTCTGAATCTTACAGATTTCAATTATTCAGACATAGCACTGATTTGATTATAAAGTTATTTAATTTTCCAGATTTGTATTAAATTTACAAAGTATGGTGTACATAAATATTAACTTAGCAACACATTATAAAAAAAGCAGATATATGGACCGTTATAGAAACATTATAAATTTTAAAGAAATTTTATATAAAAATAAAGCAAAACATGTAACTCACAAAATATAAACATGAAGCCACACAACATAAAAATAAAATCACTCTATCAAAATGGAGTTAAAATTAAATCTTTAGGAAAGTATTTCAACATAATTAAATGAACTCAATGACCAACAGCTTTTATGATACAGAAACAAACCATAAAATCACTTAAGTCTATATGCATTATCAGTTAATTCTTAATATGCAATCTTGCATGTTACTAACAATTGATTTCTTTTTGAAATTGGGTTCTGTACATATGCACTTATATACAAACACTTATTAACATGATTTTTAAACAAACCATATGTACAAAAGATCAGCAGTCCTATAAATAAAAACATTAGGTGGCAAAAAGGCACTTGTAAGTAAAAATCTACAGTTTTTACAAAACAAAACCACATTTTACCTTGGATGCTGTACAGTAAACATCAATCCTATAACAGTAATGAAATGTCATATTACTAAACTGTTAGTGATGTAACTTTTAAAAACATATTTACATATACTCTGAAGCTCTTTTAATAAAAGCACCATGATTCTCTAAATTTATGTTGATGCGAAGTAAAAATACAATTCCCAAAAAACCAGTGTTCACCATTTTCCTTGTTTAAAAGTTTTGCATTTCTAAATTGAAAACTATTTATCTGAAATCAGCATAGTGTTAAACAAAAGCAAAACACAAAACCCCTGCTGCTGTTCTTCCAACCGCTCCATTATTGCATGTTGCATTTTATACAGTGCACACACGTGCACGCCACAACCTTTAATACTATTGCTAGAAAAAAGTTCTAGGTATCAAAGAATTAAGAAGTCACTCCAAACCAGCTGAAGTTTTATCTGCATGTTTACAACTTAAAAAATGTTGTGTGTCAATTACAAAAGTGAGTAAGAAACACACCAATTTCCTTGGTATGTAAAAATATGTTTCCACTGCACAGAATTTAAGGGCTTCCCCGGACCCTTCAAATATACACTGTCAAGCAGAAATGCTAAACAAGTGACCTTTTCAAGGAGACGTTAGCACGCTTCCACTCTTGTCAAACTTTTTACCCTTTGACAAGGCTGCAACCTGTTTGAGTAGTTCTCTGTTTTTGGCCTGTGAGAAATAAAAATTCAAGGTTTAAAACGTTTGAACTATTAAGTTATGCTGAAACAACTACTTAATACTATTTCTTCATTTGTATAAAAAATTTTTTATCAATAAAACATGAAAGAGATCCAAGAGTTGTATATTTATTCTTTTTAAGTTCAGATAGGTAGAAAGAAAATTCTAGACTGGTTTACCAGCTCTTGGCAAATGTCAATATAATTTGTCCAAAAATAGTTAGTTACACAAGAAACGGTAAGTGGCTCTCTCCCTAGAAGATTTAAATTTAAAGAAACCCTGTTGGTTCTTTAAAGTATGAAAGCTATTTAAATGCATGTTATTCTACAATTGACAGCACCAAAGAATGAATCAAATATTTATTTTGGAGAATTTTCCAGTGAGCTGAATGAGGTCTTTCCAATTACTGTTTACTGTTTACTGTTACATAGAAAAAGTAGAAGACTATTTGTAAAAATCACTATCACTTTGCCAAAGGCCCTCTTTAAAAAAAACAAATTTTAATTAATCGTGTGTGTGTGTGTGTGTGTGTGTGTGTGTGTGTGTGTGTGTGTGTATGCAGGCTACAATATGCATGAAAAAATCAAAAGACAGACTGTGGGGTTCATTCCCTCTTCCCACCATGTGGGTTCTGGAAATCAAATTCTGGCTGTAAGACTTGGCAGTAAGATGCTATTCTTTACCATTTTTTACCAGCCCCAATGGTCCTCTCATGTGATGATGACTTTAGTATCATCTAAGCAAATTCCTAACAGTACTGGTATAATTTCATAAAAACTTTTTTTTGGTCAAAGTCTCAAAATTTCACTTTACCAATGATCTGAATTTTCCCCTGACTATACAATGGTCATCAGATAAAAACACTGTCTGCAGGGTTGCGTGCTGTTTGGTAATGCTGGTGCTCATTGGAGGATCTCTAGGTAGGACCTTCACTGAGTCTTACCTCATTCTTAGGTCTGTACTACTCTATGCAGTCTCTGGGAACTTAGTGAAAGTCCCTCCTGTAAACAGATGATTATCAAAGCAGTTCTGAAGTTTCTGAGCCAATTGAAACAGTGTGGAGCTTGGGCACTACTAAAAAACAACACAATCTTAAAGTAAATCCTGAGATACACAAAGGGATATCCCACTGCTCTTAAGCTTAAACTGTTCCTCTCTGACAAATCCTAGTCCCTGCTGGATGCAAACAGTAACAGTGTAGCTATGTATTTATTATTTAACTAAACAGACGCACCTGCTAAGAAGAGGAAACTCAGGAATCAAGTTTCAGAGTGCAAAGCAATGAAGGGCGCAGAAAGGAAAGGGCCAGGTCTGCAGAGGCAGTTACGAACCAGCATCTACACTGGCTTACCAAATAAAACTCCACTTTCAATCAAGAGAGACTGAATTTACATTTTCATTCTTAAAACAAAATGCAGGAACTAAAAAAATAGGTGTTGAAAGCAGTTTTTCTCTTTAATACTTTTGCAGCTAATTTTCAATATGTATTTATAAATTTAGTCTCCCAGTGACATCAGTAACTTGTTGATAAATTATACAAGACAAAGGCTTTAAGAAAAATAGTGCATTGGTTGTTAAATAAACTTAATCAGTCTTATTTTAAGTATTTGCAATATAAACTGCAATGCAGTATTTAAATATATACACAATAAAATTTTATTCTAATACTGACTTTATACCCTATAGAAGTCAATGAAATTATTTTAATACTTAAGTCAGAAACATTTAAAAATGTCAGCCTAAATAAAGGAAGAATGTTCCATGAATAACTACACAGACCCTGACTATCTACTTACCCAAACTTAACTGGAGGACACCTTATCATAACAAGAGACTCAAGGAGTAGAAAGAACCAATCACCCAGCCACAGTGCACAGGCCTGTACACAGCAGCTTTCACAGGTCATTTCCCACCCCCTTTTGTCTTCCTAAAGAACAACATTTTCACTTGGCATTATTGGTACTTAGGAGGATTTTACACCATGTGGGGAGGAATTTCAGTCTGTATTCCTAGGTTTGATAGTTTAAAATATTGAAAGAGCTACTAGAGGAAGATAAATTTTGTTAATCATTAACTTCTGTGTGTCATAAAAGATTAAGAAAACGAGCAGAAGTAAAGGGACAAATCCAAGTACTTGGAAGCTGAAGGAGGATTTTGAGTCTGACTCCAAACTGGGCTATATAGTGAAGCATTACCTCAAAAACAAAACAAGCAAATGAAACGATATTAACTAGGTATACTCACCTCAGTAACTGCTACTAAAGCCAGTAGATGGGGACTACACTTAGCTGTAAAGAGTTCCTCTAGCAGAAACTCTGTGTACAGGGAAGCAATTGATAACGAGGACAAACAGATATACCCAAATAACCTAAGTTGTGAGCTGATGCAGGATGGGGGAATGTACAGGTAAATCTGAGGCACATAATGTAAGTATCTACATCTCACTAATTACATAACCAGTTTCACCTGTAAGATGGGGGCAGCTCATAATTCAGCTCTTGTAAGGAGCAAATATGAACAGCATATACAAAACAGACTGACTATAGCTCTCTTCTGCATGTCTGCCATAGTGGTACCATAGAAAATTCAGCTAAGAAGAAGTAAGCTGAAGACACCAACCAGGCTAAGGCAAAAATGGTTCTCTTGCAACTGACTGTAACAAAGGGAATTGTTCTTTGGAGCAGTGGGAAGTTCGTACCAGGTTAACTCAAACCTAGGAAGTACTTACCATTACCATGGTTATTCTATAACTTATAAGTATTTACTTCAGTACTTCTGTTACAGAAGATTGATTATATACCAGGTAAACATTCAACATAACTTACTAAGAATATAATAAAACACAATAATGGCTGGTGGGTAAAAACAGTTAACTAATGAGCAAGAAGCCCAACTCCCGACAGGCAATCTCTGAACATTTCCACAAATCACCACCCAGGAACAAATTCCCTGAATGTTCACTATGCCCTGGTTCTACAGAGGATCCTTTCCAAATTCCTGTCACCAGTAAGAACAGGTTAAAGAGCAGGCAATATACATCTGGATTCCAGTAAATATGTAAATTCTATTGAATTAGGAGGCATACCAAACCACAATACAAACAAAAAATATCCATGGGTGTTAGGGGAAAAAATCCAGCAGAAAACAAAACAGACAAATAAAGCAATATTCACACATTCCTTTCAAAGCTGCACTCTCCCTTCAAGTCTGAAGTCTGAATATGACATCATCTGTACGCTTAAGATTCAAAGCTGCTTAACCTAGGGGCTAAGCTTAGGGGTAGGGGTAGAGCACTTGCCTAGCATGTGTGAGAACCAGGGTTTGATCCCTAGAATAGCAAAAATAAACTACTAAAACAACCCTAAGCCTGTTACTCAAAGATTATCTCTATAAATGTCACAATTTATAAACTGCAGAACATGAAATCAATATAGTGTAGTTTCATGCCCAAATTTATAAAACAGATCAAAATAGTTTTCCTAAGGGAATAACCCTTTCTCTGTTGATGCTCGCTATCTTCCCTCTCAGTGATGGTTGTTGTGTGTCTAAAGAACATGATGCAGATATTCTATCTATTCTATCAATACAACAGGGAACTCACTACACTTTCAGACAGCCCACAGTTAAGGGCCATCTTGACGTGCAGCATTTGCACACAGCATAAAGGCCTTTCAATCATGGTCTCTGAGAATTGACTTTGAGAATTTTCTTTCATCTACCTCCCTTCCAGGTATCTGAAGGCAATGGGAAGAATGAGTATAGACCATATCTTCACCTTAGCACCATAATGACATTCTAACCTCAGCTGAACAGTCAAGTGAACAGTCTTCACTGCTTTCTGGGAATCCCACTTAGTGTTTTCATGCCTCCAAGATTAACAGTGAGTCACCTTTGCAAAACTTTATAAAGTCAGAATTAAAACTGGAAATGCACAAAATAGGGGTAATAATACCAACTTACCTAAGTCAAGAAACACGACAATACAGATTTAAATCTCCAGCCCAACACAAAACCTCACATACATAACACCATTTACCTGAAGTTGTTCCACAGTTTCTTTGTGAGCTTTTTCCATACTGTTCATCTTAGTTCTCAAATTTGACTCTTGGTACTGAAAGTCTGCCTTCAGTTCAGTTAACTGAAATGAAAAAAACCAAAAAGATGGCATTCATATACACACATATCTACCTCAAACAAAGACACCATTTAAATATTCCTCACAACAGGTGCACACTTGGTATGCAGGTGGAAGAAGTCAGTAGCAGCTACATCTTCTGTGAGACAAAGAGTGGTTCTCCTGCTACTGTCAGGACTTTAATGGGAAGGAAGATCATCTTTGAGAAGTTGCTTTTGGATTAAAATTGGTCACACTTTCACAACTAGCATGCCAAAGCAAAGTTTAATGATTTGTATCCTGGAAAGTGTTTCAACCAAATACACTTCACATTAAGTAAACAGGTTTCCAGTTAAAACCATCTTCCAATGATGAAAGGAAAAAGGCTTCTTAATGTGCAATTTTACACAACTGTTATCAACAAAGGGCAACAGTGTTTGTATCTGTACCCAGTATTGTGTACACAAAGCCATTATACACTGACCTATCAGCACAGAAATACAATCAATGTGGCATGTGGAAAAGCAATTACTGTAAAATCTGAACCAAATTAGACAATTATTATGAGAAAAGTCAATGGTGTAGAGACTACAAGACAATGCTTTCATAAATATGAACACAAAGAAAAGTATAGTATCTTATGATTTTAAACTTACAACCTAAGTTTCTATTAACAGAACCATACAGAAACAGCTTCAGGTTTCTGTCACTATGTAAGCTTTCAAAGGCTGTACTAATTACCAAGTACCTAGTATATAAAAAGATGCAAAAGCCAAGAGAAAAAGTGAGAATTTTATGCTCATCCTTCCAAACAAAGGGCTTTAGTCACTCTCCTGGGCCAATACTGTACATTAAAATCAGACTTCTGTTGTGAAATGCCAATTCTTACACTATCAACTTTGATAATTATTCTAGTCACTGAACTGTGATCGGCTTCCAGCCTGTAAACTGATGGAAGGTAAAGACAGTATCTACTTATCTGCCTGTGACTCTTTCTGACCTAGTACAGTGCCTGGCTTTGAAAGTCACTTGATAGCTCAAACAGCGACAGGAAACTAACTTGATCCTTTTAGAATTATAAAGAAAAATGGCAAGTGTGTAGTTAATTTTAGATACACAATTATTTTCCTTACAGCCATAATTATAAACTTGCTAGGTTTTTGGTTTTTAAAGCAAACACTAAAACATGAGATGTCAACAATCCACCTAAATACAACAAGTGATGCTAGGGATGATAAAGGACCCAAGAGTCTACAATGGAGGTTCTCAACCTATGGGACGCAACTGCTTTGTGGGTTGAACAACCCTTCACAAGGGTTATCTAAGACCACTGGAAAACATGGATACTTACATTACCATTCATAACAATAGCAAAACTACAGTTGTGAACTAGCAACAAAAATAATTTTATGGTTGAGGGTCAACACACAGGAGGAACTGTACTAGAGGGTTGCAGCATTAGGAAGGAAAACACTGATCTACAATTTGTTAATGCCTAGTTTGGAATTACTACTATTTTGCAGTAACTCTGGCATTTTATTCAACGTTAATGCAGACATAGCTGGCTTTGTGTACACATTTCCATAAAAGCTAGTTAATTTGAAATTTCTGTCTCTCATGAAGAACCCTAAAATAGAGAGCTAAAACTTTCCAATTTTACCTTACACACCAATGTTAATTTTCACATACTGAATTTACTCAAATTGTGGTACATACTAAAATAAAAAGACTAGGCATGTCTGTAGTCTCAGCACTTAGGACGAAAAGGCAGGTGGCTGCCGAGTTCCAGGACAGCCAGAGGAACACAGTGACACTCTCAAAAAAAAAAACAGAGCAGTAAAGTGAAGGCCATCAACCATCCAAGTGTGGGACCTGCAGCATGGAAGCTGCTGGGTACCAGCTCAAGCACTGTTCTCACCTTACTGGAACTGTTTAAATCAACCTCTTTTTTTGCTGATGGCAAGCACCTTTCAAAGATTCTAGGTCTTCTTTGTATTCATTTCTTTTGTCTATTAAAATTACAACTAATTCTTAGGAGTCGTTAATTTTTTTTTTTTAATGTTTTCAAGTGGATGTTTGTCTGGGACCTAAGCACGTAGTAAGTTCTCTTCCAATGTGATACAAAGCAGCTTCAGTACACTGCCATGAGCAGCAGGAAATACTGCACATAAAAGTCAGCACCGCCATTCCATCAAGTAGCACGAAGCACATATTTATGAAATGAGAAACCAAGGCTTCAACTAATGAACGTGTTCTACTTAAGGCCACACAGAAATGGCCAGGATAGGGATTTCATCCTGAATGTGGCTAAATACTATAAAGCCAGTAAGTACACCCACTTCCTACAAAACACTTGTAGACACCTATTGCTATTCACTACCACAGGACATTAGAATATTATTACTTCTCATCAGCTAATTGATACAGATTGACAGAAACATTATCTATCTATCTATCTATCTATCTATCTATCTATCTATCTATCTATCAAAGACTGCTGTTTTTAATTACTTTTGAAACCACAATAATTTAAATTAAGATATTAAACCTATTTTAAATTTACATGCTAACTAAAAACTAATGCTCAAAAATTACTACTATACACCATTTTTACTTACCTTCATTAGATGTTTCAGACCCAATTTGGGCATCTGTAGTTTCTTATAAGAGTCAGACATTACAAACTATACCAATTAGTTAAAGAGAATTTGCAAGGGTTAACTAAGAGCCAAGACACAATCTTCCCAGACTTTATACTGAGCTACAGTCTCACCTTTTTATCTTTCTCTAGAATGGTCTGGTCCCTTTGCTGTAAGAGACGCTTAAGTGACATCACCTCTTCCTTCAGTTGACTTATGAGGACAAAATTGTCTGTTCCCCCACTATCTGCTGACTGGTTTATAGAGCTACTAAAGAGAAAAAAGGAAAACAGAGTTACATAAAGTAGAAGGAAAATCTGCAGATGTTCAAATTGCATAAATTAGACAATTCCACAAACATCCTTAAGGCTAATGCAAAAAAATATGTACCTGACAGAAATGGATGCAACTGGCAAATTACCTTACTAATGGCACACATTACATACACCTGCAGAAATATAATTCAGTATTAGCTTTTAGGGGGTCAATACTTCTAGTGTAAAGCAATAGGCAGCCAATTTGTACAGTAACATCAGCAAACTTTGGCTAATGAACTAAAAACAAAGTCACACTCATTTTAAATCAAAACATTTCTAAGCAGGTCAATTTAAAACTACTACAATCAGATTTGTGTTTCTTTTCCTTGAAGAACAATTACAATAATGTTCTCTACTCAGATTTGTTCTTTCCTAAAACCCAAATTTATTCCCCAGTTATAACAACAGAGTTCAGTGCCACTTTCTTATTGCCAAAATTAAAATTTTCTTAACTGGTTATGTATGTTTTACTCTCCCAGGTGACTTAAAGAAGTTGGTGTGTGAGACCCATGTTTCTATTCTCAGATAAAATATGTAGTAATAATTCATAATTAACCAGAACTATTCAATTAAGTTCAACTTCCATAGCACTAAAGACATTCATTTTTACCTATCTCCATTAGATGGCTTAGATTCCAATTTGGGCTTTTTCTTTGGAGTTTCATTCTGAATTGCTGCAGAGGATTTATGGCTGAAAGCAAACATTAACAAAAATGATTAGAATAAAACAGGCATTAAGTTATAAGCTACTCTTCCTCTGAAATACCATTGAACATCACTAGGTTTCTCAATCTAAATAATCACGTTACAGAGGCTGATTTACACAAGTGCACTTGAAACACACACCACACACCAGCACACTCACCTCTGTTTCCACAGTCCTTGCTCCTGCTCAGGACTTAGACTGCTGATTCTGAAAAACACATGAGTAACATGGTAACATTTATTTAACACAGCCACATTCAACATCTTTCCCCACAGAATCAAACTGTGTTTATAACCTTTTGTTCACAGAAGCTAGATAATCTGATATATGGAATAAACCACATTTTAATAGGACAAAGCCTAACGATTAGGAGCCAGTTTAAATTTGTTTAAGGCATGTACAATGGTAGACTGCATTTTCATTTTAGGACCTCCAGTAACTCAATTTAAAATTATACTCAGGTTTGGAGTACATGAGCACAAGAGCACAGCGGGATCATGTACGACTCGGAATGATGATGTCAACTGCCCTATTTATTTCATATAGAAGTCTGCATCTACCTGGTTAGCCTAAATGCAGATAAACTCCTTCACATAACTCAAGCTGGACCAGGAAGTAGCTTACTTCTTTCATTTCTTCCTAGTTTCCCTAAGAAGCCTCTCTAAAGTCTGTAGTCTCTCTTTGGTCAGTACTATACACAAAAGTCACACTCAACAACTGGAAAATTTCATTAAAACAACTGATTTCACTTATAATACTATGACTTCCTTTCTATTTTGCCATAATATTAATAACCTACATTGTCTACGAACAAGAAACCATGTATTTATACAACTTAAGAAATGCACATTATCTAGGCTGTGTGACCTTTATGAAGTAATAATCTATTACATAAAGGTAATATAATTTATTAAAGTTGTTTAAAATCCCCATGTCTCAACTGCACATCTGTGACACAGGTGTAATTCACTGTTTATGGCTACAAGTGTTTATATGAGTAAGACCACCTAAATACAGTATTAACATGTATAATATATACATTTCTATGTGTATAAAACCATTTCAGTCTTTTTGTTTTTTCAAGGCAGGGTTTCTCTGTGTAGTCCTGGCTGTCCTGGAACTCACTCTGTAGATCAGGCTGGCCTTGAACTCAGAGAGATCCACCTGCCTCTGCCTCCTGAGTGTTGGGACTAAAGGCATGCACCACCACTGTCCAGCTCAGTCATGTTTTTAAGCAAAGTAAAATAAAGAATTAAAACGTACCCAGAAGAATAAAACAAACAAACAAACAAACAAAGAACCTTTAAAACCCTATTATTCAGACTGAACTGTAAATGAAGAAGTGGGGAAACAGGAGCTGTGACCCTATTAAGTTGGACCACTCTTCACCTGCAGCTGCAGTCCTAAGGTGGAGTTCCTCTATATGTATAAGCATGTTTAAAACAAATCTCACTAAATGTCAGCATTCCCAAGTCACATAATTACTCACTAAGTAGCAACAGAACATTATTTATTTATCAGAAACTCCTGGAATCCCCATCTTAGTGATCTGAGGGCATCATTCCTGGATCCAAAATGACTTTAGTGCTATGCCCTGCTATAATGAACCTTCACCGTCAATCACCATCTATCACATCATCCTGTGCCTCATTCTGATCTACTCAACTGAAGACAGAACCCAACAAACTGGCCTGCCTATCTACAATATGGTCTTCATTGTACCATCAGCCCTATGTATTGCCAGGTTCTGTATCTGAGGATTTAATCAACTGCAGAGAAAATGTAGGTGAGCCTACAGTGGTTGTTTGCACTGAAAAATACAGAACTTTTTGTCTTTTCTGCATAAATAACATAGTCAACAATGAGTTATGAACATGTCCACTGTGTTAGGTATTGTTAACTAATTTACAGATCGTTTATAGTGCATAGGAAGGCACAGGTCAGGCAAACACTGGACCACATCATGGAGGAGACTGGAGCACTTTGGACTTTGGTATCCAAAGGACTTAGAATGGATCTCCCGTGAATAACAAGGAATTAATGTAGCCACCCTTCCAAAAGAGAAAAAAATTGAAAGTCAGCATTGTCTTTTCCCCCTTTCCATTAGAAAGTTTTCCTTTTAAAAGATTAGATGGCTGCCACCTAATTCTACATTTTCTTCTTTCCCATCATGCTAGGAAAATTAATCCTGGAAAGACAGCCAGGAAAGAATACGTTCTAGAGTCTGATGAGGAGGACCTATGGTACATAGTTGTCATTCTTCTTAAAGCAAGAGGCAGAATTGAGGCTTGTGTTCCTTAGATAGAAACGACTGCCTTATGTCACTGCATTGCAGTTTACCATTGTTACCCTAGGAAACACTACAGCATGGTAACAGTAAACGTCAAGGCCTCAACGAATCCTCACAATATAAGAGGTGCTTGCTGGCAGCTAAGCTAAAACTTTTGTGCTGCAAAATGTGGCAGCCATATGTTTCCTACATATAAAGTCTTACTTTAAGTAGCTATCTGAAATTCTAAAGACATATAGGCAAAATTTAGAGAAAAAAAACAAAGTCTTCTGCAAAATGTGTGTATATCATGTCCTTATTTGCAATTTGCATTTACATGTTAAATTTGTTTTAATGTTGATTTTTTCTAAAAAAACTAAAATTACATCTAAACACACTCTTAATAGCATACACAGTTAAGATATTACTACTACATAATTTCTCTCCACCTGAAATCACTCTAAGAATTAAGATGTTTTATTTGAATAGCATTACAGCTACACCTATGTTTAAAAAAAACCCCAACAACCAACAAAAATCAAAAACAAAGTACCCATAGTTAACAATACTATCTCTTACACTCTGGGACCGCCAAGATTAACAAGGCTTCTATACGGGCTGGGCATGTTTTGCACATAGAAGGTTCAATCCCTACTACAAAAGAAAAACCATCTGTTCTCTGAAAGAGCTAAAGGTGTATTTCTCCCTTGCTGCTTTACACATGCTTTTAGTAAGATAAAGGAAAGGCAAGCGAAATAAACTTCACATACTGGGACAGCAAGCTAGCTTAGCAGGAACAAGGAAGGGCTTGCCATTCTGGAAGCCACAGAGGTGGAGGAGAGAACTGATTCTACAACACTGTCCTCTAATCTCTAAGTTTATGGTGGTATGCACACACCCATAAGATTAAAAAATAAATCAAATTTATAAACATAAAGCCCTAAAATTATCTTTAAAATGGAAGCTTTTGTTAACTGGCATAATTGAAATGCCAATTAATGCTAATACATCTTGATTTCACACATGATGACTTTATAGATGAATTCTTTACAATTTTCATAAACACTGGATATAGTGTGTGGAAATTCTTCACAGTATACCTAGACACTAAATAAAGCAGCTTACCAAGTGCAACAGAAACTGGCCTAGCATCTCATCACCACACTGAAGTAAACAGCCATGCGAGGATCATTAACAATGCCAGGAAGGGTTTAACAAAGGATTTCCAAGTGCTTACTTGTGGTGGCCACTGCTGTGGCGATGGTGGTGGTGATGGTGGTGGTGGTGGTGTTTTGAATGGTGCTGGTCTTTCTCAGTGAGAGATGAAGATGAAGAATTGGAATGTGAAGACCCCAAACTCTTCCTCTGTTCCTTTGTCTTCTGTAAAACTCTCTTGTATGATAAGGTACACAGCCAGCATAGTAACTTCCCATCGACCTTTAAAGAAAATATCTGCATTAAGTGCACTTGTAAACTAGCTCAAGTGAGTCCAGCAAGCAAACTCAACTTTCACTTATACTTCACATCACCTGTGCAACATTCTGTGAGCTTTATGAAACTGCAGAATATAAACGTAATATGCAGGATTTTTAAAATTCAGACATGACACTTGAGATAATATTGCAAGAGGATTATAAAATTGGCTAGGAGAACTGATTTATAGACCTCCAGCATTGTTAAAGTCCCTTAATTTTGAGAGATACTGCCTTTATTTCTAGAAAATAACTACAAGAGGGGCTAGAGAAACAGCTCAGGAGTTAAGAGCACCTTTTGCTCTCACAGAGGACCCAGGTTCAGTTCTCAGCATGAGCACGGTGGCTCACAACCACCTCTTAATTCCAGTCCCAGGGCACTGTGTGGGCACCAGGCAGGTGCATGGTGTATATTCATACATGCAGGCAAAACACAGACAAAAAAAGGCAAAAAATATTTTAAAGGAGTACAAATTGCTGATTATTTTTAAGAAATCTAGCCTAAATGTTTTAGTCTCAGTGTAATTACCAAAATGATAGAGTACTTCCCACAATAGTAAATACTGTGACTTAAACAGAAATAGGAGCCTAAATAACAATCAATTTTCATTATATCAGAGTTTATTTATCTGTAGATTTGCTTATTGATCTCTAAGTCTAAAATCCTATTTACAGTCATTCACAGATACAGAGCAGTGAAAAACTCATGCCAACAGACGTCATAGCCCCAACTATAGCAGAACAATGTGGTGATACTCTTCTATGCTTCCCCTCTCACACTGTAAACAACTGGTCTTTCCACAAGTCATTTAGTTTTAAAACTTGTTCCAAAGGCTGTGTTGGACCTTACAGAAAAACATGCTGCTAAGTTTTGTTCAGCTATTATTACTGCTCCTGGCCATGAGTTTAATTAAATTTACATATATCTTAAATAGACACAAAAATCACTAATGTACTGGTGATCTGACAAACACGTTAGGGTTATAGACAGGAACTTAATCCTGCATTTCCCTTACAAGTCACAATTCACTAGCCACTGGTGTTTCTGGCAACTTTACAGACCGTAACAACTGCAAATAATGAGAATCAATCATGTGAGTCCAGGGGAGAGAAAGTGACTTCTTTCAAAAATTAAGATACAGTTTCTGCCTTCTCTCATTTCATACAGGAAATGCTGAAGGGGCATGTCTTACAACTACGGTACATACAGTGCTGTGGGGTTATCTGGGTAAGCCCCTCAAAGAGACAGTCATCCTCCAAAGCAACTGAAACTGACCAACAGGAGGCCTGTGTGAATGCTGCTCAGCAGAGGAACGGCACATGTACACCTAATAACTAAGTCACTGTAGGCAGAGAGAAACAACAGTGGTTTCAAACAAGGGCTTAAACGGAAGGCAGAATACCAACGTCCAATTTCATGTGCTGATATGTCAGTGGGCATCTTTTCACACCAACAATTTTAAGTAACCAACAAAAGGGTGTAAGTGGAAGGTCTTACTGCAAAACTGAACTGGGGATGACAGTGCAGAACAGCTATCACAGAAGAATTAAAGAAATTCTGAGACAGTTTAACTGTATTGTCTAGACTGCTCTTCAATTCCTTGGTTCGAATGACTCTCCAGCTTTAGCCTTAAGGAGCTGGGAGCATATTCAGCATGACTGACTTAAAGCACAGTCATCCTAACTAACATCCAACAGGACTCCACACACGGTGCAAAGAGAACTACATGCTATTCCTCCCCCTCTGCTCTCAGGTGAAAGAACAAATGTCTTAGAGGTATACTTATAGTAACTGCCAAGGTGTTTGGTATTTTATTTTTTGAAGATGTCAAAACATAAATAAAACATACTTTTCTTCTCCCTTCCTCCTTCCGATCAAAAGCACATTGCTGTTTGCACTGTTCACAGGTCTGAGGTGGTCCATATTTTTTTTCTGAATTTGTGCAACGCTGACACTTGGTACCAATAAATGCTGCAATTATGTTACAGTATTGACAAGGCTTGGGCTGCAAAATAAACACATTTAGTTTAACTGAGATATTTTTAAAACTTTGTTGCATAAGACACATCCAGTGGTAGTAAAAGATCTGGGGAGTTAATGAAGGGAAGTGTTAAGTTAAAAACATCTGTTTCTGCCAAGTACATGTTTAAAGTCAAAATGGGTCCATTCATTCAATTAACATTTATTACAACAGTCATGAAGCTCAACTGTGCATGCTCATAAGTCTGACCATCATGAGAAATATACACATTTACACAATACAAAATTTGCTGTGAGGTTAAACAATTATTCATAGAAAAGTCTCATGAACCTCTAAGTGGAGCAAATGAACTTGTAGTGATATGGTAGTTGACTTAATTAAAAAGAATTTTACCATATTTAGCTACTTGTCACAGTAAATGTATATTAAAAGTATCTTTTCAATAGAAAAAATTTAGCATACGCATATTCGGTTTAAGTAACAATAAACATGCTTGATTTCTTGGATTTCAGGGCAGTATGGAGGCTTAAGGTCAGCAGCACTTTGACCTACCATAAATAGTATTGTTATGTTAACAACTATAGCATACATGTGGGCCAATTTGTACCAGGACACTGTCATTAGTTTTGAACACTTGAACTGTACTGCCATATAAAATGTTCCAGAAATCAAGGGAAAGTTTAATTACATTAACACTGTAAACAAATAGGTCCACCACATTAAGGACTTTGCTATAATTGTATCTTTAAGAAATAGCTTCACAAACTGCACACTGAAATTCACTACATAACATGTAAAGCATGCAGTTGTTTTTAATGTTTTCATTTTCCCATCAATTCTATAGAGATTTCCTTCCACGGACTATTTTGCTATGTTGAGATACTTAAGTACAGACACTTAAGTGAAAGTGAGAAAGTCATGAAGAACCACAACTAGCCAATGATAATGATATGAAACGAAAAACATACTTACTGTTCCAAATTGCTTGACATTTTGAGCACACTTCTTACAAATTGTGTTAGTTTTGCTGAAAAGGAAATCATATCCAGATGATTACACTCATGTCACCTTCTAGGGTAAGTAACACATGCTGATCTACAGTAAACCGATAAGTCAAAAGATCTGTAGATTACTTACTCTAATTCACAACAACTATCTTCTTAAAAACATGAATATTAATTTTAGGATAGTTGTTTGTAAACTTATTTCTCTTAAAGACAATTTTTCCATATATTAACTTATTAGAAACAAGTGTCTCAAGGTCTCAGGATATGTGTCCAGATTGGTCTCAAAGTGGTAATTCTCCTGTCTCCACCTCTAAACATTGTCCTTATTTAGACAACCAACTATAATTGTATAATTTTTGTAAAGAAAACAGCAAAAGCCCTACTGTCTTCCCTCTGGTTCTAAACTTTCCCTTACAATATAAACGCACATTCTCCTGCATCAGAGCCCACCTCACTTCTCAGTCAGCTGTTCTCCACTGCGATGTCCACACATACAGGAATAAAATTATTTGTTCTCTTGGGCTACTTACTTGTGTGTTCTCTAAAAGAAGATTTTCTGTTAAAAACATCTGTGCTAGTCACACTGAAAAGTCAGTGACTTCAGTCTTGAAAGGCAGCTGGTAACACTATAGCTCTTTCCTCTGGTTCATTAGCATTTTCCATTAAAAAATAGTTTAAAAATAATTGTTTGTATTTTGATTGTTGACAAAAGTGTACATTTTCCACCCATCAATTTATCCCCTATTTTCTCACGTTCAAATTGAAGTCTAGTTCTAAATAAACACCTGGATTTTTCAGTTAATGTGTTCTCTCATACTATGTATAAAAAAGTTCTTCATTTTAAATTTCAGAAGCAAAACCATTTTTTTTCAAAACACTTTAACACAAATATTACAACCCCCAGACATTCCTTATATGAATTTATAACAATGAAAAAGTGCTCAGTATACAAACCTCTCCTGCTGAAATTCTGATCTGCAGTAAGTACATTTTACAATAGGATGTGCAATCCGACATTCCTGGAATAAGACAATACATTAGTCAGTATTTATCTCACAGACCCAATCTCACTTTTCTGTAGAAATTATTCAACCTAGTCAAGTGTCTGAAACGTCAATAAAACCTGGCTGGCAACGTAAACAACTGGGTGACTTATCCCATTAGCAGCCAGTCACAGTATAATTCCACCAGGAGGCCATAGATATTTTTGTCCTTATTGGATGTGGGGAGATATAGAACAGACACATTAAGGAAGCTGTCAGGACTGACTTCCAGGGGCGGTTATATGTGTTATTTTGTACAGTTGCTCACAGACAGCGTCCCAGCTTTTATGGGATGGGAGGAGCTCCAAATCAGAGCACCCTGTTCCCAAACCAGTCGCTTCACTTTCCGGGACAGGAAGCAGGATGCCATCAGCTCTGCAGCTTCGGGTTCGGGTTCCTAGCAAGAAAGTGCAAACACGGCGCCCTGCCTCCCAGTGGAAGCAGAGGGCAGCCCCTGACAAGGCTGGGGTGAGATTCTGCACCAGGTCTCTGCGACGCTGGGGACTGGTGGCCGCCCGGCTCAGCCCCACCCGAGACCGCCAAGCGCGGCGGAGCCGGCCCCAGCCTTGGAGCAGGCGGGACGCGGTCGCCCCGGGTCTCTCCCACCTGATGCCCGGGCCCCGGCGGGGAGCGGCGCGCCGAGCGCCCGACACCCACCGACCTTGCAGAGCTGTTGGCCTTGCGACAGCTCCTCGAAGGGGTAGCGCTGCGTGCACTTGGTGCAGGCATACAGGGCCGACGCCGCCATCCTGCTTTCAGGCTCCTCCGCGCGCGCTCAGGCGGGGCCTCCGGGAACTCGGCTGCCCCGCCCGCGGGCTCCTCTGCCGCTGCGGCCCCTGCCTGGCGACCGCCGGGCCCCCCGTGTCTCCCTCCGCCTCTGCCGCCGTCCCGGGACACCCGCTGCCGCCCGCCCCGCCGCTCCCGCTTAGGCCCGGACCGCGGCGGAGGGAGACGAAGCGGGCGCTAGGCTGCGGATTCCGCTTCCTCCTCGGCCTCGCGTCCCCTTCTATGATTGGTTGCAGAGAACCTCACGTCACTCAGAAGCTCCGCCCAAACCCTGACCTAGGTGACGTAGGGAGCGCCCACAAAGAGAGGAAAACAACAACCAATAGGAGGCCGGTGCTCTGAGCGCGCGAAATCCGCTTCGAAGAGATCCCGCCTACAAGCCACGGCCAGTCCTAGAGTGGGCGGTGCGCCGGAGCCCATTGGACACAAGTCACGAAGCGCCGCTATTTTCAGCCCTTGGTTTCCATTGGATCATGTCATTAAGCCCCTCCCACTCCCGTTTGTCATTGGCCGGAAGGTCATTACTTCACCTGGAGAGGCGTAGAGTCGGGCGAACGCTCTCTGGAGCTTATTTCTGGGGCACTGATGGAGTGTTTGAACTTCCCACTGGCCCTTACTCTGTTCCTGTCATCCGCCGGGCTGTCGCCGGAGGCTCCGGCAGCCATAGCCTTTGCTTGCCCGTCCGGGACACCCAGCCCTTCCCAGAATACTCTCAGAGCCGTCTGTCAACTCTCAGCGTTGCGGTCCCCGCAGGCTCAGCAGCGCGCTACCTTGTGACGTCACCTAGAGGCGAGGCGGACTCTAGCCTGCCGCCAGAAGATGTCCTCTTTTCTGATTGGCTAGTGAAGACGCGTTGCTCTTTCGGTGATCGCTGAGTGTGGCGTCCTTGTAGGGTGTGAAGCCGAGGCTCCTAGCCGGTTCGCAGCGCGCCCGCCCTTTCCATCGGGGGCTCGGCTTCGGCTCGTCCCAGGCGGGCGGCTGTCGAATCCGGAGGAGGAGCTCGAGGACGGCGGCCCGCGTTGCGCAGGCGGGAAGATGGCGGCGGCCTCGGTCTCGGCGGCTTCGGAGTCTCATTTTTCGGTAAGCGGCGGGGTTGGCGTGGGTTCCAGGTGGGCCGGGACGGCTCCCCGGGTTGCCTCGCTTTTCTGACGGCCCTGGATCTGGCGTCAGTCCGCGGGACGGCGGGTTGCTTGGGCCGCGTGCCTTTGGCGGTCCCTCCGGGAGGCTGCACCTGTGTCTTGTGGAGCAGCAGCCCCGTCCGCCTCCATTGCCACCCAGGGCTCGCCTGGCCTCGCAGCCCGCGCTTGGAGCCCTGTCCCGGCCGGGCTGCTGCACTCTCAGGCCTGGGAAAACAAAGCTCGGTCACGTGAGCCTAACGGCCCGGCTCGGAAACCCTCAGGAAACAGGTAGGTGTGCAGGTCTGCGGAGTGACCGCCGCTGAGGCCCCGGAGTGCATTTTCGTCCTTGTCTGCAGTGCCCGCAGTGACTGTTGCGCCATCCCTGCAGCCAGAGCCCGTGCGTTCCCACCTCTTGGGGAACACCTGGACTCAGGGTGGAAATGCTGCTTTGGAGAAGCGACCCGGGGACTCAGACAGCGGCGGGTTTAGTCACTGGTGTTTGTAAAGATTCTATTGTGAAGCTCAGTCTTTTGGAAAACGCTCTAGTAAGAAGAGATAAGAATTAAGTGTGACAGAGCTGGAATTGCGTTCGGAAATGCTCTGTGCCTCGCCTACTGTTTACAGTTACTCTAGAAACCCCACTGAAGGAGCAAAGCACTGTACTCATTAGATCATTACTGCTCTTCGTGTTTGTACCGAGGAGTCTGGAATTGATTGATTAGCAGTATTAGGGAAGGTAGTTTGTGGAAGAGAACATAGAACTAGTTGCCTGTTGAAGGCATTGGAAGAGAATAACGCACTGCAAACTTTTGAGGTATGTAGCAAGACAGTAGGTATTTCCAGGATATCAGAGGGTAATTTGTAACAAACAGGTAATTCAGAGGTAGAGTTGGGCAAGAAGGACTAGAAAAACAAGTGAGAATTGAATAATGGGGGAAGTCAGAATATCAGGGTAATTTCATATCAGATGAGGGAGAGGCTGTTAGAGATTACAGTCACCTTCAGAAAGTCACACTTAGGAATCTGTTTCAACTTTCTGTGGCTACTAGAATCTGTGATAACAAGGCCAGACTATCTTAGGTTTTCAGCACAATGGCTCTAGAGATGAGAGGTGGTGGAGCAAGCATTTGGGAGTTCATTCACTGACCGGATCGATAAAAGGTAAAGAAAGACCAGCAGAAACAAGTGTCAGTGGGTTCATGAATTATACAGGGACAAGACTGCTTTGGCTTGGGAAAGGAGGGCTCTTCTTTGCCTCAAAACTTAGAAATTGGAGACCAACTAAGGAGTAGGTAATAATAGATTGAGATTTACCCAAGGCCATCAAGGCAGTGTCACAGGGATGTAGTTAATTGTTAGTCCTTATGGTAGACCCAACTGAAATCCTAAAGCCTGTTCAATAGAAAAGTATATGTATTTTGTGCAATGGTATTGTTTTGGATTTTTTTGGAGTCCCCATTACTGGAAAATTGGTAGGGAGACAGTATCAAAGAAAGTGTCAGGAAATGAAACAAGGGTTAGCCTGGGACTACATTATGTGGAGGTTTTATAAACTATGGTAAGAATTGTGCTCTGTTTTGGAAAGGCATAGGAGAGTTTTGATTAGAAATACTAACTTGAATTCCCCCACCTCCTTTTTTTAGGATCTTTATCACTGGCAAGCTGTTTGGAAGAACATATTTGTGAAGAGTAGTTAGCATTTCACAGTAATTCAAACTTAAACCAACTATAGCAACATCTAGGGTAGTAGGGATTCTAAATATGGTACGAAGAAAGAACCCTAAATGATTTGCAGAGAGATTAGATCTGAGTGATTGAAAATGACTTTATACAAGGGTTTTGTACAGAGCAGTTTAGTAAATGGCAGTGCCATTTATTTTGGTATGCTGCGTGAGGAGCAGATTTGGGAATTAACCAAGAATTTGACTAGAGTCATTAAATTTTAGGTGCCTGATAAGACATACAAGTAGGTAATGAATGATGTGAGTTTGGAGTTTTAGATTCAGATCTCAGTTCCATATTTTAACTTAAAAGCTACTGGCAAATTAAAATTAAGGCCTGAGAGTAGATGCGATTTTTTTAAGAGAATCCATGTAGATAAGAAAGGAACCTTGGACCAAGCTTGGGGAACTCAGGCATTTAATGAAAGTGGGAGGAGAGATCTAGGGAGTTAATGAGGGAGAGACCTAGGAGGCTGAAGGAGAATCATTTTTGCTCCCTCCACCGAGTGAAGTGCTTAGGTAAATGATTTCTGTCATCCATGCTTCTGAGAGAGATTAGTTTACCTCAGAATTTTCATAGTTTTATTAGTGTGTGCCTGGTGATGGGGGTGGGGGCGGTGAACATGCCACAATTGGCTTCTGGAGGTCAGAAGACAGCTTTGAAGTTGCCTCCTTCCACCTTAGTGGGTTCTGAGAGCTAACGTGGGTCATTAAGCCTGTTCAGCAAGCACCTTTATCCACTGGCCTGGATTTTGTTTTTAAAACTCAGAAATCAGTCTAGGGTTGAGGCCTCTTAAGAGTTGAGGAAGAGATTTGTCCTTTTGTGGCACCGGGAGTACTAGAGGAATAAGATGGAAGATGAGGGAAAGCCAGATGGGGAAGTACTAGCTGGGTAAGAACAAGGTGAAAAGGACCTAGATGAGGCAGAATTAAGACGAGAAAATTAAGATAGAACTTAAGAGGAAACAGTAGATAAACAGAGAGAAATCAGGCAAGAAAGGAGCTAGGCACGAGAACAGAACTGAAGCTGTGTATATGTGGATGTTATGCCAGAGGAATTAAAGCAAGTGGACTATAGAGCTAAGTGTGCTGAGATTTTATTTCCTGAAAATAGTCCTCCGTGTTCGTAGTTCTCTCTCCTGAGTTCCTGGGATGTATAATATTAAGGCTGGTCCCTCTAATAGTATACAAGACCTGAGCCCACATATTACATCACATAGAGCTCTCATTTGATCTTAGGCAAAAGGCTGAGAAGTGACAGCACTTACGTGACTAGGGCTCTTTTTGAGGCTTGTACCTAACTTTGCTAAGCTCATCGCCCCCTGTAGTTTTCACAGCAACAGTGTGTTTTGTAATTGCCCTTATAAATCCACTGGAAGTATTACTGTAACACTAAAGTACAAACTTATTATATAGGTATTTGGATAGTTCCGTGTATTCAAGGAAGTGGTTTATTGTTGTAAATATTCATCGTTCCTTTGTACCTACACAAACTACACTAATATTTTATTTTAGCAATAGAGTTCTTCAGAAAATTGAAAATCCTAATTTGCTGTGGCAGTCTGAAAAAGGGAACTAGATGTGTGAGAATTCTGAACAGCTGGCAATCATCCTGTCTTCTTTCTTAGCTCCTAGCATCTCCATTATTTCCCTCTTATTGAAGCGTCCACCACCACAAACTCACCTACTACTAAAATTCCGGTTAACATTTAGAGGTATACTTTGGTAAGTTTATATCATGTGAAACATAATCCCAAATTTGACAGATTTGTGACAGATGGTGTATGTGGAGAAATAGTTTTATATGAGAATATATAAGCCCAAATGTTTTATAATTGTTTCCCCTTTTTGCTAACTAGATATAAATTTTTTACACTTGATCTTAGCCAAAAGGCCGAGAAGTGATAGATATAAATTTTTTAAGAAAAGAACATGCTTTCTTTAGGGAGTTTTTAGTCATTATAAATATTTGGCAAACATTTTGTTTATTGAAGGTAGAATAAGTCAGCAATTTGTGTCTGTTTCTGATCTGAACAAAGATTGGACTTGCCTAAATATTTGTATTGAGGTTGTGTGAGCATGGTGTTTTTGCCATGTGGCTGTTTAACCCTAAATGTTGCATCTCTTCACAGTCAGTAGTGGTTGGGTTCTACTGTGAGATCAGTGCACTGTTTTTCCTTTCTGTTGTCTTTTAGAGAAACATACAGTGTTACTCAGTCATGAATATTTGCTTTAAATGTCTGCAAGGTAATTTCGTAATTTTCTTTTTCAGAACATCCTAGCTGAACCATTGAGGTCTAACAGAAATATGGTTCGTCATTCTTCATCTCCATATGTATTATATCCACCTGATAAGCCTTTCCTTAATAGTGATCTGCGACGCTCCCCAAATAAGCCCACACTTGCCTATCCAGAAAGCAACAGCAGAGGTAACCAACTGGAACAAAGTAAATGTTTAAAATTCTTAGTTTTGACCTCTGTTGTTTTCAAGTAAAACAGTATTTATTTTCCCCTTTATTTCTGTGAATTTATCGTGCTTTTCATATTGACTACTGAACATTATCCATCAACTCATGGAAGCTAAAATACTTTGAGTCACTTATTACTAGTCTGTCCTCTCCAGAATCAGTCTCAGACAGGGGCTGGAGAGATAGCCCAGTAGTTAAGAGCATTAGCTGCTCTTCCAAGAGGACCTGGGTTCAGTTCCCAGCACCCACATGGTAGTTTACAACTATCTGTAACTATTCCCAGGGAATCTGACACCCTCTTCTGGCTTCTAGGTATTGGGCATGCACATGGTGTACAAATACACATGTAGGCAAAACACCCATACACATTAAATAAATACCTTATTAAAAAAGTCAGAGTTATGTAGACAGCACTAATTACTCTGAATTGTATTCTTCTAAAGAATACAAAAATTAAGAGGGTGTGTGTATTAGGGGTCAGGTCCTGGGGAATGTGAAAGGAAGTAGGTGACTATCATCCAGGTACATTACATATATATGTGAAAGTATCAAAGGATAAACAAAACCAATACTTTTTTTTTTTTTTTTTTTTTTTTTTTTTTTTAAAGCCAAGCTTTTTGACACATTTCTATTCCCAGTGCTGTGTGCCAGAGACAGACAGACAGATCTCTGGGACTCACTGTCCAGCCAACATAGCCTAATCAGTGAGCCTCAGTTGTGAAAGACCTTGGCTGAACCAACACTGTGTTACCTGATGAATGGAAGCCAAGGTTGACCCCTGACCTTGGCATATGTATGTACTTGGTGTACATACAACACGTGTACATACAACAGAAAATATTTGAGACATCTATTGATACCTGTTGCTGGGGATATATGAACAAGTGTCTGCTTGTCACAGAGAGGTACCAACAACAAACCAAAGAGATGGGTCCATTAAAGACAAAATTGATGAGGCAGTAAGTTTGAGCTTTCTCACATGACAATAGGCAAATTACAGGTGACTAAGGAAGAGTCTCCCCTGAACTGACAGTTATTAGCAACCTCTGAGGAATCTCTAAGGAGAAGGGCCTTGTATCCTGCCTCCTGAGCTGCTTGGTAAGCTTTGGAAGCCTCCTTACCTTCCAGGAGGGAATGTTAGGACACCTTTTTAGGGTCTTCTGTGGATAACCATAGCTGCTCTGATTTCAGTGCTTCATCTAGGAGCCAAGTGGTTGACAACATTTAATAATGTACTTTGGGACTGCCCTAGTCAGTGTTCTGTTGCTGTGAAGAGACATCTTGACCATGGCACCTCTTATAAAGGAAAGCATTTAATTGGGGCTCACTTACAGTTTCAGAGGTTTAGTTCATTGTAATCATGTCAGAAGCGTGGTTGCATGCAGGCAGACATGGTGCTGGAGAAGGATCTGGGAGTTCTACATCCAGATCTGAAGGTAGGAGGAAGAGAGTGACACTGGGCCTGTTGTGGGCTTCTGAAACCTCAGAGCCTCCCTACCAGTGACATACGTCCTTCAGCAAGGCCACACCTACTCCAACAAGTAGTGCTGTTGGTGAAGCATGCAAATATATGAGCATTTGGGAGGCATTATTATTCAAACCACACTCCCTGGCCCCCATAAGCTTGTAGCCATATCATAGTGTTGCAAAAATGCATTCAATCCAACTTCATAAATCCCAATAGTCTATCACAGTCTCAACACTGTTTAAAAGTCTTCTGAGACTCGTGGAAATCTCTTCATTGTACTCCTTTAAAATCAAAATAAAAAAGCAGATTACATACTTCCAACATACAATGGCACAGAATATATATTACCATTCCAAAAGGAAAGAAAGAGAATATAGTGAGGAAATACTGGACCAAGCAAGACCAAAATCCAGCAGGGCAAACTCCAAATTCTGCATCTTATGTGTGATATCCAGGAGATCTTCATATCTCCAACTCCTTTCAGCTTTGTTGACTGCAACGCACTTCTGCACTTCTCACTGGTTCCACACCCTGTTTAGTAGCTCTCCTTGCCAGGTATCCCATGACTCTGGTATCTCCAATATCTTGGGGTTTCCATCACAATCCAGGTTTTACCTTCACAGCTTCACACAAATGCTTTATAAGAGTTGCTGTGTTCAGGCACACCCCTTACACACGCCTGGCCTCAGTAGCTTTCCTTAGCCTCAGAGGTAGATTCCACCACCCCTTTCATGTATCCTTGACTGTAAAGCCAGAACTACATGGCTTTATATGCATGCAGGTAGACATGGTGCTGGAGAAGTATCTGAGAGTTCTACATCCGGATCTAAAGGCAGCAGGAAGAGAGCGACACTGCTTGGCTTGGGCTTCTGAAACCTCAGATGACACACTTCTTCCAGCAAGGCCCTATCTACCCCAACAAGTAGTATCTTTCCTTGTTGACCAAGCATTCCAATACATGAGCCTATGGGGGCCATTCTTATTCAAAGCATCACAGGACAGTTGTGAATTTATGTATGATTAGCCAAGGTGGGTCTTTTTTTAAACTTTGTAATTTTTTTTAAACATTAGTGGTGGTTTTTGTTTTCTTGTTCTCTTTTAACTTTTACTTAAATAACTAGTAGAACCTTATAAAGAATTCAGAATGATGCCTTGGAATGACTTTTTAATTAGGAAATAATGTTGTTTTCAGAGAATGATCTCCCACTTGACTTGTGTCAGTCTTCTAAAATTTTCTTTTCAGAGCTGGGCTCTATGGCTCACATCTCTAGCCCAGCCCTTGGAAGGCTAAGGCAGGAGAATTACTGTGATTTTTGAGGCCACTTGGGGTACAGAGTGAGAATCTGTCAGAAGAAAATTTCTTTTTTGGTAAGCTTCTCTGTGTGTATTATTAACTTAAGGTGTGCATTTTATACTTGGCAGCCATATTTTCTGCTCTTAAGAATCTTCAAGATAAGATTCGACGCTTGGAACTGGAAAGGATTCAGGCAGAAGAAAGTGTGAAAACCTTGTCTAGGGAAACAATTGAATATAAGAAAGTATTGGATGAACAGATACAAGAGAGAGAGAATTCAAAGAATGAAGAATCTAAGCACAATCAAGGTTTGTTTAACTAAGAGGAAACAGATCTATCCAAATATTGTAAAATTATTTTAGAATTCCACATTGGTAGTTTGTGATGGTCACTCTAGCCATTAAGAATTACATCATAGTCAGGTGTATTATGAGGAGCAAGTGACATCATACATAGTGCTTATTGGCAGTGTGTGGCATATTTGACTAGCATCAGAAAGAACATAAGTCATCCAGAGAGGTTTCTAGGACTACTGGGAGGGACTGGCAGTTTTGGAGGCCTGCTGGTTTATTTTGCAGTAATCGGGCATACTGAGCAAGCACCCTACCACTAACCTTACCTCTAACCCATGTAAGTCCAGTTCCTGTTTACACGCTGTTGGGACACGTTTGTGTGTTAGCTAATTACTACTTTTTTTGTGTGTATTCATTTTAGAACTGACATCCCAGCTGTTAGCTGCAGAAAATAAATGTAGTCTTTTAGAAAAACAATTGGAATACATGAGAAATATGATAAAGCATGCAGAGATGGAGAGGACATCTGTCTTAGAAAAGCAGGTATGGCACCTCCCAGATGATTAGCAGACCTTATCAGAGAGGCCTGCTGGCACTGTTGTTAAAGCCCCGTGCTGAAGTCTGTTGGGCTCAGGGTAGTATATAGATGGTGGTTTGATTGGCTCTGTTTGTTATGTATGATTCTTGTACTTGGTAAACTTGTGCTTAAATTTGAAAAATAGTCATGTTAATGTCTTGGAGTCTATATTATCAAATGTGTAAATAACCATATGTACCTGTGAAATCCACTACTCTTTGTAAAATTTTTTGCAGTTAAAAAAAAAACAATTTGCTTATTGAAACAGGGTCTCATAGAGCCTAGGCTGGCTCATCATGTTGCCCAAGGATGACCTGGCCATTCTCATCTTTGATTCTATCTCCAGAGTGCTGAGATTATAGGCCACATCACTATACCTGGTGTATGTACTGTTATGGATTGCACCTCAGGCTTTCTCTGGTGCTAGGCAAGCACTCTACCAGATGAGCTATGTGTCCAGCTACTGCACTTGTTAAATTTAAAACAAAATGTTTTTCTTCTGTTGCATCAGTAATCTTTGTACTTAAGTAACTTGTACATTTGTAGAGGATAATTACAACATTAGTGTCCAATATATTTTTTAAACATCCTTTTCATATAGAAAATTTAACTATTATGCAAAATTTGATTTCTTACATGCTTAAATGCTAGAAAATCTGCAGTTGTAAAAGAGAAATACTATTTTCTAGCCCCCGTCAACTTTTGGTCCTAGTTTGAGAAATAAGACTTATATGTATAAGCAGTTATACAGCAGTGTTGGGAAAAATGTGTCAGTGATTAATCGCACATTATGCATCTCTTCACTGTGTTGTTGCTTGGGTTGTTTTATTATTCAGAATTCTCTTGTATAATTCCCCACTGTCATGGACACTGAAGAAATGGCAATGGCTTACTCAGACTTAGTGTTGGGCGTTTGCAAATATATCCAGTTAGATATTTGCCCATCTATTCTGATTTGTTTATAATGAGACTTAAGCAGATGGGCAGTCTTTCCAAATCAGACCCTAAGTGTGAAGGAAGAAAAGAGTATATTTTGTATTCAAAGGAAATATGCATACGAGTTCTTACAGTTTTTAAGAAATTACTTAATAGGACTTAATACTTAATAGTATTTGTGTATTTATATAGCCTGTGTGGCCAGTAAATCCTCTATCCTAGGGTATAAGGATATATGCCCTTAAATAAAACCTTATATAGAACCATATACTTGGTAAATACTATATTGAGAATAATATTCCAAGGATGGTGAGATGGCTTAGTGGATAAAGGCACTTGCATTGAAGCCTGAAAAACCAAGTTTGATCCCTGGGACCAACATGGCAAAAAGAGGGAACTAGCTCTTACAAGATGTCCTCTGATATCCAAAAAGGCAAGCTGTGCATATACATACAAAATTAAACACAGACACAGATCATTGTTACCCATGAAGTCTTAGTGTTCTATTCCTAGAATTCTTTTCCACGTCCAGCACAGGTCTGTGAACGGACAGGCAAATTACATATAGTATTATGTTGGGTGTGTGCTGTGTTTTCAACTTTTTGATTATCACATTATATTGCATTTTGATGCTGTTTCTCAGGTTTCCCTAGAAAGAGAACGGCAACATGATCAAACTCACGTTCAGAGCCAGCTGGAAAAACTGGATCTTCTTGAACAGGAATACAACAAACTTACCACAATGCAGGCCCTTGCAGAAGTCAGTGAACATGACTTTTACTTACCGATGTCTGGTGTTGTGGTTGTCAGTTTTTTCATAAACATGGATATTTATAATGTAAAGGTTTTTCTTATACATAGTCTTTAAAAAAGAAAATAATTTGAAAAAGAATGTTGACATTTTGCAATCTTGGTGGCCGGACATAAGGTAGTTCTTTCTGAAAACAGTGAAGGGTGAAATGTTTTTGATACTTAAAACTTGCATCATGTAATTTTTTTCTGAACTAATTTTACTTTTAATTGTGTTTTACTTGAGAGAGATTTAATACTACTGAGTGAAGATCTAGATTGTCTTTATGTAATCTTTACTTTTATACAAAGCTGTGTTTTTTGGTCGTAGATTTTTTTTTCCCCTTAATTCTGGCCACTTAACTCACAGCTACCTCACTAATGACTGTTAGTTGATCTATTGGGAGAGTGTCATGGATATTATCAAGGCCTGAGCCATCACTAGAGTGAACTAACATGATTATTTTGACTATCTTTAAAACTCTACAAAAAGATACTTTTAACTATTATCCGTTTTGATATTCTTATCACTAGAAAAAAATGCAAGAATTAGAGTCTAAACTCCATGAAGAAGAGCAGGAAAGGAAGCGTATGCAGGCTCAGGCAGCAGAGGTGAGTGGAATGATGAACAGGTAAACACGTGGTTTAAAGGTGAACAGTTACGCATGAGTACACCAGATCCATATGTAGACCTCAGAAATAGCTTAGTATTGGAAATTAGGACTGTAACTTTGCAAAGTAAAATTTGAGCAGTTCTTTGGATGTTTCAAATCAGAGTCTGGATTAGTATTTTTAAAGTCCGTGAGGTTGGAGCTGGAGAGATGGTACAGAGGTCAGAGCACATGGTTGTCCTTGTAGTAGGCTTGGCTTTGATTCTCAGGACCCACATGGTGGCCTACAACCATCTGTAAGTCCAGTTCTAGAGCCTGGTACTCTTCTAACCCTTGTGCACCAAGCACATGCACATACATAATGCAGGCACTTTTGTAATACATGAATCCATACATGTAATATAAAAAATGCCTGTGAGCTAAAAAGGTGTCAAACACAGAAGTATTCATATAAAGCTTAGGTCTGATGAGCTCCTAGCAGATGATTCAGTATCCAGTGTAAATGTGTGTGTTGGGTAGAGTT
The DNA here is from genome assembly GCF_949786415.1 of Peromyscus eremicus. NCBI lineage: Eukaryota > Metazoa > Chordata > Mammalia > Rodentia > Cricetidae > Peromyscus > Peromyscus eremicus. The sequence continues at coordinate 10,263,006 of NC_081422.1, read as the reverse complement.
AGTTGAGTGTAGAAGGATTACCTAGCATTCATTAGACATTTGGTTCAGTCCTCAGTACTGCAGCAACAAAACTGTTGCTTCTCTTGAGACTCTTAAGTAAACTCCTGTCCTAGAGAAGAATGAACTCTACTCTCCTAGTTTTGAATTTTGTCCTATGCAGTGGCCAGCCACCTGGTAGTAGAATTGTAAAGATTCAAAGCATGAGTTCATGTATTCCAGCCGGAACTGCATTATAGAAGACACTGTAGGAATAATAAAGTTTTATTTTTTATTTTTCTATTTTAACTGGAGACTTTTCTCTCTGGTTTTTTGCTTGGATATTTCCTAGATAGTCTCTTTTCCAACCTCTTTAAGATTATGCTAGTGTTGGTAACTTTTATTATAGTAACACAAGAAGCAGGTCTTAATCTCAGAAGTTACTAATGGAACCATTGTAGTTGAGTCTGTGGCATCCTGTCTAGTGTCCTTCATTCTCACAGCTGCTGATGCAGGAATAGAATATTACAGTCTCTTTCTGCTAGTTCTCCTTTGAATCACTGATTGGATATGTCGATTTTTTATTACACCTGATATCATTTGTAGATTTACTCTTTTTCTGTGTGCTTGTTGAGGTATATGGCCACTTAACCTTTTTTTTGTTCTGGCTTTAGGAAAACTGTTTTAAGATGTCTCTACTCCTCACATGTAACATTGCAAATGTATGGGTTATTCTTTATTAAATTGTAGTGTATAGTTCTTGTATGCTAAATAGAAATCTTCACAAATTCTTTAATTGATGAATTCTTATCAGTTTGAGTTCTGATGGTGAGCACTGTGGTAATGGAAGGTAGGTGGTGAAGGAGATGCATTCCTCTATCTTGCTGATTCTGATTTGTATAACCCTGAACGGTGTATTTAACCATCCAGAGTCTGGATTTTATAGTGCTAGAGAAACCAAACAAATGGTAATAAAAGCACTTTAAAACTCAGGGACACATATAAGACATCTACTAGAAAAACTAGATGTGAGCTAGAATCAAAAAGTATCCTTTAAGTGGTTCATTTGTTATTCTTCACACTTGTTGACAGTGTAAATATTCCAGAGGGATGATATCCTTTGGAGTTTTGTCTAGTATAAAGTATTACTCAGTATGTCCAAGCGTGTCATGCTCCTGAGGATGGAGAGCCCCGCATTCCACTGCCGGTGAAAACCCTGTCCTAAGAGTGCTGAATACTAAAGGAATGTTCTCAGTATTCCTTGCATTTCATTCATTACTTGTGCTGTTTCTTAAAACTCAGTCATAACTTCTGGGGAACTTTTCCTTTCTTGGAATTTTTAAATTCTTTAGGGGAGGAATCTAATCATTGGAAATTTTACCAAACTCCAGACTATTTTTGATCTATAGAGAGATATAAAATAACCACTTTTACCAAGTTTTGAAGAGTGGGGCTGTTGAAAGATAGTTTAGAGAAAACTGCAGCTTCTCCCTACCAAGATTTATATTTGTTTTATATGTATGGGTGTTTTGCTTGCTTGTCTGTGTGTAGCACACTGTCAGCTTAGAGCTACACGCATTCCATTGAATTCCTGAAGTAGACTTTGCAGAGTAACCACCAGTAGTGGAACAGTGCTTCCATGCAAGACATGACCAACTAAAGGCATACTGTACAGCCATGTCATCTTTTCAGTGAGATGATTACCAGCATAGTTACAGACTTAGGTGGCACTTTAACTGTGAACTGTAGCTTTTATTTTACATCATTAACTCTATGCTAATTTTTTTCTAGTTGCAGACTGGTCTAGAAGCAAATAGACTTATTTTTGAAGATAAGACAACTTCATATGTTCCAACCAGCACTAGAAAAATTAAAAAGAAGAAGTCAAAACCACCAGAAAAGGTATGAAAACTGCACCAGTCTCAGACTAAATACCAACTTTATGTAATAATTTGTGTAAACAACACTAAAGCCATGTGGAATTAGAAGCTTGGAAGAGTGAGTCTCTTTCACTCTTAGTGTCTGTACTCAAAGCTGAAGATAAATAATAAAATTTATTTGTGAATTCTTACCATAGTAGTGAGGGACTGTATGAAAGCATTTGGAACTACAAAAGAACATAAAAATACTAGGAATATTCAGCTGTGTTCATTACTTTTGACTCTTAAAATGCTTTGTGAAGACTGTTCCTTTCCTTAATTCTGACATGGTTAGTTAATACCCATCCCCCATCCTCCCACCCCCATTAGCCCCCCAATTATGATCCCCAATATAAACAAGTGTTGTGGTTTGAATGTGAAATGACCCCCATTAAGTCACTGGAAAGCAGGCCTTGAGGTTGCTAGTCTGGCCCACTTACTGTCCTGTCTCTACTTTCCGACTCTTGGTACAGTGTAATTAATACCCACCCACCCGGGACTACTGTTGCCATGCTTTCTCCATGATGAGTTGTATCTTATCGAACTGTGGGCCAAGTAAGTCCCTCTTTCAGAAGCAGCTTCCTGAAGCCTTGTTTCTACTTGGTCAGAGCAGCAAGACTGCTGGTTAAAGCTAGGTACCCAGTAGTTCCACAGTGAGCTAAAAGTCTTGGGATTAATTCACCAAAATAAATAAAATAGCTTTCTTTTTTCTCCATCCAGAAAGGTTCTAGAAACTATTTCGGTGCACAGCCACACTACAGATTGTGCTTAGGTGATATGCCGTTTGTTGCTGGAAAGGTGAGTTGTAGCTGTTGATTTTCATGTGTAAATTATTTCAATGTCTTTTTTTTTTTTTTTCCTGTTATATGTATAGGTGTTTTGCTAGCCTATGTCTGTGTACTATCTGTGTTTAATGCCCACAGAGGCCAGAGAGGGTGTTGGATCCTCTGGGACTAGAGTTCCAGATGATAGTGGGCTGCCGTGTAGGTGCTGGGAATTGAACCTGGAATTCTACTGGAAGAGAAGCCAGTGTTCTTACCTGCTGAGCCATCTCTCTAGCCTGTTTCAGTCTTATTACACATTTTATGGGATATAAGCAAACTCTGAACTTAAAAAAAAATCCTCAGCCTCAAGACTTCTGGGATTATAGGTATGAACCACCATACCTGACTCTAGGAAAACCTTCTTTTAGAAGGTACAACCTATTATTTATAAAATCAACTCAAGGAACAGGTTTTTTTCCTGAATCTTTATATAAGCCTCTGTAAGTATGGGTGTGGAGTTATTTTTTAATTTGTGTGTTTGTGGAAAACATTTTGTGAAAACAAAAAATGGAGAGGGGCCAGAGATGATGTGGAGGTCAAGGTACAACTTGGAGTTCTCTCTTTCCACAGTGGGTTCTGGAGATAGAACTCAGGTCATCAGGCTTGTACAGCAAGAGTGCTTTTAACCACTGAGCCATCATTCTGTCCCTGTGCAGAATTTTTAAATTTGTTGTGCTACATTTACCCTATTCCACCTGACAACCTTCATTCTTTGTCCTGTCCAGTCTCATCATACCCATTTTGTTGTCTTTGGTAATTCTCATTGAAGCCATGAATCACAAAGGACAAGACAAGGCTCTCAATGTGAAGTTGTTTAAGTATTCTTTATGACATGTTATTACAAAAGTTTAAGAAAACACAATTGCTTATTTGAGCCCCTCTCTACAAATTTTGAAGAATTAAAATATTTAAAATCTTAAATTTTAAACATTCAAAAATTTTAAAATTACTTATTGTTATAGTCATGCTTACATATGTAATAAAAATGAGTCACTAGAAAAGTAAGACTATAAGCCCAAATTTTTCATTACTAGACTCAACTGACATAAAATTACATTATGAGTCAGAAAAATAACAGTAACAACAAATTTCAAAACTTGTTCATTGCATATTAAAGTATACATACTGCCCATTATATGTGTGTATATAACTTACTGGCAAGTAGTGATTACTCTGATGTCATTAGCCACCTTTGTATTCCTAGGATCACCCCACTAGGCTTTGGTGTATGATTCCTTTCCCAGTGCGACAAACTAAACACTTACAAGGAAACATTTTTAAGCAATGAGCGCATTAGGTCTTAAGTTCTTCCCACAAGTCTGCATCTTAAACAAGTTGTCTGCTGATGGCTTATGGAGCTCAACAAGCCCAGCCAACTATTGAGATTATTATTTCCCATTAAAACAAGTTTGAGAAAGCTATCAGGTTTTATTTTATGTTTATGCTGTGACAGATACACTTCAGTTTTTCCTACTATTCAAAGAAAGCTGAGTGTGGTGCACACCTCAAGATATTTACATTTACAAAAATATAGAAACTTACATTATGATTCATAACAGTGGCAAAATTAGTTATGAAGTAACAATGGAATAATTTTATGGTGGAGGGTCACTACTGTGGGAGGCCAGCTGGGAGATCAGCTCCCACATTTTACAAAACCCAGGTACTCTTGAAGAGAAAAGGATAAGAGATTTAGATAGAAGGATAGAGGGGAGAGAAATAAATACAGGGTGGGGCCTGGATCCTTATCCACCAGCGTCTTCTGTCTCTTCTAAAGGGCTATTTATAGGAATGCCAAGGGGTGGAGCAAAAGACCTCCCCCTAGCTCAGCCAAGTATAGACTCTTCCAGTCATCTAGGAACCATGCACATGGTCAAGCAATCCTCTGATGCAGCTCCGCTGGGTAAAGCAAGCTCAGATCTCACTAGGAAACTTCTGTAGGCCTCCACATACATCATGAGGAACTGTATTGAAGGGTCGCAGTATTAGACAGGCTGAGAACCGCTGCTCAAGGACCAGGAAGAACAAGTGAGTAGGTAAAATAACATGCAGACACATAGAGTATGCTGTGATAAACAATGATAGATGTAAAAATTGCCAGTGGGCTATCTGAGAAGTGGAGCAGTTAACCTCCCAGGCATTTAGAAATGTTATGTTTGAACTAGGTTTAACACAGGGTATGAAAATGGCTTCACCAAAGAAATGTTATCTGCAAATACAGTTTGCTCACTGAGTAAGTCAAGAAACAGAGGGTTAAGCAGTATAGGCTGTGCTCTACACTCAGAGCCGTTTTGTCTAGCCTAAGGAGTTTGGATTTCAGGTAAAATCATGATGTGGAGCAAAGAACACAAGGCTGAGGCAAGAAGGTCAGTGGGGTGTTTTGGTTTTGGTAGTGCTTTTCTGTTTGGTTTTAGATGAGGTCTTGAACCTCACTGTAGCACAAGATGAACAGTTTTTGGTCCTCTTGCCTCTGTCTCTCTCTGGAATTACAGGTCTGCACCAACATACCCAATTTATATGATGCTAGACTAAGTATATGGCACAGAGTGGAGGGTGGGTGCTGATTCACCACAGTAAAGTCCCATCTGTGCCTTAGATGGTTTAGAACTAGAAAATGGGAAGAGAGGATATTGGCTTGCCTGACTAACTTTTCTCTTTAGTCCACCAGTCCCAGCCATGCCGTGGTGGCCAACGTTCAACATGTCTTGCATCTGATGAAGCACCACAGTAAAGCTCTATGCAATGATCGAGTTGTTAACAGTGTTCCCTTAGCAAAGCAAGCTTGTTCACGAGGTAGCAAGAGTAAGAAGTCAGTGACGCCTCCCTCCAGCAGTGTCAGTGAAGAACTGTCAGATGTCTTACAAACTCTACAGGATGAATTTGGGCAAATGAGCTTGTGAGTTTGGAGTTTTTGAATTAAAAATTACATTTGGTTATAAAATCTCTTTTAGCTGCTTGAATTTATTAATCCTAATTTTGTTAACAGGTGTTGAGCATAATCCTTACACTAGCCCACTGGCTGGGAGTTAAATAAATCTACCTGCCATGGCTGAAACCTCCCTTTCTAATTTTGTCAGGTGTCTAAGGCCATGCAAAAGCTCAATAGTGTTTAGGTTTAGCTAAATGTAACTGATGAGTTTGAAAACCGAATGTTTACATGTGATGTTGATGGAGGGAGCAGAAAGTAGATAAAAGTGTATTAGCTTACAACCCTGGATGAACAGAAACTTGTCTAGAATTAAGAATGCTTGGTTAGTGCCAAGGGTGGTGGCACACGCATTTAATCCCAGCACTTGGTAGGCAGAGCCAGGCAGATCTCTGTGAGTTCGAGGCCAGCTTGGTCTACAGAGCAAGATCCAGGACAGGCAACAAAACTACACAGAGAAACCCTGTCTTGAAGAAAGAAAGAAAAAAAAAAAAAGAATGCTTGGTTATACCTTCATTTTGTATTTATTTTTCTTTATGTGTATATCACATGTGCAGATGCCCAAGGAGACCAGAAGAGGCCATCAGAGCCCCTGGAGCTGGGGTCACAGGTGGTTGTGAGTCACCTATGTATGATGTGGTTGCTGGAACTGAACTCAGATTCCTGGAAGCAGCAGTACTTTGTTAAAAAGCAAAATGGATTTTTTTTTTTTTTTTAAATAAAGAGTGGTGAATCCCATACTGAGATTTAAAGGATATAATTTTTAAACATGGGAAACTTAAGGAAGTTCCATATGTGTTTTGTGTGCAGCGATCACCAACAGCTTGCTAAACTCATCCAGGAGTCACCAACTGTGGAACTGAAGGACAACTTGGAGTGTGAATTGGAGGCATTAGTTGGGAGAATGGAAGCAAAGGCCAACCAGATAACTAAAGTCCGGAAATACCAAGCCCAGGTACCTCCTCCTCCCTTACTTGTTTGTCAGGACTACCTTTTCCCTTCTTAGGTGTTCACTGAGGATGCTGAGGTGTGTTTGTCTAGGCTGTTCCTGAGGACTTTTTTTTTTTTTAAATAAACCAGTCTGTGTTACATGGTTTAGTAAAGAAGTGTTGTTAATCTTACTTAGGTTTCACATAAGGTATGTTTTTACTGAATATATTTAATATCCTTAGCCTTATGAATAAATTTTAACTTCTGGATAAATTTAAGTGGTTGAGTTGGACCAAATTAAATTGTCTAAAATACACCTAGAGTTTTTTTGGGTTTTCAACTTAGTGAGATTAAATATGAAAAAGTGTAGTATGTTTGCTTATACCAAAACCTACTTAAGCTCTGCCCACTTATCCCCAAACTCCAATTACTGTCAGCCCAGGAAATGGATTCCACCTTTGTTCTGGCTCTGGTTCACAGTAATCTCAAAAACAGTCTTTCTCTAGATAAAAACTTTGAGTAGCTTTATTTAATAAAATGTACTTTTATTTAGTATGTGTGTTTTTACATACTTCAGTATTGCTGAATACTAAATGATTTAATGATCTCTGCAGATTTATGTGCTAAAAAAAAAGACACCCCCCCCCAAAAAAAAAAAAAAAAACCCAGCATGTATCTTTGGAGTGTTAGAGGAAGATTATTGGTATACTCGGGCTGAGGCAGGAGGATCAAGACTTTAAAACTGTATATAGCAAGACCCGGTATCAAAAACAAAGTACTTGAGCTAAAAGAAAATATTTTTATTGAATTTGATTTTTTTTTCTCTGCCTTGATTTCGATAGCTGGAGAAACAGAACACAGATAAACAGAAAAAGGAATTAAAAGCTAACAAAAAGACTCTTGATGAAGAAGGAAACAGCAGTCGTTCATCTGGAGTCACAAGGACCCCAAGTAAGAAGGATTTTGCCAAACAGAGACCTGGAGAAAAAAGCAGGAAAAACCTTCAGTTACTGAAAGACATGCAAACCATACAGAATTCATTGCAGAGCAGTAATCTGTGTTGGGATTTCTGACACCAGATCATAAATGATGTATCTTACTGGACAATGACAATAGACTTTCCAGGTTTCATGCTTGCTAATGTTGCCATTACTAGCAGGTGTTAAGGGGCCCAAGCTTCATTACACAATCTCTTGTGTTATGCAGCACAACTAAATGGAAATGGAGTTTTACAGCCCGAGAAGCTGTGCTGTATCTTTGAATTTGCTGTATTCATATACTGCACTTTGTAAACAAATGACCAGTTTTTTACTTGTGGGTATGTTTTTTAAGTAGGAATATATGTAAATTGGGTTTGAAAATTCAGAATATGAGGCTGTCCCCATAGTCAGTGCTTGAAAAGTCTCTCCTTTTTAAATCTTCTCATGGTGTGAAGTAAGCACTACTTTCCCTTCTCCAGATGACCATTAAATGGATTGTTTCCAACTACAGATAGAGGCTTTCTGTATTGAAGTATTTATATATTTAAGAGGACTTTGTTTTGTTCTACTTTTTGGTATTTCAGATGTTGATCAGTATGAAATCACTCTTAAAGACTCAAACATTTTTAAGTAAGTTACCCGTGAAATATATAACACCTTCTAAAACTATAAACAGTTGTTAATGAAATAAATGAAATTTTGGAATAAAGAATTAGAAGGGGGATGTTGTGAAATGTACACATTTGCAGTTTTTAGTCAATAGCTATTTGTAATCATGTTACTCAGTTAAGCACTGGTTTTAATCTTGACTCTTTGAGAACCCCATGCTTTTAGTATACAGAATAAGGGTAGTGTGTGAACTGAACACACCTGACTATCGTTATGTCAATGTAAATTATAATTTTGAAGAGATCCGACATGTTTATTAAATTTGGTACTGAAATCAATAAAGCAACTTTTAAACTTCGCTTAGTAGCGAGCTAACAAAGGCTTTATTTGTTGTGCAATCTCAAGAGTGCATATTAGTATCCTGATTGAGAAACAGTGTTCGGTGCATGTTTATCACTCTCCTGCTTTCAGAGACCTAAGCCCAATGTGACTGATGGAGTGATTTATTAGACAGGCTGGTGAATGTGCCAGCTATATATTAAAGGAATTGAGGTAGACATTATGGATTACAGCTTAATAGCATGACCTGTTCATGCTACAGTTTTCTAGTTAGAATTCTCAGAGTCCTTACATAGTTTTTTGAGATGTGTAAATCTCCCGAAATTGTTATAAACTTGACTTGTATGTGCAATTTTCTGACAAGCAGGTTTGCAGCAACAGTGAACTGACACCAGTGAGTCCATAGATCCCAGGAAGGTGAGAAAACTGCTGATGACATGGTAAATACTACATCTCAACCACACTTCAGCTCCTACACTTGTGTTAACTTCCTGAATATCAGGACATTAAACTGTCATTTGAGTGGTAATGGCTCCAACTCCTAATTAGAATAGTAATTGACAGATGCTATCTTACCTGTCTCCAGCTGGATCCAAACTGTAGGGCTTTGGGTTTTGATCCTGCTTCAGTTCTTGTTCGCTCACTCACAGAAGAGCTCCCCTGTACTCTGTACAAGATGCCAACGTGGATCCCACGATGAGCAAGAAAGAAGTGCCAGGAATGTGGTTGGATTCCACAAGAAGTGCTTTTAGTGTGTACACTCCACACTGAAGATTTCTTGGAGGTCACAGAAGACATCAGAAGGTTTTGAAGGGAAACGTGATAAGAGTTTCACTTATATTCCTCTGGCTTTTGAGTGATTGTACAATCAGCTTTAATGTTTGAATCCCATCTGCATCCCTTTGTGCCATACCAAGATGATAAAAGTTTCAATGAGGAAAACAGACTAAAGATGAAAGTGTGAACTACTATAGAAACCTTATTTGAATACTGGTTAGTAAGAAATACCTCCTAAAATTTTTCTTATAACTAATTTTATATCAAACTAAAGCATTTGGTACCAATTTTGTTAATAATGGGTTATGTTGGGATATAGCTTGGTAGTACAGCACTTGCCTGGCAAGTGTGAGGCTCTAGGTTCAATGTCCAGACCAGCACAAATAAAAGAGGAATGAGGAGACCTGTGTGTATATGTGCATTGTACTAATTCCAGTAACAACGGGATGACAGTTCAAACAACAATGAATTAGTAACTAAGAATAGGGTTATTTTTAGTTTGATTTAGGTGTCAAGGACAGGTAGGCTCAAATTGAACATTTCTAGGTAACATTTTGGGAGTGGGGTTGAGGGAGATACTTTAGACAACTGTGGACAAGGACAAAGTTTGAAGTCATTTAATTAAAAGCCCAAGTGGTAATAAGCTCCTTTGTTACATACAGTACATTACATATGGCTCTTATACAGAGTAAATAGACACCAGGAGGTGAATTGTTCACACCAGCACCCAACTCCAGTGAGTAGAGAAACAAGGCTTTACTTGCTGGCACTGAGATTGTAACTCTTTACATGCAGTGTGTTCTTTGGTAAAGTGTTCTATGTGAAACTTAAACAGAGCACTAAAGTCAGACTTTGAAGGTTTTAAAATACTGTCTTAAAACTTGCCAATTAGCATTAAGATAAAGTGGAGTAATAGTTTCTAAAATGTCGTCCGTGATGTTAGTTATCAACACACAAATGGAAATTAGTCTGAAGGGTCTGGAATGTTCTTTGAATTCCTGGATGACAGTTACTGCTTTGTCCCTTCATCCCCCCCACCAAAGCACGTATATAAGGCATCATTTCCTAACTGCCGTTGAAAATACCCTAATTACAATGTCAGCAGCAATCTTAAACTACTGATACGCCATAATAATCTCAAGACAATGCTTTTTACTATATTAAATACCACAAAAACTGGGAAATTTGAGAAGTGATTTTGATCTAACATGTCCATCAAGGTGCAGTACGTATGCTCTCAGGTATAAGAACAGCTGCTCTTGCTTTTCTCCCACCTAGAGATCTCATCTGTCAGGTGCTCAGTTCTTTTAAGACATCTTTAAATTAAAAATTTGTTCCCACTGTGGATACAGGATTCCAGTACTTGAGTATTCTTTGGGTGACTAAAGATTAGTGTCATACTTTAATTACAAATGAAATGATTTCCATTGTCACCTGCACCAGGCGTTTCTAAACTCATCTAAGAGAGACTTGAAATAAATACAGCATCTGAAGGTTTCTCCCATAGATGGGTTTAAAACACAGAAGGCTTTCTACTGATAAGGTGCTGGAATGTCAACTTCCTGGCAATGATACCCCGACTAATAGTTCTTTCATACAACAGTTTGGACAGGAGTCACACACTGTGCAGGAGAGCTGGCTCTCTCTGAAGAGGAGGTTGAGCGGTTGGAAATTTCTCTCTGAAGTTCCTCTACTTTTCTCTGAAGCTCTGCTCTTTTGGCAAGAAGTTCTTTGTATCTGTTGTGGATAGGTTCCTGCAAGAGCAAACAAAATCACTGCAGTAGGAATCCCAGCCAAACTCAAGATCTTAACCATTCCCTGGGCTTTGTGACACTGGCTGGCTCAACAGTTGGACAGCCCCACACTTCAGTTCCTCAGTGGAATTAAATTCAAGTTTTATTGTCACCATTGATCTTTCACTGACTTTCGGTGTTTCTAGAAGATGCTACTTTATAATAAATACATTTAGTTAAAACTCTTCAGGACCTGCAGTTTTTAGGCTTTTATAAAGTTTTTCTTCAGGATGTGTGCAGTTGGGAAAGTCTCATGACTGCCTTATGCAGTGTTTCTGTGACTGGATTATCACCAGTAATGGACAGAGTTCTGAGTGTGACAGACTTAGTAGAGTCATATTGTGTACTGTAGATTTGTACCTGTGGTTTCATCCGGGGGTTCCACCTTATGTAATATCCCACCCAGAGTTCTAGGTGGCGCATGCTGGCTACTGGGTAAAGGACATGATTGGAGTAGCTCCCATAGAGAGGATTAGTGAAATCTTCCAGCTGGCTGTTTATGTAGGACCACAATGACACTGTCCTCTTAGGAAGATTCTGCAAGAGGGAAAAATAGGTAAAGATTCCCTACCACATCAGCAGTTTAAACCTTAGGTGAAATTTGTGTAGTGTTGTGTGATCATTAAAATCAACAGTAGAGGAAAAGGACTAGACACTTTGGTGACAGACCTACTTCAATGAAAATGAAAGCAGTTGTTCAGAGTTAAACACAGGTAACCTGAGGGACCCAGCAATTCCATTCTTTGCAGATTGAAAAATATTTGTACATGAAGTGCCTCAGTGCTGGAGAAAGGATCAAAATGTATCCACATCGGGTAGCTCAAAAAGAAAAAAGAAATGAGCTCCAGGGCATCCAATACCTTCTCTGGTCTCCCACCATACAAACACACATGCCCATACACAAAAAATAAAAGTGCTCCATATGTTTAAAGTAATACTGTTCACAACAGCCAAAATAAAGAACAACCCAAAAGACCATCAACTGATGGACACAGTGGAAGACTATTTGACCATGAAGAGAAAGGGAGTGCTATGACATAAACATTGAAAAGATACTAACTCAAGGAGCCAGATACAAAGGTCACATGCTGGAAGATTCCATTTAAATGAAATGTTCACAAGAGGCCCATCCACAGAGAAACCAAGTTAATATCTGCCCAAACCTGGGAGAATGTGGACAAACAGATGGGGGACGGGGGACGGGGGACGGGGGACGGGACACGGACTGCTATGATGAAAATGCTCTAAATTAAATGGTGATGGTCCTGATTCTGTGGCTCTACCATTATCACTTTAAAAGAGGGTTTATGGTATTTAAATTGTATAATTAAGACTTACTGAAAGTAATTAGAACACTGCTGTGCTCTATTTGTGATTATCTAATATCCCATAACATAAGAAAGCCTACAATGCACAGAAATACATTCACTATTAGATATACTACCTGCAAGGTACAGTCTAAGAAGCACTTAATTTTCACAGCAGTAAATACTATTTGCCTGTTTTACAAACAAAAGTGAACTTGGATGTTAGTGAGTCTAACATCTGAACCTGGTAGTAGAGCTTTTCAGTGTGAGTACTCTCCCAGAAGAACCTATTTTCTGACAGTTTTCAGAATACAAGTTGATGTGCATGGAGGGTGCTACCAATACCACCAGCAGTGACACCTCTAAAGAGTGGTTCTTTTGTTTGTTGTTGCTGTAGCAGGATTAAACGCAGCACCTGACAGAGCTGGGCAAGTAATCCATCACTGAACTGTACATCTCCAGCATCCTCTCTGCATCTTTTCTTCAGACTTATTTTGAGACAGGATCTGTTTTAAAAGGCTGGCCTCAGATTTGTGATCCTTCTACCTTAGCCTCTAGAGTTTTCTGGGATTAGAGGATGATTCCCTTATCCCCATTTCATGGGTAGAAGTAATTCTAGTATATCTTGTGAGAAACAATAAAACCAAATACATACCAGAGTGAGATCTACAGCTTATACTTTACCTCTTTCCCCCTCTGCTGTTCGCTGTTACAGAGGAATGTCCCAAATAAACAGCTGTACAAGTGGTCCAGGATGGTAATGAGGAAATATTCATTGAATTCAAATGCAGTAGGGAACTGCAAATTGAGCACAATTCTCTCGGTCATGAGTAGATCCTTTGTAACAGTATTCAGATAGATTTGAAACTACCTAAGCCATTATGGCATTTTCTGTTTTCCTTTCCTGTTTTCCTTTCCAAGGTAGAGTTTCTCTCATGCAGCATGTATCGAGTGGACTTAATGCTGGTTTTGTGTCTGCTCTGCCTTGACCTTCTATAATTGCCAGCCACTGAATTATGACTTGGAGCAATTCTGATGAGTCTGGTCTTCCATGCTTAGTTTTCTTTTAATTTCAACATGTCTTATTTCTAAGAATTAAAAATATCAAATGTGTCCAGCAAATGCCATCAGTATACACACAGAAGTCAGTATCTGTACAATTATGCAGATAACTTACAAGTCAACCTATTTGTCTGGTTGAGAAACAGGTCCTGTGAGTCACAACTGGCAGCATCAATCCAACATAGAATTCACCCTTACCCAAGCCTCAGTGAGTGTCTTCATTTTATACAACCCAATTTTGGAGGACCATCAATGGAAGAATTAAATTACAGACCATCAAACGGTAGCAAAAGGCTTAATCTAATCCATTCTATCAGTATTACAAAAGCATTCAGAAACTTATTTGTAAATCTGTATTAGGAGCTTGTGAAAGATTCCACAACAACCTGGAAAATACTGCCTTGCTATTTTAGAAAAAGTCCCTGTTGACCTAACTAAAATCTACGGAGACATGTGGTTTACTGCTAATATTTGATTAGATAAGTAGCTAACATACCCCTAAGCTGCTTTCAACTTCTAGTTTTTTTTTTAACCCCTTCTTGATTTAGAATTCTATCACATTTCTAAAATAAATAAATAAATAAATAAATGAACGAACGAACAAACAAACAAATAAATAAATAAAAAATTTCCCCATCCTACCGCAACAGCACCCTAATCGGTCCCAGCTCCCACGTTATACCTAGCGACCTTGTTAGGGGTTGGTGGATCCTACCAATCAGATAGCTGGTCCAGATTCTTGCCTTATTTGTCTTCCTGGCGTGTCTCCAGTGACAAGAACTATATGCCTTCGGGCTTAACCCTACTCCTGAAACCATTTTCAAAACCCTGCGGCCCTGCTTCCTTTGTGAACCAAGTGTTATCTTCTAGTACCTTTCTAGACTGAGGCAGTTTACACAACTCTTCCAAACGAACACGCTGCCTAAAAGGCTGTTAGAGGGTTCTCATAGCTCTATAACTGAGAAGGGGCCCAGGGATCCCTGTCTTACATTTTCTTTCCCAACACTTCTTCCTTAAAAACAACTAAAATAATTCAAAATAGTGTTTGGTTTGGCTAGAATTAATGCAGCTTGTTTCTTCATCTTCCTTAGCAAAGTATACAGAGCTTTCATTCAGCAAAGATTATTATTTCATAGGAGGACTCTCTTACATTTTTATCAGTTCCCTGGTTGAGATGTTACTACTATCCAACTGTTCATTAATATTTCTCTAAACAAGTTTTAATACCGGGAATTCTACCCAGGAATCAGAAGGCAATCAGTGATCAAGTCTCCCCACTCTGAGTTTAGAGGAGATGTGTGAGAAGGGTATTAGTATGATACATTACCTGTCTTGTCATCTGCCAGACACAGTCAATAAACTGAAGGAAAACAGGTGATCTGTCTGCGTCTGCATGGTTCTTATCTCCATGGCCGACTCTCTGAAGCAAAGAATGAAATGTCACATGTAGGATATTTTACTTAAATAAAAGTATAATTTGGTCAGTATTTTAATTTCTTCAAAACATCTTTGAAAGTATTACAAAGTAGAAATCACAACTCTACCAAGCACAACTCTACACATGCCAACTGCCACATTACTACTTTAATGAATGAAACCCAGATTCTAAAACAACAGAGGAGAAACAGTCCTTAGAGCCTAGATTTTTGTCCTAGAGATTTAACTTCCTGTGATAAGTAAGACATTCATTATGAAAGGGCGTGGACAAAAGGCCCCTCCTCAGGAGATAACTACATTAGCACAAATCCCAAGAACTTTCGGAAGTACTTGGATCTGTTCTTCACATAAATGAGGTCCCTCCCATGCAACTGAAAATCTCAAAGCAAGGATTAATTCAAAAAGTGGGGTATAAGACTTCTGGGGCAGGCTTCCATGTAAAAATATTGCCATACTCCTAAGATGTGTTTTGGTTCGTCTTTCCCAGTGTGCAGCATTGGTACTTGTAGTACAAATGCATACTGCTGGTGGTTGTCAAGCTGGGCTACAGTAGACTGTATGTATTCTATGCTGCAGATGCTCATGACTGAAGGAAGAAAATCAAGTTTTCTTAGACAATTATCATTGGCAAAGCAGGAAAAATCAATTTTAATACGTCTTACCTAGGAGTAAACATTTTAATCTCCTAACAAAATGGAGAAGGCACATGTGTGATTTGCTATTATCCCATGTATCAGAATGCAAGGAAATAACATTTTCATGTTAACTATGGGTCTCATAAGACTTGAATATTTGATGGGATGGTTTTCAAAAATGTAGTTTGTTTTCCTTAATGTAAAATACTATGGACAGTATTTGTTGCTAATCATTTGAAGATCTGAGTTTTAGTAAACTTATGCCTTATCCACTTTTCTGATAAAACCACATACATACGCCTCTGGTACAGTAGAACAATAAATCAGGAGGCTCTGTATAACTGTGAGCTAGTGTTTTCTGCATAACCAATGCATGTTACAAAAAATTGTAGAAAATTAGGAGAACAAAAGAATTTAGGGGGTCAGAAAGATAAAATTTTTTTTTCTGGATTTCATAACCTTAAGAAACATATTATCATTTTCTAAGTTTTGACAGATTTCAAAACACCCAAAAAGACTCCTAAAAAGACTATCTACCTATATAGTATTTTCCTCATAAACTTCAACAGACTGACTGTAGCATTAGTCTTGACTGGATGCCTTCTTGATGGGATGATCTTTATTTTAAGAAAAGAAACGGAGCCCCTTTAATGGTGCAACCAGAAAGAGTAAAATGGGTGACCAAAGCAAGTAATCAAGCAGTTTACGGTTCTGAAACACATGACTCCTTTAAGGAAGAATGTTTTAAAGAGCTTTTCCTGGTAAGTACATTGTATAGAGAAAAATGGGGAAATGTTAGGCACTGAGAACGATGCTACAAGTGCCCAGTTGTGCTTGACAACTGACATTCAAAAGAGCCAACCAATTTTAAATGCCAGCTTTTTGAAGTTACTTATAAACACGGCTGGTAAACCCTTCTAGAGACTGATATTGAAGAGCATCTGTGCAGATTCCAGGACCCACAATATCCTCAGTGCCTTCTAGAGCATCTGTGCAGATTCCAGGACCCACATCCTCAGTGCCATCTAGGTCTCTAATGCTCTGGCTTCTTCCTCAACTAGACTCTTGCCTTGGTCATTACTAATTCTCCAACCCAGACATTTGCCATCCTACTTCTCCTTCCTGGAAAGATGACCCCAGTCTTCACTCTGATTCCAATACAAATAACACAGAAGGATAACAGAGGTCTACAAGGTTATTGTTCTCAGGTTTCCTGATTCCAATACAGTGCTGAATAGAAGCCATTTTAACATCCCACCGAAGAATGCCCTGAGTCCAAAGCATAGTATGAGGAAGCAAAGGCAAAGTGTTTTCTCTTTTCAAGGAGGACATAATCCCATTTCACTAATGAACTGAGATAAGCTGTAGGTATCACACTTGTAGACAGACATAAGTAATACTAGTGGACAACTGGAGTGGGGAAAAAAGACCAACTAAGGATGTTCATCCTGAAAGCTGAAGCTTATGGGTAATGTGGAGAGACAGCTATGCTCAAATACTGAAAAACAACAAGAAATGCTTTTCATGTGTCTCCAAAGGGGGTGTGGGACAATAGGAAGCAGAAAGCCTCATTTCATTATCACAAAGAAATTCCAGCAGGGAGTCTAAGTGGGACTGATGACCTCAGGAAGGGGTATATGCTTGTTTCTGGAAAGGAGTCTAAACATTGATTTCATAGGTACACTTTAGCTGTTTCAGATATATACTTTGGATTATGGATAAACAAACTTTTTAATCCCACTAACAACACATTCTCAGGACCTCCTAATTGTGAAATTTGCTATAAACAATTGGCCAGTCCTAGTGGTACAGACAGGAGACTGCAGCTGCTCACAGCACTGAGGCTAGAGAGTCACAAGTGGAACCGTAACTACATTTAGGGGTCAGCCCGGGAAATGTGGCAAGACCCCATGTCTCAAAACGTTTTTGTTTTTTTTAAGTGGTAAATAAAGTGCTTGTCTGGGCTGTATGTGGTCTTGGGTTTAATCCCAAGTTCTAAATAAATAATAAACTTTGAACAATACAGGGCTCAATATTTTGTCATTTCCATAAGAGAACCTGTACCACTTTCCAAATTTATGGAAAGCATAATCAGGGAGGTAGATTTTAGTCCAAAGGCATTAAACTTTAGTTAAAATATTTTATTCTTATGTGTATATGAGTATGTGCACATGAAGACTGACACCCAAAGGCCAAATGAGCATCAGATCCTCTAGCACTAGAGTTACAGGCGCTTGGAAGCCACCAGACCTGAGTGCTGGGAAATGGAACTCAAATCCTCTAGAAGAGCAAGTGTTAACCATTTAGACCCCAGATTTTTTTCATTCCATTATTTTAGTTCCTAATTACTTTAGACTTTGATCTACATTAGCAATATTATATATAACTGAATTAATAATTGAACCACTGTCATCTTCATACAAGCCCAAAGGGAAAGCTGGCAGTATTTTATTGCTCCATGTGGAGAGACAGCACCATGGCCATTAGTAACAGCTGAATTTCTAGGCAGAGATCATAGAGAAGACAGGGTCAGATGCCTCACAGATGGCCCACCCTGGGTTCAGACCGCAATACATTAAGAAGATACTAACACTTTGCCAACTACAGTGTTCTCATGACTTCACTCTGCTGGATAAATGGCCAATTTTCTATCTTGCACAAGATGCTTTTGAAACATTACAAATGAAGGTGTTGGGCAGCTCAGTAAAGTATTTACCACAAAAACACCAAGACCTGAGTTTGGTCCCAACACCTAAAAGGCATAATATGCATGCCTGTAATCCCAGCATGGACAGGCAGAAATGGCAGATCTCTTAGTATTGCTGGCTAGCAGCCTACCCTGAACCTATAGTCTCCAGGTTCAGTGAAGGACCACATCTCTAAATAAAAGTAAGGTAGACAGTAACTGAGGAAGAAAACCAACAACCACCCCTGGCTTGCACACAAATGCACACACCCCCACGACCACAAAGACTACACACAGTAAAATAAAAGTTCTGTACTCACTAGCTGGAATCGATGTCCAAAGCTTAGCCACTCTTTCTCCACCAGAACTTCAAATCCTCGAATGGTTCGGTAGTATCCATCCAACATGAGCATGGCCAGGGAAGTGAGCTGAGCTGTGCGATCCCAGCCATCACTGCAGTGCACCACCACGGACGTCTTCCCTGACTCTACCTTGTCAGCAATCCTAAGAGCCCCTGCGAGAATGAGCTGGAAACAAGTTGTAAGATGAAAGTTAAAAAAAAAAGATGAACACTTCTTAAAAGAAACTAATACCGTTTTGTTACATCTAACTACCTCAGTCACATGGCAAGAAGCATCAACCAGCAATCAATAAAAAGGAGGCAGGTGCCAAAGCTCATGTCTGAAGTGGAGGCCTGCCTGGACTTCAGAGTAAGAACTTGTCTCAAGAGCAGGCAAATAAATGAAGAATGGCATATTAAGTGGGGTGGGGTTGAGAACCAAGAGACTAGAAATGGACACAACATGGGAAGACTGTCACAAGTGAAAGACACCACCATCTTGAGCATGAGCAGAACTTAGATGCCAGAGGGAACAAGCAGCAGCAGAAACATGCACAGCACACGATGGATGCAGCTCTTTCAGACCTGAGTGTGTACAGACCACTGGGCCACCACTCAGCAGGTCCCCCTGCTGATTTCAGTTACAAGAGCCAAGGCAGACAAAGGGGTGGAGGCCTGGAGAAAGAGTAGCAAATACACACCTTAATGTGTTCCAGCCAGTGTGTAGATTCCAAATTAGACAACCAGTGAGTTTCCTCAATGTTGGGGTACACAATCTCCTTAAGCTTTCGTAATGATTCTCTCATAACATGAATATTGTGAATATCCAGAAAAACGAGTTCTGCATTTTGATAGGCATCTTCACTTTCATAACCTCCCCCCTTTGCCTGCAAAAGGGCACACATCACAGAAAATCATAAATGAATGCACAGTCATCTTTTGTAGACATCCATTATAAAGTTCCATACAATATCTAAAATGTACGAAATAGGATGAACACTGCTGAGGATAAGGAAAGCCCTGTGGGAAGCAGGAGTAGCTCAGGCCACTTGCAATAAACACACACCGCCTCACACCATTTCTAAAACCAAGCCTGTACTAAGCCTATGTGATCGCTATTTTAATTCTGAATCATCCCAAAGTACTTCAGCATTTTAAAGAAAACTTTCCCTGTGCGTATCAAATCCTATCTATAACTTCTTACAAAAACTTCCCTTCAAACTTGCTGAAAGAATCAGATTATCAAGTCCACATGCAAGAATCCCATACTAAACCGTCCAAGCTTATTTTCCTTTTCACAACATTTCACATTTAATAACAGAAAACCAAACTCATTGTAACCACAATGACTTCCAAGTTAGTGTTCTGTTGCTGTGAAAAAGTCCTCGAGGAAGAATTTATTTGGGAAGATTGACTTCACAGTCTCTTCCACAGGTTTCAGACTTCAGAGGCAGGCTGCACATTTTCTGGAGTGTGGTGTTCATCATGGGGAAAGAGCATGGCAAAGGAAACCATTCACCCACATTAGCCAGGGTACAGAGAGGAGTAGTAGGAAGGGCAGAGGGTCATCCCTCAAAGGTACACCCCAAGCAGTCCCCTTCCTCCAGCTAAGCTCCACCTTCTATATATATACCAAACTTTCCAAAATCTAAAGTTTCAATCAAAAAGTGTATTGACCCACTGGGCAGGTCAGAGCTTTTCTCTCTCAAAATGCCCTCACAAATACACTAACCCTCTTTTCAATCAAATTGACAAGATTGGCTATCAGTCTGCTCATGTTATAAGCAGCTAATTCATTTTAAATTTAATATATAAAACAGAATCCTATTGACATTACTATCCTCAAATCTATAAAATAAAATACATGCTTTTCAAAACAAGCTATAGCTGAAAAAGAGAACCTGATTTTCCCAAGTTTAATATTTTCTGTCTCACCTAACTCATACATAAAGTCACACTTCTGGGAGCCCTAACAAAAACAAATTGGGAGGATAGTGGAGCAACTCTACTAATAGGATCATGACTATGATACCTCTGAAATCAACTCCAAACTAACGGTAAAAAATTGGTCAGATTTCTAGTCTATAGAGTAATTTATGTTCAAGATTGTCACAAAAATTAATGTCAGTACTACTTGCTAACAAAGATGACTTCTGAAGAGAATGGGTGTTATGGTCACCCATGTCACCCATGGGACTATGTGTTGTATACTTGGTCCCTAGCTGCTAGTACTACCTGGGAGATTGTTGGATGATGTTTACAATATGAGGCCTAGCTAGAAGAAGTAGGTCTCTCCCAGCATGCCTCAGGGAGTAACTGGCACATGCTCACAGCAGCCCTGTCAGCTATTCTGTCCCAGGATATAAAAGGTAATTAACAAAGTAACTGTAAGACTGAGGATAGAGAAATTTTCAAAGCAATTTTGTAACAACTTTCAGAAGATGGTAGCAGTAGCTACTATACAAGCCCATCCCAGAAGCGAGAAGAAATACTACAACCCATAGCGTGGCAGTACACCACTACTTTACCCCACTACAGAAACAGGACAAAAATATTACCTAACCCACAGCCAAGATGGGCTGTGAATACACTAAAGGAGTAGATACTTTCTTATGGTGCGTGAGTTATATCTCCATTAAGCATTTTTTTAAAGGGCAACTAGATAATGAAACAAAATACGAAAATCATTTAAAACTAAACTTGATGATTAACTACTGCGTCTCAAAATACCAAGTAAAGGGAAGTGTGGGCAGACTACCAAGAGCCCCAGAGGGTGACTGCCATCAGTGAATGGGAAGCAACAGACCGCAATGGATACAGACGACCTGAGTTACAAGAACCTCAACAAAGTCATAGTTTTGAATTTGGTTTGGGCTGTTTTGCCTTTCTTCTTTAATCTTAGAAGTGTAACTAACCTGGCCACGGCAGCTCAAACCTTTAACCCCAGCATTCATTAGGCAGAGGCAGGCACATCTCTTTGAGTTCCAGGTTAGCCTTGGCTCCTCAGCGAGAGGTTGTGTACCTCAAGCTGGGAGGGGACCTTCTAGCCTGACAGCCAGTGCTAAGACCTAGAGTAGGTATAAAAGGCCAACACCACACAATCTCTATAAATTTCTACCTGAGCAGCCAGGGACCCTCATTTCTGAGAAGTATTTATCCTGATTATTCAAAGAAAAAGCATCTCTTTACAAAAAGAACACAACCAGTGTCCTTTAAAAGTACTATTTTAACCCAAGTTAGTCAAAGTAACTGAGATTCATTGGTCAGTAGTGGCCCACAGAACAAATGGAACGTAAATGTGAATAAACATGAGAGATCTGGGAACAAAATAAAAGCAACCCACACTGTGAAGCAGTCAGGGGACATGGAAGAAAAAAGCTGGACAGGCAAGAGGAGGCCAGAGATCAAGACTCCTAGAGTATTCTGGAAGATGAGTCCAAAGTGCAGACTGCAGAGATGCATCCCTGTGAAATGCATAAAGATGTGTGAGGAGCACAAGATAAGAAGAGTGATTGCCCCAGGGCAGCAAGTGGCTCGGTGAGATCCTGGCCACAGGAGCAGTTACAACAGTAACTAATTAAGTAAAATTTTAATTTTAATACCTGTAAAATATCAGGAAGGATTACATAAAGAAGAAAGATTCATTGGTGATGAACAGTGTGTTATATAGTGTAATGTAAGAATCATGATAAAGCATGTCTGTGATGATGCCTGTTTGATGTTCATAGTATAAATGTAGTTCAAATGATGTGAGTCTACTTTTGAAAACTGCCTGTTATTTCGGGCATTCAAATTATTAAATACTCATTGAGAAAAAATTTTGCATCACAAAATCTTTTATGATGAACTTGGTTGTAGTTTTAACCCCAACAAAGGTAATCAGTTTAACTGACAAAGAAGAAATGATAAAACAAATTAACCCTGCTTTACAACTGCAATGACTAAGGATATCGTGGTCCTCCCTCACCTCCTTTAAAAGACCGTTTGCAAAGAACACCTGAAGCTCACGACGCCCTCAAAGAAACTATGCAGATGCAGAATGAGGAATATCCTCATGAGTTTAGGACGGTCATTCAAGCACCACTCCTAATGAGGGACAAAAAGCCTAACATTTACCAAGATTATAGACATTCAGATGACATTATAAGTTTTCATGGACATAAAATGTGTTAACTTAAAAAAGGTAATCCATTTCACTTCAAATATTTATGGACAACTACATAGGTCTGGAGGTATAAGCAAAACTTAATGATGTTCCAAGTTTTGGGGTGTTTTAGAACATTTTCTTCATTTACTTAGCTAACTGCAGTAACTAAGTCTTCTCTAATACTGATGAAATGCAGTCTTGGAAAGCTGTCATCACGTGCAGTCTGACGTCTCTCTGCCTCCACAGGGTCTGACTACTTTTTACCAGGCTATAGCACAGACCAATTGAACTGGCTTTAGTAACATCAGCGTGACAATTATTAAAAGCAAACAAACAAACAAACAAATAACACTCACCTTATTGGCAACAGCATTGACACTTGGCCGAGCATCAAATATGAACATTTTGTGAGACTGGGCATTGGAGTCCATGATGGCCTGCAGGTACTTCTCGTCCTCTTTGCTGCGCTTGCCACTCACCCCCACCATGGGCTGGCTGCAGCGAGTGACTGTGGCTTGACTCTCAGGATGAATCCATGATAAAACCTTAATGAAAGGGACATGGTAACACTGTGTCCCTGCTTGTGAGCCTCCTGGAGAGCAGACCTCTGGCAGGACAGCCTGAGGGCCCTTCAGGGTGCCAAGAAAACATGCCACCCTTCTTTCTAGTCAACTCTGCTTTGTAGAGAGTTGCCTAATTCCTCATCAGATACTGTTGTAAAACTTATTGAAAAATCTTGTCTTAGGAAAAACGTACATTAAAACAAAGCTAAACAAACCCTTCTTTTTTATTACTCTATCAGTAAAACTGTAAAATCCTAAAATTATTTCATATGCTCTTCTGAGATACAGTCACACATCATCAATTTGTAAAGTTTCCTAATTTCTTGGACTTAGTGGGCAAAAAGCATTTATTGCCATGACTAAAGAATATATAAGATACAGAATGGTAACCAATGCACAGGCTAAAAGTTAGGAGTTAGGCAATTCTGTTTTAACTTTATAGTTTAACTCAGTCTCTGATATCCTCATATAAAGGCTGTGACCATTATCATCCCGTACTGAAATGTACCGACAGAGTCTCTCTCATCAAGGCACTTGGCTACTTACTGGGATCCGGCCCCGGGACCTGAAAGACGCCACTCTCTTTAGCTCCTCATCAGGGATGTTTGCAGGCACAACCAAGAGGGCAGGGTACGTGTCACAAAGTTCATAGCGTTCATTTATCTTTGTTATTCTCCAACTTTCATTTGGAATTCCCTACACACAACATAAAACACAAGACAAACTGTCAGCTAAACTATAACAGACAGCAGGACAATAAGCCAACCTCACCTATCTCTAGTTCTCACATCTTAAAACTGCTCAAACAGTGACGTGGACAGGTTTTTTTGCTTTTTTGTTTTTTTGAGACAGGGTTTCTCTGTGTAGCTTTGCGCCTTTTCCTGGAACTCACTTGGTAGCTCAGGCTGGCCTCGAACTCACAGAGATCCACCTGGCTCTGCCTCCCGAGTGCTGGGATTAAAGGCATGCGCCACCAACGCCCAGCTCGTGGACAGGGTTTTAGGAAGACACATACTCTAATGGGGGATCTGCGTCTTTTTGGGCGGCACCAGATGTAATGTTTAGTAGCCTATTAATTCATTAAATACTATCAAAGGGGGAGCGCGTGCTACACATATCTGAGGGAGTGAGCGGGAACAGAAAGACAGCAAGTGTCCTGCTCTCACAGAGCCATCCACCTCAAGGTAGATGACTGATTTTCTGTGATGTATGCATAGGTATACATCCTCTAGAACTTTCTCTGGTTGTTAGTACTATGTCAGGAAATGTTTGTATTTCACTTCCATTTCTGCAGGATATAATTACTGGTAAAGAATTAAGCCAGCACAATTCATTGTACAATCAGGTCACACCATCCTCTAGTCTCTACTTTCACTTTTGAAAAACAACCTGCCAGCGAAACTTCTGCTTTAAAAGATAGCAATAAAAAGAAATCAGTTCTTATTAATGGTAGAGAGTGGGCACCAGAGAGGGTAGGTAAAGACAGGCACCTTGACAGCTCGCCTGTCAAGGCCAGAGGACAGCTGTATGCAGCTGGTTCTCTGCTTACATCTTGATGTCCATTTGGGGGATTAAACTTAGGTCTCCAAGTTTGTATGTTTAATGCCATCTCACCAGCCCAAGATAATTATTTCTTCTAGCTCCTCTTACGACTCTGTAGGTCTGATGCTCTACAGTTCCTCTGTGCTATGTGTAAACTTCTTTACAGTCACCTCTGAGGTTAACTCATCTAGTCACTCTCCAGATTGGTATCTTACATTAGTCTGACTGACCAATGCTAACTTACCTACTGAAATAGAATTTTGTGAATTCAAATCCTAACGTCCACATTAATAAATATATTACCATGGACAGATTACTTAATGTTTGTATGCCTCAGTTTACTCATGCTATGTAGCTATTTAGTACCTTTACATCATGTGCTTAAGTACAACATTGTTTAGTAAATAAAACCAATATGCAAAAACTTGTTAGTTAACATAGAGAGCACACACTGTAAGCAAATTCTTCCCTTAGCCTCACACATTCACTCACTCAACAGACACGTGCCTATGACATGTCAGACATTGCTACATCCTGATAACACGGCAGTCAGAAAACTGGCCAGTACCTTCCCTGTTGGAGCACAAGCAATGACAATACCAAAGAATCAACAGATGACACCTTCAAAAGACAGAGGAAACAGCCCAGTAAAGAAGAACAGAAAGGACACACGTGGCACTAACAAATACTCATCAAGTTTAAATGAATCAAAGTTGAGTGGAAAATATTTGAGAGGCTACCAATAGGAATTCAACTTTGATCTACATGTAAAAGGGAGACATCGCTCAGTAGTAGAGTATTATTTGCCTGGTACAGATGAGGCCATAAATTCAATCCCTAGTACACAGCAAACATGCAAGCAAATATAAACAGGCGCACCTCCCTCCCTCCCTCCCTCCCTCCCTCTCTCTCTCTCTCTCTCTCTCTCTCTCTCTCTCTCTCTCTCTCTCTCTCTCTCCTCTCTCTCCTCTCTCTCTCTCTGAAGTTAAAATGTATGGGTACTGAGCAAAGGAAGTCAATGCTGCCCTTAGTTAGCACAAGGGAAAGT
This sequence comes from Peromyscus eremicus, assembly GCF_949786415.1. Taxonomy (NCBI): domain Eukaryota; kingdom Metazoa; phylum Chordata; class Mammalia; order Rodentia; family Cricetidae; genus Peromyscus; species Peromyscus eremicus. Next base: position 10,237,166 of record NC_081422.1, on the reverse strand, counting down.
GTTACTCTATTCTCTGTGAAGAGCAAAACCCAAACTTTTGCACAGCTAAATTAGAAGCAGTATATTTAATTTTTTTCATAATTAAATTATAAAATGCCTAAAAAGAAAAAACTGAATGAATAATATTAAGGCATATAAGAACATTAAATTTTATACATACTGATCCCACTTTCATTTTTATACTGAGCAAACATTTTTCAGACAAAGTGACGCTTATAAAACTCCTAGATAAGTAAAGATTCGTAGATCACTAGTGTATTCTGAATAGCAACTTAAAGGAAATGAAAAGAAGCTAAGCAAACCAGGGTTAGTGTCACTTGCAGCAAAAAGGAAAAGACACTGAAAGAACTCCTTCCTTCAGTCTACTGTTTACTTACAATGAAAACAACAGAGGACATGAGAGCTGGGACAGAAAAGCACATACCTGTCTTCTATATTCTAGAAGGGGGTCATACAGTTTCCACCCATTTTCAGGGAATACTTCTTTATACTCAAAAGCAAAAAGAGGCTGCAAAATAAACAGTTAACAGCTTAAAAAAGACATTTAAGAAAGAAATGAATCAGAAATATGTCTTTAAAGGGTTATAATTATGCTTTAATTTACTTATCTGCAAGAGTATTTTAAACTGCCCCTTTTTAAATAGTTTTAGTTTTATGATTGAAATTACTGTTTAATTTACAATACTAAATATTTTATATGCTTTAAAAAGTACAGAAAAGCTCAAAGATCCACCTTAAAATTTACCAAATGCTAACCTATTACCTTTAAATATTTTGGTAGTTTTTGTAGGTTTAATTGTAAATAATAAATGACATCTTCAAAAATGCACTTTCCAACAGAAATAACAGGTCCAACACCAGGCAGCAGCAGCTGAGTGGCTCTGAAATACATTCTGTATGTTCTAATATGCGAAAGAACCTTTTATACTTTAGCATGCAAAGCTTTTTTAACATGTAACTAGAAAAAACTATGGTGTTTAAGAAAAAAATTGCAACTTTTAGTGAGAACTCCAATATTAATCCAGTATTGGGTTAATAGACTCCCTGCCTTATCCATTCTGGCTCTCTTATGGGAAGGGATTTGGCCGCTGTGAGGTGAAATTCTATCATATAGATGAAGGAACCTATACGGTCACAATACTGCTGGACTAGTAATTGCTCCATAGTCTTAGTTTTGTTTGTTTTTGTTTTTTTCAGGAGCTGAGGACCGAACCCAGGGCCTCGTGCTTGCTAGACAAGCGCTCAACCACTGAGCTAAATCCCCAACCCCATAGTCTTAACGCCAGCTCCCACCCAGGAAGATTTCAAACTCTAATGAAGACTACATAAAGCTTTTAATCATAAAACATCCTAAAGAAAAATATGATATAAGTTGATGTGGTGGTTTGAAAGAAAATGGCCTCCAAAGGGAGTGGCACTATTAGGAGGTGTGGCCTTATTGGAGTAGTTGTGGTCTTGGAAGAAATTGTCACTGTGGAGGCGGGCTTTGAGGTCTCATGTATGTTCAAGCCATGTCCAGTGACACAGACCACTTCCTGTTATCTGTGAGTCAAGATGTAAGAACTCTCAGGCCTTTCTCTATCACCATGTCTGCCTGCATCGGCCTTGCCTGCCACAATAACGGACTAAACCTCTGAACTCTAAGTCACCATAATTAAATGTTCTCCTTTATAAGAGTTGCTGTGGTCATGGTGTCTCTTCACAATAGAAACCCTCAATAAGACAGCTGAGATGGTGGCACAGGCTGTAATCCAGGCTTCTTGGACCTGAGGCAGGAGTAGCCAACCTGTGCAACTTCACAAGACCTTGTACCTTGTCTCAGATAAAGAGACATAAATAAACAAAATCACTCTGGTACAGCATTTGCCTAGCATGTGTAAAGCCCTGGGTTCAATCTCCAGTTTCCTCTTCCCCAAATATCAATGTAATTATAGAATGTCCTTACTGAAATGGACCTCGGGCACAAGCTAGCCTCTGGCTAAGGGTCAAAGCAGGAACACAAAGAGGAGGACCTGGACAACCTAGCTAAGTTTGTTCACACGAATAATTACAATACAGGTTAGAGAGAAACATTTACCAAGCCATTAGACACAGGAAATGCATATTTCATTAGATTCTCAAATATGGATCTTCTTGTTCGCCCCTCTGGTTTATGAGCAAATCGTAAATTCCTGATATCCTAGAAAAGATATAGTATCCAATTAAACCACTTTGTTCCTTTTTAATGAACAAATGAGATAACTTGGAAATGTTGGATAAAGGTGAAGTTCTATGTATAGGATACAAAACAATAGCTCCTAGAAGCAAGAAAATAACAATGGTTCACTGGGAGCAGAAGAAACCCAGAGAACTCTACTACACTGCAGAGAATCTGGAACTGTGCTCCTAGGCGTAAGTAGTGACAAATACACACCACCAACACTTGTCCTCTCCTAGGCAGAATGCACACTACCAACACTTGTCCTCTCCTAGGCATTAGAGATTATTCAGAAGGTAAAATGCTTGCCTCACAAGCACAAGGACCTTAGTTCAATTCCCAGAACTTGATTTTTAAAAATAAAAAACATGATCAGCTTTTATTATATTTCCATCACATATGGAGATCACTTTCTTATTCATTACTGCTTCCCAGTGCTTACTTTATATGTCTCTTCTGCTACACAGACAGGACCAAACTGCCTGAAGTTCTTCTTCCACTTCAGGGACACTCTTAATAGCTGGCTCGGCACAGACCCAGCTCTACAATGGGATCTCAGGGACTCTTTCTGCATGTGTCCTCAGCTACTTCCCATGCTCATGCAGAATGATATTCATAGTCTAGTTTATGCTAGCTCACAGCATTCAGTAAAAAAATTTGAGATTAAAAATGATTCAGAAGTATCCATTTTTATTTAAGTACTTTAACCTAGGCAGATGTTGGATTTACTCTGTTACAGTCTCATTACCATTGAGATCAAGCTATGTCCTACTCCGTGTTATCCCATATTGCACAATATGGAGTAATAATACATTAGTAATAAAATAGTTTTGTTTTTAATCCAGAGTCTTGCCCTAAAGACTCCATTTTACAAGCAATTTCAGATCCACTCAGAGGAAGAAGGGCAACTGCAACCCCAGGAGGACCCAGAAATGGCACCTTGTGTCACACACACCACACACCTGATACAAACCGACAAGCGATTCATGCCTTAGAAAAGGGAGCTAGCCTGTAAGTTTACTGGGGTGAACTGACATTGTCAGGGCAGATGGTATATTAAAATCCTATCAGGGAAACCAAGGGCAAAAACTTACCAGACACAGCAGACTATGGAAAAGATAGAGCTCCCTCATTTGGACCCCATGGCTTCCACATCATCTGAAGCCTGGTGTGTCAAGACCTGAGAAGTGCCCAATGGCTCTGGAGCTCTGGCTGGGCTAACCTACTCCTCCAGTTCCTGACCGCCTGTATGGCCCTTGCCTCAGATCCACTTCCTGCCCTGGCTGGCCCCTAGTGGCAGCTTGCCCCTCCAGCACTGGTCTGATTTACTACCTATGGACACAGACTCTCTCAGCCTGCTTCTGAAACCTCCTGAACTCCACCACAGCCTCTTAAACATGTGTTCATTCTGTAACCCATACATATGCCAACCAATATATAGCAACATTTACTGCGTGACCTGAGAGTTCATTTTAGCAATTAAGACTGGAAAAAAAGAACCTTCAGCCAGGATACAAGGGTAGTTAGGATTGTATGACACATTGCTGTCAATGAAACCACTAATACAAGGGTAGTTAGGATTGTATGACACACTGCTGTTGATGAAACCACTAAACATTGTGAATTTACTGCTATTCAGTAATTCTGACATCAGAAAGACACAAACGTGCCCATCCGTTCCTGGCATAGCACACACCTGACAGCTACAAAATACCATGCAGAGACACTACACAGTGAGCTTTCAATACAAATAAAAAAGCTTACTGCAAATCTGAGCCAAGCCATTCTGTGGAAATACACATGTGTACCTTGAAGTTGAGGTCTGTGTCTTCCAGTAAACTCTACTAGTAAAGACACTCAGATCACCTTCTTGGTTAATCTCTCTCCAGCAGAGACCCAACTATAATTCATAATGCTATAGGTCCACAGAAAAACATATCTAAAATGATAAGATCTCAAAGCCAGTCTTTTCTACACTGTCTTATACTTTATGCACTGTTTATTTTTGAAGAGAAATGACCAAGAAGCAACGTGTGCACATAGATGACAGCCATTACACTCATGGAGCTCTTTTGACATCAATCAAGAAAATACCAGTTACTCTGTCACTAATTTTAACATCAGATTCAACAAACGTCTAAGATTAACATATACAAGCATTCTGTATGATACACACACTGTTTCTTTTACTTAGGGCACTGAGAGAACAAGCAGAAGTGATGTGGTCTGAAATTGGGATGTGCACAAGCCAGGTGGTGGTAGCACACGCCTTTATTCCCAACACCTGGGAGGCAGAGGCATCTCTGAATTTGAGGCCAGCCTGATCTACAGAGTAAGTTCCAAGACAGTTGGAGCTACACAGAGATAGGTTTATTCTCCTCTGTTTTGGAAAAACAAAACAAAACAAAAAACCAAAACAAACAAACAAACAAACAAATAAATAAGGTGTGCACTGGTGATGATTAGGTCCCGGTATAAAATGTCAAGTGCATGAACAGCAAATAACATTTGCTGTAATAAGAACACATTTCTAGTACGAAGTCCACTTGTACTGGTTTCAAATACAGGTTCTATTGGATAGCTTTCCAAAGCAAATACAACCACACCAGTATTGTAAAAGTTACCTTGCACACAGTCTCCAGGCCATAAGAGTTTTCTCCTCGGCTAGATGCACCACCAATTTTTTCTACTCTACTTATCACTCCAAGAGAAGCATCTAGAACAAATGGGGGGTCCTGCAAGATGAAAAGAAAACACACAACTTCTAAAAAACTGTAAAGTGCTTGAATAACAGGAACAGGACAGGACGCTGGGTTCAATCAATCTCCAACACTCATCCCCTCAAAATGTTAAAAACCCTAACCAGAAATTCTTGAATCAAAAACTACCCACAAGTGAACTGGGTGTGGTGGGGCACACCTTTAGTCCTAGCACTTGTAGGCTGAGGCAGGCAGGTCTTTGAGGACAGTCTGGTCTACACAGCAAGTTCCAGGATAGCCATATTTACATAGTTAAGACTTTGTCTCAATAACAAAAAGTAAATCAGAAGTGAGCAAAAGCATCCAAATGCCATGCAAACCAAATAAACCTTACCCGTTCCATGCTCTTGAAATATAATCTGTAATTTGTGACCGTCAACGTTCCTCGTACAGCACCAGTGAAGGGACATATGTAAGTCACATCTTTGGCTGAAAAGACAAAATAGCCACAGTTTACTTGACACTGTGTGCTATTAAAAACAGCTTACACATTTTATAAAATTAATCTGACTGCTTGTCTAATTATGACCAAATAAGTCACAAAATAAATGATTTAAAAAAACCTCTAGAAGCCTAATCCAAGCTTCCAACTTTGTCTCAATCCAAGAACTGTAGAATAAACAGAAAGGTGGAGGGAGCCTCTCCTGAGACAGCAAGAAGGAACAAACACTGCCTGCTGTCCCTACTGAATGAAACAGGTCAGAGGTTGGAGTGGCAGGGAGATGATCAATGTAGGAACACAGAGGCAGAACTCATTTCCCAGTTTCTAGGCCACTTTCATCTGTTGCTTTGTCTTCCAAGCCACAACTTAGTTTGCACTATTTCTCTAAAAATACAATGACCACAATACACACAATACCAGAAGTACTGAGCTGACTATACCTCTGAGGCATTAAAAGACTGCAGAAGGAAAAACATTTCTTTGCATGTTATGTTGTTTATGTGTTACCAGTGTTTTAACTGCATGTGTGTGTGTGTGTGTGTGCACTGTGTGCACTGTGTGCATGTGAGCCTGATGCCCAGACAGAAGCAGTGCTGGGAATGAAATCCCTGTCTTCCAATAGAGCAGCAAGCACTCCTAACCACTGAGCCAGTTCTCCGGGCCTCTTTGGAATAAAGTATTTTAAAAAGAAAATAGTATATTCCTGTCCAAGTAACTGACATCAAATTTTAGAAATAAACATAATCAATGTTTTATTAAATGCTAAATGGTGGATTTATATGGCATCACACTTCTAAAAACATGCACTATCTGATTAAACATGGTAAGTACAATCACTAGTTCAAAATATATTTACTATGGCAGACTTCATAATGCCCAATACAGGGTTGTTGTTGTTGTTGTTGTTGTTGTTGTTGTTGTTTAATCTTAAAGTATTATAAATTCCTTCCATGCCACTATTAGAGCAAAACATCAGATTCCCCCAAGGAAATGCAGGACAATTCTGCAGAACCAAAGCATTCTACAAACTTCCTCCAGGGTGCTTTTGTGGAAACACGGACCTGCATAATCTGTAAGACACTGAAACTTCCTGTCTGTGCTTCATGTTAATCAATTTGAAGGGCTGACTGCTTTGTATGGGATTTGAAATGAAACCAATCTTTTAGCAATTGTCTCTAAACTTCAAATCAGCTCCCCCAGAAGTGTGAGCTACATTTTCTTAATCAATTTCCAGTGCACGTTTCATTTAGAGGAAAACATTTGAAATCAAATAAACCCACCACTATATAAAGATAGATTTTGTTTGCCTTATGATTTTGTAGCTTAACTAAGAAAGTTTTATTAGAGCCACTGAAATGGTTCTGGATGTTCAGTTTTCTTATGCAGGAAAAGCAATCAGCATTCTTATCCTATAGCCATCATAGGAGGCCCTTTTTGCATTCCCTCATCATTAGATAAGGAGAGAAGATGCATGCATGTGCTTCTAAAGTTGTAAGGACTGTGCAAATAGAGGTCTACAGCAATGTCACCATTGCCAATACTAGTCAGTCTCTGCTTTGTTCTACATGCTCTCTCACTGCAGGCCCCAAGAGATGGCTTTAGCAGGTTCACACCAGTGAGAAAGGAGACTCTGAGCAGAGTACCTGGCAGAACCAGCCAGCAATGGTCACACAGTATTTAAAGTGTATGAAGTACTTTGACTTGGATCCAGTTCTCCTGACTAAAAACATTCCTTGCTAAGAACATTAGGCTACCTCTTCATAAAGCTAACCCAGTAACAGCAATGTTGCTTCGCATCTGACCCCTACATCAAAGGCTGAGTAACTGAAGTGCGGGAATACCAGGCCATAATATTCTGAGACTATTAATTCCTACAGCATTCATTTAATGCTTCTACTACCATTTTTGCTTTTTATTACACTTATTGATTTGTACGTGTACATGCCATGGTCACAGCATGCATGTGGAGGTCAGAGAACAATCTGAAGAGGTACATACTCTCCTCCTACGATGTAGGTGGCAAGACTGAACTCATGTTGCCAGTTTTTACAGCAAGTCCCTTTACCCACTGAGCCCCCTCACCAACCCCCAATTTTACTAAACAAAACACCTAAACCACAGATTTATATTAAGTCAATGTAAAATCCAAGGTCTTTTTAATATGAAGACACACACATTTGTCCCAACTTTTGGCTTCTGTCTAGTAAATTTATGTTTTGAACAACTGTGTGAAGATGATTCTAAACCTTTTTATGTTATGTTGGGTATTCTTCCAAATTTGGCAACAGTAATGCTGCCCAGTGGTGCTGAGGTACGTAGATTTCCTTATCTTAAACTTTTACAGGTCAAAGGAAGGCTCCCTAATAGTTACTGTAAGGGATGCCAGCATAAAGAGGATAATGAACCTGTTCAAATCACACAGAAAGATGCAGGGTGGTGGTGGCACATGCCTTTAACCCCAGCACTTGGGAGGCAGAGGCAGACAGATCTCCATGAGTTTGAGGCCAGCCTGGTCAACACAGTGAATTCCCTTAGGACAGCCAGAACTATGTAGAGAGACCATGTTTAAAAAAAAAACAACCCAGGAAGTACTGTTGCGAAGGTAAGTCCACTCAGCCACAGGGTCAGGGAGCGCTCAAGCAGTGCAGACATGCAAACAGGACTCTGCAATGGCAAGTACAAGTGTGGGGTGGGCGTGAACAAAGCACTCATGCAACAGGAGACGCCGGCCGCCCTGCAGAAAGTGCACAGCGCACTCAAGTGAACTCAAGTGTTCAGTCTGGCCCCCAGTGTGTTCCACCCCATACTTCCTCTCCCCAGTTTCCTTCTGCACGTAGCTTTCAACTCTGTGAACTGAGTTAATTTGCTCCTCCCTCTTTTCAGCAAACCTCCATGTGCTAATGACTCTGAATTATTCATCAAGCTCAAACCTCTCTTTACCATTATTAATTATGTGCATGTCAAGTCACTCATAGGTACTTGCTTCCATACACTCAGATAACGCTATTTATGGCAACCAAGAAAGTATTTAAATTAGAAAAGAGCAGAAGCAGAGACAGCAGCCCCTGAGGATAAGAATTTAAGATAAAGAGTGAGGCTGAGGCTAAGAACATTTGGAATAGGGAGGGATGCTCAGGATAGCTAAGACTGGTTCAGAGACAGAGGCACTTGTTACACATTTTTGTATCATTAACTCACATATGTGGGTAAACCTACTAAGTAGACATGACCGACTGGAAAGAACCAGCACTAAGGAAATGGGCTGTGGATGAAGTCCGGCACGCAGACAGAAGCCTCCTTTGTAAGAGCACACATACACTGGAGTGGAAGCAGCACCAGCACTGGGCTCAGAACAGCAAAGAAAGCGTCATGGGTGAGCTGGAGCTTTATTAGCTAGGATGGCCCCTATGCTGAGACAGCTAACGTCTTTCCAAAAATATTATTCTAAAGATCATTAGGATAACTATCTCCTCACTTAGCATCCCATGATGATAATATAGCTAACTCAACAGGAACTCACCAGATCAAGCTTAGTCACAGATACAGCTGAGAGGAAGAAAGATGGAGGAAGTTACTCAATGTCAATTTGAAGGACAAGCAGGGCTAAGAAGCTAAGGCTGGTAGTTACTATCAGCCCATCCGAGGGCAGGCCCTCACTCTGGCATGCCTATCTTACACTACTAGAAGTGACGCTCAGGCATTTCCTCTAGAAGAGTGTGAGTGACTATACTATGAGAGATGGTGCTTCCTTCACCCTCCTAACTTATTACTCCTCAACATCTATGAATACTTGTTTTGTGAGCAAGCATAACAAAACAGGAGCACAAAGAATAGCTTTTCTGCTCATTCCCAGTGCAGAATCCGAATTAGGAGTACTGCACACCATGCCTGCTTGCAATGGACATGAAAGACCATCCAAAATTAACCTGAGTTTACCCAAGGAAGAAAATTACAAAGTAGCAAATGAGAGGCATACTTTAATAAAAATCACTTGTTCAATGTGTTTAGTTAGGCAACCCAGCATCTGAATGCAGTAATTCAAAATAATTAAACGTTCCTTCACAGAATTCAGCAACAATTTAAAAAGAATAACATTAAATTTGCATATTTCCCAACAGCCAGACAGGAGTACTCCCAACAGCTCCAGATCTGGGTTTAGAGCACACAGGCTGGGAGCTACAGGCAAGTCAGTGAGCAGCTGTGCACGTCAGAAAGAAACAATTTGAAAATACTATTACAGACCCATGTCTTTAATGTTTTCTCCTGGAAGCAGGGTTGGTTCCTCCATTTCTGCTAATTTGTTTGACTCCCTCAGGACCTAGATGGGGGTGTGTAAGAAAGAAACATTTTTTATTGAAAGGCTATTTTTTTCCCATTCAAATTTCATTCAGACTGTTTGCTTTTATTTGAAATTATAATCTTATTACACTACTTTAAAGCAAATTATATAAACTGTAGTACTGCCACATAAAATATGAAGCTGCCATTTTTCTAAAAGTATTTCCTTAATGCTTAAGAATTGTAAAATCTTACATTCATATGAAAAACTGCGTATTTTCACAATAAATCCTAAAATGCTATAAAAATAAAGTAAGCTTTTTATCCTCATTTCATAGGTGAGGAAAAATAGGTCCAAGTGGCCATTAACTTACTCAAAGTCACAAAGGTAAAACAGCAGTTTGGGTTCCATAATAATGGCAGGAAAGTCCAAAGCCCACTTCCCTTCCAATGAACCATGTCAAGAGTGCAGAGTGCATTTACAATGGGCAAAGTTAGATCCTTGTGTACATTTACTATTTAGAAAATTTTTAAGTCATACTGATAGCTAGCCTGTGCTGGCTGGTTTTGTGTCAGCTGGACACAAGCTGGAGTCATTGGAGAAGAAGGAGCCTCAGTTAAGGAAATGCCCCCCATTAAATCCAGCTGTAAGGCATTTTCTCAATTAGTGATCAATAGGAGAGGGCCCAGCCCATTGTGGGTGGTGCCATCCCTAGGCTGGTGGTCCTAGGTTTTATTAATAAACAGTCTGAGCAAGCCAGGAGAAGCAAGCCAGTAAGCAGCACTCCTTCATGATCTCTGCATCAATTCCTGCCTCCAAGTTCCTGCCATGTTTGAGCTCCTGTCCTGATTTCCTTCAGCAATAAATACCAATGTGGAAGTGTAAGCCAAATAAACCCTTTCTTCCCCAACTTATTGGATAAAAGGTATTAATTTAAATCCTGACCCAGGAAACATGCTCCACTTACCCAAGAAGCAGATACAGAATCACAGTCATGCTGTCAGATGCGCCTAAATATTTGTCTGTACATGCGTACCATTATTGCCCTCTTGGCCAGAGATGCTACTCTCTGCAGTGGTCAGTAATGAATACAGTCATGACTGGTCAAAGTGCTGAGAATAAGTTACTATTGAGTGCTTAGCCCTAAACAGACATCTATATCCCCTGTGGAGGCCCACAGAGGCTTCCTAATGAGACCTAACATAGGGTCAGAGAATCTGAGCTTGCTTTACCCAGCAGAGCTGCATAAGGAAATGATTTGGCCACGGGTGTGGTTACCAGGTGTTTGGAAGGGTCTACACTTGGCTGTATGGTGTGCTTCGATCTTGCAAGGGGGAGGTCTTTTGCCTCTCCCCTTGGCATATTACAAAAAGTCACTTTGAATAAAAGACTGGGAGGCTGGGTATTGACCAAGGGCCCTCCTGAAGCTATCCTGTGTCTCTGTCTTTCTTATCATCTCTTTCTATCTTTCTACCTAATATTTATTTCCTCATTCCTCTCTCCTCCACCCAAGAACCCTTGGTGGGAGCAGGTCAGAGCTGGACTCCAGCATACTCCCACAATCCCCACTCTGCCAGTTATGCATTACTGCACCGCCCCCCCCCCCCCCCACGCACACACAGTGCTCACTCAGGGAACATTGCAGAAGAGGGGCTAGAAACAATGTAAGAGCCAAAGAATGGAAAGGAATACTCTGGAAAGCTCTCTTTTGGACATGTGATGGCCATTACACTGGTAAACTCACTACAGCATGGGTACCTGAATAAGAACAAGGCACCAGAGAGAGTGAGGGAGGGGAGAGAATGGGAGGGCACAGGAAGTGAGGACGGCTCACTGAGGTGGCAGGGGTAACTGCAGTGGGAACTGAGAGTAGATATGACCAAGATCCATTGTTTACATGTCAAAGAATAAATCAAAGATGAAAAGAAAAGAGGAAACAGGATCCTCTGGAAAAAGAGATTATGGTGCTACAACCAGAACATGGTATGGATGAGTATCTCACGATGCAGAAAGTAAAGAACTCTCCAACATCACCAAAGTTGTGAGGCCTTAGCAAAATATCTTCCCAGTGGGAGCTTCCACAGTGAGAGCGAGCATCGGTCACTCTAAGGTGTACATTAATATTCACAGGCCCATAATGAAGTAAATGACTAGGTAACTAACTCCAAAAAGAAGGGCAGAGAAATGCATCTCCCACTAATAATACCAATAATGTATGTAGATATTCTACCTGGGTCAGGAAACAGAGCACAGCTCTCAAAGGTGGGCTGTATGTAGTAACTTCTTTCTGAAGACTAAGTCTAAGGAGACAGAGTATTCTACACTGAATAACCCCACACCTCAAGCAGCAAGGCGAACATGACGGTGCTGAGCGTGCTGGCAGTACACGGACAACACTTCATCTCTGAGGTCTCTCCAACACCGGAACCAGTTTAACAATAAGTGAAAATGGAATGTACTCTACAGAATTCCCGTCACTTTTCCAAACAGTCACTGGGAACAAGTCAGCACTGTCACAGTGTTAGGATGCCTGAGAGGCACGACTGTCAAACGTTCTGGGTAAGAACTGGATTCTGGGGCGAAGAGGACCCTCATTAAACTACAGCGATCTGAATCAAAGGCTGACCGTAGTAACGGGAGTAAGTACCGGTTCACTACACGTGACACACATACCACACTAATGACATACGACAGCAACAACACAAGAACCTACACGTGACCTATGAGGGAACTCTGTACTAACGGTTGGCAGTTTTTCTTAAACTCCAAACTGATCTAAAATTAAGTTGACCTAATAAGAATAACAAATAATATTTTATATACAAATGAATACTCTCATCCTCATTATGCCCAAGTCTGAGACAGTGACTTATTACTTACAGCACATATGGTATCCTAAGAAAATGAGAGAAGCCTTTATGCCAAAGGCTCTCAACCTTCCTAATGCTGTGACCCTGAAATACAGTTCCTCACGCTGTGGTGACCCCCAACCATAAAATTAGTTTGTTGCTACTTCATAATTGTAATTTTGCTACTGTTAAGAATCGAAATGTAAATAGTTTTGAGAGGGATACTGACCCAGAAGTTGAGAACCACTGCTTTATGCAGAGATGGTGACAACAGAGGTAAATTGTATTTTTAACTAAAAAATTGTATTTTCAACCAATTCTGTTTTAACTAGTAAGATCTGACCACAGGTAGACAAGAAAGTTCAAAAATCAAGCTTATGCCCTACTTTACTTTTATTAATCCAACAACAGACAAAGCACATATAAGAAGAACAGCAATAGACTTACACACCACTTTGAACCAACATACCAGGAAGCCAGCCACTGTCACTAGCACAACACACAAAGACTGTGAAGACAACCCTTGGAGCTGGAGAAATGACTCTCATCTAGAGTTTCATGAGTTTCACAAAAAAAAAAAAAAAAAAAATGACAAGTATCTCAAAACCTTTATAGATATCCTAAATGGTCTTCATGCATTTATTTAAATGAAAAAGAAAATATTTTCAATAAATATTCAACAGCAAAGAACTTCATTACTGAAGATATTTATATTCTCTACCATGTGAATAACAAGACAAGCCAGGAAGACTACTGTAGAGGAAAAAAATAGTAAAAGCACTGTATCTAGAGTAAACTTTGGAATGGTTGTTCTCTAGAAGTATTTAGACCTTTAAGAAATCATTGTGGATAACAGTGTTTTCTGTTATCTACTGAGTTATTTTTCTGAAGGAGCTAAAGCAGCCACTGCATGACTTTAGTCACAGACACTCCTGGCACACTGGAGCGTCTTGCATTATTGGGTACTGCAAACAGTGCACAATAAGAAGTAAAGTTGCAGGGGTGTGATGTTTTCCTTCACGAAACACATAGATAAGGTCAGGGGCTTTGGTATAAGAAACTTGTTTTACCCAAATAACAACTTCTTTGTGACTATCAATGAAGCCCCCTTTGCATGGCTGTTCAGGGTTCAGCTCATAGAAACTGTTCCTCCCTGCTGCCAGAGAGCCTGAACTACATCCTGGAGTGACCCTCTTTCTTTGATCATCCTGGACAACACAGAACACTGCACAGAATATGCTTGCAGACAGTGGTCTTTATCGTTGAACCTAGACTTCCCATCTTCCAGAACTACGAAAATGAATGTCTACTGTTTAAAAAGAAACTCTGAGCTGGGCGGTGGTGGCGCACACCTTTAATCCCAGCAGAGCCAGGTGGATCTCTGTGAGTTCGAGGCCAGCCCGGTCTAGAGAGCGAGATCCAGGAAAGGCACAAAGCTACACAGAGAAACCCTGTCTGGAAAAAACAAACAAACAAACAAAAAATAGTAAGTAAACATTCAAACTTGCTGGCCTGGTCTGGAACAACTTATAACAACTGAGGTCTTTGAGAATTCTCTGCTATTACCTACTTAATTACTAAAGGTTCTGCTGAGAGTGCTGGCCAGACACTGAACAGTATGATCCCCTCAGTATATTCATGCAGCATACATACCCTCAAATCGGGAGAAAAGTTGTCTGCAGAAGTTGAAATGGAATCTGAAGACACGGCAGACGCTGATTTCGTGTGCACCGAGTTCTCTGACTGAGAAGTGGAGGCACTACAAAGATAAAGACACAGTGTTTTGGAAAACAGGGCTTTGTGGACCAATTTTAGATGTTTGCTTTATACACCAGCGTTTACTGCTACCTGCATGTCAGCAGGTCCTGGGTGCCTCTTCAATGGCTCCTAAAGACAGGAAAATTACAGACTCTGTTCTATAACAGTTAACATATTCTTGACACTCAAGTCTGAATAGACTTTCCCAGTACTCATGATTTGTATGAATTCCTTCCGTTTATCCACTCATCCATCCATAAATAAATATTTATTTATTCATCTAAAGAAAATCCATGGAGGTGGGGCTGGTAAGATGGCTCAACAAGTAGAGGTGCTTGCCTCAGAGCCTGATGATGTGAGTTCAATCCCAACTCCCCACAAATTGTTCTTTAATGTCCACAGACGTGCCATTGCACATGAGCACCCAAATAAACACACAAAATAAATCAATGTAAAAAAATTTTAAAAGAACATTCCAATATGTTAAACTTCTACATCAGGCACAGTGATTCAAAGGTAAATTTGGCAGTCCCCTTGGGGAGAAAAGGAGCCAGCCAGGCTGGCAGGGCCAAGGCCACCTTGGCAGTGCACATAAGCTTGCAAAATAGCATCCTCCCTTAAGCCAACCTGGAGTCTGCTGCTGCACTCAGTGACCTACGAATTTCAGATGGATGGGGCCAATGAGAAAAAGGCAATACAGCTGATGAAATGGCCAACAGCCAACGGTGCCAGGGCGGGTATTTAGGCTCACCCCGTAACTGCTATACAGGAGCCTGCCTTTTGCTTCTCACCTAACTCCTGGTGTCTGCATTGCTGACTCTATGCCTTCTCTGTCCCTCCCCTACCTGTTCTCCTGTTCAGGCAGTTCGGCTGTAACATCTGGTGCCCAATGTGGCACGGGCATTGATCCTGTGTTGGTCTATTTTTTGGATGCTGCAATCCTTTTTTGGGTTCTGATTTTTGCCCTTTACTGCTGTTCCTCTGGATGTCCCCTTTCTGGTGGAACCCAGGAACGGCTCTGGACTGCTGCTCCCTGCCCAAAGACATGTATGGGCATACAGCCGTGGCCTAAAAAACCATGGGAGTCCCCCACTAAGCACAAAACATTTGGGCCTGACACATTTTCTGCTATTGTTTTCTACTGTCTTAGAAGATGAACAATCTGATCTCCCCACTGCCTCTTGAGGGGGCCCCTCCATCTTTGAATGACTAGGAAACGAGCCAGTTGTGTCCAGCAGCCCCACCCAAACCACCTCAAGTTTCTCCATCTGCCCCCCTCCCCTTCTGGCTTCCACCCTCTGGTTTGCCCTATTTGGTCCCTCCATCTACCCCCACCCCGACTCCTCAAACATCCGCTCCCACCCTCCCTGGCTATGTAGGCACTGGCCAGAGGTTTATCCTGTTAATCTGGGACCAAATGCGGCTAATTAGCCATGAGTGCCTACCCCGTGACTGACCTTTCGCTCATCTGCAAGGCAGTCAGTGAGTCTGGTCCAGACTCCCCCTATTTTGAACAAGTCCTTAGACAGTGGGCTATGCAATTACAAACCCACAAGATTAGTACCACCTTCAAGGCTTAGAACCCACTGTTCTTCTCATTTGGCGATCTGCATATGATGACCAGGTGGAGGCCCAGGCCACCTCAACTTACAGTATGGGCTTAACATCATCCTAGACATGTTCACTGGGAGAGGTCAACAGATTGATCCTTTCTCACAATCTACCATTGGCCAATATGCCTACTTCCAACAGGTCTCTTGATTTGGCCTTTAAGGACCTTAAGGCATGCACCCCTCGTGACCCCTCTACTTACTTTCATAATCTTGTCCAACAACCCAGGGAGTCTTTCACAGACTTCCTCACTCAAGTAACTAAGGCCCTACCCGAGAGATTTAATTAAGCAATTGACATAGGAGAGGCTTAATGCCCCAAAGCATAATGCAGTAGCTGCAACAGTACTCAATGAGGAAATTCATAAATGAGTCTTGGCCCTAGGGACCTCGACCCCAGAGCTGGCCCCATCATTGCCCTGACAGCCTCTCTTGATGCCCTCTTATCTGACTGACCACAGTCCTTGGATCACCAGGCTCCTGCCAGTCCAGCACACCATACTTGTTGGGGCTGTGATAAATTTGACCACTTGCAGCAGGACTGCCCTAGTTCATGTCCTAAGTCACGCTGTCCCAAGCATAACAAGGTTTGTTATTAGGGCTTCCATTAGGCCAAGGACTGACGCTCACAGCCTTCAGACAATATGGCTCCTTTAAACTCCCAAAGTACAACCCTCAGCCCTGCCAGTAAAAAGTAATGGTCCTACCCTAAGGTATTTTGTATTCTGCCTGTTTTCCTGCAATCACCCATGATAACTGTGTACCTTGATGGCTCACTGTTAAAGGGCTGTTGGACATGGATGCAGATGTCACCATCCTTACAGAGACAGGTTCTTTGGTTTCCTCACTGGAAGTGCCAACCTGGCCCTGCCATCAGCAGCATGGGAGGCCAACAAAATACCCAAGCTACAGGGCACCCTGCCCACTGGAAGGACCTGGATGGCAATCAGGGCTCCTTTTCCCCAATCATAGCCAATGTTCCTTGTAACCTATGGGGAGAGGACATTCTGGAATATCTTATGAAGTCGTATAGGCCTGGCTTATGGATATCAATAAGACTGTCTTTTAACCAATCCCTTGAGGGCTGGTAGTCAATGATGGGTAAGGACCTGTTCAGCTGGCCAACCTACAACAGGCACAATCCAATATGCTGGATGCTCTCTGAGGCTGGGACAACAAGGCAGGAGCACGGAACCTCTACAGTCAGAAGTTTTCCAGTGTCCTACCTTGCCCGCGGTGGATACAAATCTCTCCCATTCGCATCCCCCAAGTAAACACACAGAGGCTTATCTTAATTATAACTGCTTTGCCATTAGCTCAGGCTTATTACTGACTAGCTCTTACACTTAAATTAACCCATAATTCTTATATATGTTTAGCCACGTGGCTTGGTACCTTTTCTCAGTTCTGCTTTGTAATCTTGCTTCCTCTGTGTCTGGCTAGAGACTCCTGACTCTGTCTTTCCTCTTCCCAGAATTCTCCTTGTCTGATTGCCTACCTATACTTCCTGCCTGGCTACTGGCCAATCAGCATTTTATTTAAAAAGCAACACATATTCACAGCATATAGAACAACATCCCACAGCAAACCTCGACTCCCACTAAACTGCCAAAGAAATAAATAAAAAAGTGGATATGTGGGGAGAAAATGAGCCAGCTGGGCTGGCAGGGCCAATGAGAAAAAGCTAACACAGCCAAGGAAATGGCTGACAGCCAATGGGGGGCAGGGAGGGGGTATTAAGCTGGCCCCATATCCGCAATAAACGAGTTTGCCTTTTGCTTCTCATCTGACTCCTGGTGTCTGAGTCATTGACTCCGTGCCTTCTCTCTCCTTCCCCTGAGAAGTGTTCAGGCAGTTGGGATGTGCTTGTGGTCCACAAGCTTGTGACACAACACACAAGTGAATAAATGGGTCATGTGATAACAGCCTCCCCATAAACACACATTAGAAAATTCAGGGAGAACTTAGGCAATGGCACATGATGGGAGCTTTTTTATAGAACATCAAGGACTGAACCAGATCTTGTGCATGCCAGGCTGTGCTGTACTCCAGCCCTTTCTAAAAATAGTTTAGTTAAGTACAAGCCCTCAATGGCTTTACCAGGTTCATAAAAGCCAAACAAAAATTACTGCAAAGAACACTTTCTGACCATAGTACATAGAGACATGATGTTTAACTGGTACTCCAAACACAGTTTATGTTAACACAAAAGAACTAAGACTTAAAGATTATGTTTGTGAATTTTTCTTTTTAGTGTCTCACTAGTGGGTTGGTTAATATTCTACATTAGTGAGTAGGTTTTGGACAAGAATATTGCTTGATTTCAGGGGAGGGGGAACAGCAACATAGTTTTTTACTGAAAAGTTATGTTGCCATTGACATAAACCTGATGGTTCAGTAAACACTAGAGTGGTGATTACAGATGGTTTTTTGTTTCAGGAGCTGATTTGTGAGCATGCTCTAAGACCACAAAGTGTTATTGATAAACTTATAAAAGCCAGCATTCAATTCAGAGTCTGCCCTGGTTTTAAGGCTGGTTAGTGCAGTGATCTTAAAATGCTGTTACACTGATTTTCTTTTAAAAAATGTATTCACGTGCTATTTGAGGAGTCTTTACTTCTGCAGAGAAGTGTAGGAGGGGCCTTAGAATTTTTGAGTGTGAGGGGGACCTATAACATACAATGCATCATATAATAGTATTTGACATGAATGACACAGTATTATAATTTTTTTTAAAAATGGGACATTTAAAAATAAAGAGTTATGCAATAAATTTTCATGAATAAAAAAATTACTATGAAGGTATGGCACCATCAAAACACATAAAACATCCAAGAAACTAGGCATGGTTCAACAGGGCTGGGTGTGCAGATAGGCCTACCTTTGTACCTTGGAGGCCTCCTATCACATTTGACTCCATACTCTCACGGAGACTGTCATGGACTACTATGGAAGTAATCACACTCAATAGTTACCTTACTTTCTTAAATTCTTATACAACTTTTGATACTTGATCACATTACACTTTTTATTATTTACTGATATCAAATATGTAATTCAGGGCCACACACACTTTAAGTCTCTCAAGGGTAAAAATTATGTTCTTATTTTTATTACTAGAAAATCTAAATCAGTATAAAATATTCATATGGAAAATATTCAAAAAGGACAACAATGAAAAGACACTGCATTAAAGCTTAAAATGTAGACATGATATATATATATATATATATAGATATGTTAGTACATACACACACACACACACACACACACACACACACACACACTTTTAAATTAGTCTCACTATTTAGCCCAGACTGGCATCCAATTTGTAATCCTCCTGCCATCAGCCTTCCAAGTGCTAGGATTACAGGTGTGAACCACCATGCACAGCTTAAAAACAAACAAACAACAAATAAAAAACATGCATTTTTTAAAGTCTCATTCTCAAATATATTAAAAGTTTTCTTATATAAAAAGTCTAAGCTGGGTGGTGGTGGCTCACGCCTTTAATCCCAGCACTCGAGAGGCAGAGCCAGGCGGATCTCTGTGAGTTCGAGGCCAGCCTGGGCTACCAAGTGAGTTCTAGGAAAGGCACAAAGCTACAGAGAAACCCTGTCTCAAAAAACCAAAATATAATTAATTAATTAATTAATTAAAAAGTCTAAATTTATTTCATTATATTTTCTGGAAATGCTTCCTATCTTAGAACTGTGACAATATTTATTAATTATTTTAGCTTTAAAATAAACAAGTCTATCTAAAGCCTGTCTATAACAATAACTACATAGCAAACAAACAAAATATTAAATCACTGCATAAACAAACAAAATACCTGTTATTTTGTATTATCTAGTTCTATAACATAAGAAAAGAAAAACTGATGGGCTGAAAATGTCCCTCTTGTTTGCAGCTAGCTTCTGATTAATTTAACACTGTTTTCCTTGGCAGGTGAAATAAAGCTTAAGACCATTGTGTAACTGATATTCATTTTTACTACTCCATGGAAGAGTCCCTTTTCTCTCCCATCACATCCTGTGCTGAGCCTGAGAAGACAGACTCCATTTAGCTCCCTTGTGGCTAGAAAGACCACAAGAGACAACTCGGGTCCCTGAGAGTAGAGAATAGATGGGAAGTCTGCTAATGGCAATGGAGATCTTTTCTTACTAAAAGGGAGTATGGAATATGTGCAAGATAGTTCTTCCCTTTCTCTTGCCTGAAGTGAAAATATCAGTCTTGGAAGTACAGCAGTCATTCTGTAAATAGGGGAACTACAAAAAGTCTACCAGGACAGAGGGTGGGGGGTCCTTAGGGCCTCACAAAACAGCTGAACAGCTGCAGCCATCCCATAGCCCAGGAATTCATGTCACATAGAATAAACCTCAGTTTCTAAAATTACTGCAATAGGGTTTTCTGTTCTATACAATTAAATAAAACTAATGCAGCAACCTCAAAGTCTATTTGAGAAAGTTCAAATACATATAGGACTACCTCACAACCTTCTGCAAGGATAGGGATAATAACTCTTAAAAGCAATTAAAATACAATTAAAAATTATATTTCTAATATTGACAGAACAATGCAGCACATAGCACCAAGGAACCAAATAACTGTTAGAAGCAAAGAGAAAAATAAATAAGAGAAATCAACGAACAGTTTGCAGTCTCAGATTTTAAAATCTGGGCTTTCAGGCAAGAACGAGCTGGCCAGTCTTTAAGTTCTCTTCTCAGACAAAATGAAACTGGGGGGCACAAGGGTGTGGATGTGTCACAACACTCTTCCTGTGATTACACCAGGAACACACTGGCAGGGCTGCCAAAAGCTGCTATCCATATCCAGTGCTGCCAGTATGTGTGCGCGTGCGTGCGTGCGTGTGTTTGTGTGTGTGTGTGTGGTGGGGGGGGTGTCTTCTCAGACTAAGGGGCCACAGCACAGAAGCACAGCTCTGCTTCAGGACCTTTTTTTCTTTCTCACATATTAGTGTATGCATGCTCTGGTCACCATGGCTACTAATACAACACATTTAATTTCCAATTTTTTTTCCTCCCATTTCTCCATAATTCATCTTCATGTCAAGATCTGTTTTACCAATTGTTCCATAAGCCCAAACCTCATGCCATCCCACAGGCTATTTCTTTAGCTCAGTCCATTTATTAACATGCTACCTTTCCTATCAGACTCAGGGAAAAATCTAGGTTTTCCAAGAAGTTCCCAGCCTTCCATCTGGAACTGAACTCTCCGTTTTTTTCCACAGTCTTTAACTTCACTTAACCACTTTCCTCATAACTGGAGAGCCTGAGCTACACGGCCACCTCCCCTGTAAATTATAAACTGCCAGAAAATAAGAACCGTGTAACTGGCAAGGCACTAGATCTCAGGGCAAACTGTGCAGTCTGCTAACATCATTCATCAACCAATGCCACAATGGTCCTCAGGTTTCCTAGGCACACACACTTCATGAGTCAACCCCCACATCCCTGTTACTCTTGCTAGGCTGGGCTTCTGTTTCTGGTCATCTCTTAGTTACATGTGTTTGTTACCATATTACTCCATTTCTTCCACCCACCTTCTCTGTCTAGGACGTTCTCCTCAATATTTATGCTGGAATCTTTACCCCACAGAGAACACACCCCTGGCATACATAGCAGAATTCTCAAAGCCTCGACTCTACCTTAGCTGACACCTCCCAGGAATCTACTTCCCCTGCCCCCAGCCCCTTGAATCAGAGCAGCTTTTTTTTTTCCTTCACATCTAATAAAGGCCAAAGAAACCCATCATTCTTCTAGCTCAGTTCCCATGTTTCTATAGTAGTGTACTTTCCCATCTTCACATATAAAAGACTTATGAGATAAATGACATTTTATACAACATGTAATCCTTCCTTGTTAATTAATCACACCTCACACACAAAGGGCTTTTCCTGGTCACCTGGCTCTTTCCTATTTCTTTCTATTCCTTTTGTGGCAATTTTACTATCCATCAGGATATATGCCCATCCACATTCCCAGGTTATCAACGTGAACCTTATTGGTTCTAGAACAACTCTGCCTCTATAATCTTTAACCTGAGGGACTCAATTTCTCACCACAAATGCTTTTCATTTCCAACAGTCTTGCTTTCTTACTTGCTTTTTAGCTAGTCTTCAGCCCATACAGACCCAACTCCCTCAACCCTTCCATTTTTCCTGATCCATTGCTCTCCCTTGCCTGCTTCACTTCCCCTTCCTATCCAACCTGAACTCAAGAGCATCAAATTTTCTATTTTGTCTTTGCAAACCCTCAATGTCCTCTTGTATCTTGCAGCTGCTATGTTAACCCCTAACTTTACACTTTCACAGGCTTACAGCTCCTGTGAGGCAATCGGTTAGCTCACGATATATACTACACTTTCACAGGCTTCCTAAAGCTTAGCTGTCAATGAAAGATATCTTGAAGGTGAGTCCACTTAAGACTCAGCTAGAACCACGGCAGCACCCAGAAACAAGTCTATTTCCCATGACTATCTTGTCTCCATTTCTGTTTTACAACTGTTCTACAAGTTAGGGTTTCTTTCTGTTCTTTTTTTTTTTTTTTTCCTGAGACAGGGTTTCTCTGTGTAGCTTTGCACCTTTCCTGGAACTCACTCTGTAGCCTAGGCTGGCCTCGAACTCACAGAGATCCGCCTGGCTCTGCCTCCCAAGTGTTGGGATTAAAGGCATGCACCACCACTGCCCAGCTCAAGTTAGGGTTTCTAGTGCTGTTATAAAACACCATGAGCAAAACAAACTTGAGTTGGAAAGAGTTCATTTCATTTTACAACTTTCAGGTCACATTCTATCACTGAGGGAAGTCAGGATAGGAATTCAAAACAAGAAACTGGAGGCAGGAGCTGATGCAGAGACCATGGAGGAGTGCTGCTTACTGGCTTGCTTCCCATGGCTTGTTCAGCCTGCTTTCTTACAGAACCTAGGACCACTTGCCCAGGAATGGCACCACCCACAGTGAGTTAGACCCTCCCATATCTATTATCACTCAAGAAAATGCCCCATAGTCTTACGCACAGGCAAATCTAGTAGGGACATTTTCCCAAAATGAGTTCCCCTCTTCCCAATGACTCCCAGCCTGTGCCAAGCAGATGTAAACCAGCTAGAACACCAACTTCATCTAATCACTCTAAAGTCCTGTAGATCCATTTCCATATTATCTGGACATATACTTCAGTGAAATGTTCTTAGTCTTAATTCAACACCCCATCCTTAGACTACTGCAAATTACATGTCTATTTTCTGTTTGTCCAACAGGACATTATAAATTGGCAAGATGTAGAGAAACTACAACTCAAACACTCCTGAATGGAAGGCAAAATGGAGCAGCTACTTTTGATGGACAAATGAGACTAACTCTACATGATGGTTAGTTCTGTCAAGTAGCCACAATTTAGAATCACTTGAGCAGAGAGGCTCAGTTGAGGAACTGTCTAGATTAGGCTAGCCTATGAACATGTCTATGGAGGGATGTCTTAACTGTTAACTGATGGAGGCAGTACCATTCCCTAGGCTGGGTCCTGAATTGTGTAAGAGTGAAGAAGTTCTTCAGACAGCTTGGGTGCATTCGTTTCTATCTTAACTGAGGACATGATGTGACCAGCTGTTCTTCAGTTTCTCCTTGACTTACCCTCAATAATGAACTGCAACCTGGAATTGTAAGTCAAATAAACCTTTCCTCCCTAAGTTGCTTTTGGGCAGGGTATGTTATCACAGCAACAGAAATGAAACTTAGACACACCATCACCTAGAAACTCCATTCCTAAATATAGACCTAAAATAAATGAAAATATGGCCTCACAAGACACATGAACAGATACAAACATATACATAAATGTGTATAGCATCATTATTCATAACAGCAAAAAGGTAGAAACAAACCATATCATTCTCTGGCTTAAATCCTTTTATGAGGCAGTTGTGGAGCTAATCTTGGGACTTGGGAAGCTGAAGCAGGATTATCACAGTCCTGAGGCCAATCTGGGCAACACAGTGATCTCTTATCCCCAAAACAGCAAAAAGCAGCAACAAAGCCCTCCAATCTTACCACAGATTCCTCAATGCATGACCTAATTGATCTCAGACTTCTCCAGCTTCCCAGTGGGTGTCCATCTCCCTGTGTCCAACAAACAAGCCTTCCCTATGACCCTTAAATGAACCAGACTTCAGGCAGCATGGTTCCCCCAGGCACCTTCTTCATTGTGGGATGTTTATACACTGTGTGAAGCTGTATTGCTGTGACTGGTGTAATAAAAAGCTGAACAGCCAACAGCTAGACAGGAGGTATAGGTGGGATTTCTAGGGAGAGGAAGAATCTAGGCAGGTGGGAGATGCCAGGAGACATGGAGAGGAAAGAGGAGGTACATGATGAAAGAGAGGTAATGCCATGTGCTAGAACATAGATTAATAAAAATAGGTTAATTTAAGTTATAAGAGCTATAGGGCGGGCTGGAGAGATGGCTCAGTGGTTAAGAGCACTAGTTGCTCTTCCAGAGGTCCTGAGTTCAATTCCCAGCAACCACATGGTGGCTCAGAACCATTTACAATGGGATCTGATGCCCTCTTCTGTCATGAAGATGTGCAGGAAGACAGAACACTCGCTGGAGAGATGGCTCAGTGGTTAAGAGCACTAGTTGCTCTTCCAGAGGTCCTGAGTTCAATTCCCAGCAACCACATGGTGGCTCAGAACCATTTACAATGGGATCTGATGCCCTCTTCTGTCATGAAGATGTGCAGGAAGACAGAACACTCATACACATAAATAAATAAATAAATAAATAAATAAATAAATAAATAAATAAATAAATAAATAAATCTTTAAAAAAAAAAAAACAAGAGAGCTATAGGCCAAGTTTTCATAATTAATAAGAAGTCTCCGTGTCATTATTTGGGGGCTGGCTGGCAGGACACAAAAGGATTCGCTACATATCACACCCAAAGTGGGGTCACATATATTCACTTAAGGCCTAAAAAAGCTTAAAAAAAAAAAAAGAGTTCGGAACATGGAGTCAAAAGCAGCTTCCTAGTGACTGCATAGGCTTGGTATACAAGATGCTCAGCTCTGTTAAGAGGCCCTGCTGTGCAGCAGAGTACATGAGCAGGCCAGCACTGGGCACAAACTCCTGCTTCAGACAGACACAATAAATTCCCAGAGCTGGGGTGGTAAACACAGCTCCCGCGGGTAGCTGGTACTGCAGGCATGAGGTTAGGTTCTCAGGGAACTGAAAGGGACAGGGCCAGATACCAGAGCCATGCAGTGGTGCCACTTAGTAGTTTAAGGTTTGGCTAATGTGATAAAAGAACACTGCAGATATGCAGAAAGTAAGGTCCAGGCCAAGAAAGCATACTGAACAGGTACAGTATGCTTAAAAATGTACTTAGATGTTAAAGAAAGAAAAAATGGGTATAAACAGGCATAGAAAAATAAATACTTTAAAAATAATAAAGTCTTTAAAGAGAGAGTAAAGTAATATAAAAAAGCCATGTAAAGATGGGAAATACTCAGGGCATCTGGATCCTGTATAGTGCTTTGTTGACTTCGAATTTTTTGAATGCTAATGAACAGAGAGCAGCAGCTGCTGAGAGACACTGGATTGGAAGGGGCTCATGAATTAAATCAGCCTATATACTTTAGAGATGTCTTGACTTCAAATTGGAAGTCAGACAATGTGTTGCACTGGGGGAGAGGTTGTTTCCACAGGAAACAAAAAGCTATGGATTCCTACAAAGTTAGTCGAGATCAGATTTGACAGAAGGAGATCTCCTGAGGATCTCAGCTACAGACATGAAGGGAAAAGCCAAGACTACAAAACAGATGATGTATAAGTTGATACCTTGACATGGGAACAGCTCTGAGACAGATAAGACATGATAAATCTTGATGGCTACAGAATAAGCTTCATGACTTATTTCATGCCATCCTTTCACATGGCATGGATGAAGGTTTGGTTTTACAATCCAAACAGACTTATAAAGTTAACAGATGCCTTTTACTTGTTCAAAAATAGAACAACAACAACAAAAAAATCACCTTTAGCTGATTTGTGCACACCACACATTCCATACTGTGTTGATGTAGATATTTGTTACATTTAAAAGTCTGTGTTCAAAAAAAAAAAAAAAAAAAAAAAAAAAAAGAACCAAAGAACCACACACCAAATAAAGACAAGTAGCCCAGGTGATCCAGCCTCTCAAGAGTGCCTCTGTTGCAGTTTCCTCAAAATTCTGCATCCAGAACAGCTTCAAAGCTGCTAGCTGAGATGATCCAGCCTCATAGCTATCCAGCCAAGACTTCAGATAAGCTCTACACTTTCCATCACACAGAGACTAAACAAAAATTAATATAGCTAGCTCCCCCAGGACTTGACCATTATCCCAAATTTCTCAGGATCCCCTGATGGGGGAAAATGTCTTTCTGTACACTGTGAATATGTGTTGCTCTGATTGGTTGATAAATACAGCTCTTTGGCCTATGGCAAGGCAGCTTAGAGGCAGGCCGAAAATTAAGAGAGAGAGAGAGACAGGAAGAGGGGGGGGGACACACACGACGGACACGACACACGACGACACACACCAGCAAGCCACCCACGGAGCAACATGTAATGGGATGCAGGTAAAGCCACGGAACATGTGGCGATGCATAGATTAATAGTTATAGGCTAATTTAAGATAAAAGGCTTGAGCCATGGCCATGCAGTTATAATTAATATAAGCCTCTGTGTGTTTATTTGGGGGATGCAAGTGGGAGAAACAGAGAAAAACTTTCAGCTACAATCCCCTAAAGATGCCCTCAACCCAGACAACAGGAAGTAGTCTAAACAAGTTATGATAGAAAATGGTTTAGTTATAAAACTTTGGACTCACTAAGATAGATACAGTACTTTTTCCAAATTTGCCAAATACATATGGACTAAACATTGTGAATGTAATCCTTACTTGATAATTGTTATTGTACATATGTATATAGTTTTACTATTTAGAGTTAAAGCCTTTCCTTTTTATTTACACAAAAATGGGAAAATATTGTGGGATATTTGTACACTGTGTGAAGGTGTATTGCTGTGACTGGTGTAGTAAAAAGCTGAACAGCCAACAGCTAGGCAGGAGGTATAGGCAGGATTTCCAGGGAAAGAAAGGAAGAGGAGGAGGAATCTAGGCATGCAAGAGACACCAGGAGACACAGAGAGGAAACAGGAGGAGCAAGATGGAAGAGAGGTAATGCCATGTGATAGAATGTAGATTAATATAAATGGGTTAATTTAAGTTGTAAGAGCTAGTTAAACAAACCTAAGCTACAGGCCGAGCTTTCATAATAAGAAGTCTCTGTGTCATTATTTGGAAGTTGGTTGGTGGGACAGAAAAAAAACTCATTACACATCACCTCAGGTACCCTGGTGGATGTGGGACCCACAGAGCAAGCTCACGGCACGTCATGCTTTTCTTTGTTTCTACTTATCCTAATTTGCTCCTATACAGCTTGGTAAGTGTTTTAATAAATCCCTACATCCCATAAGACTGTAAATTTCAAGAAGGAAGGGGAATGTCAAGAAGAATGTTAATTACCCCATTCTGTCCTAGAATCTCACATGCAACAGGTATCAAGCAGATACTTGCAAAGTCCTAGTTGGGTAAATACATGAGTGAAAGAATAAGGATCAAAAGACTGGATGATTCAAATCAAACTTCTTAGAGGCCATGATGAGGACAAGACGCAGAGAATAAAATGAAAAAGAAACTTAGGGACTGGTGGAAGGTGAAAAAAAAGCAAGGTTTGTGCTTTCTGGAGTCCTGTGTGTGTGCCTTTATGTATCATATGTCAAGGGCCCCACTCCCAGGCAAAGGCTCCTTAAGATGCTAGAGCAAACACTACCTTTAAGATGCTAGCCTGAAAAGAACGACAAATAGCCAAGCAGTGGTGGTGAACATCTTTAACCCCAGCACTTGGGAGGCAGAGGCAAGAGGATTGGATCTCTGAGTTCAAAGCCAGCCTGATCTACAGAGCGAGTTCCTGGACAGCCAGAGCTACATAAACCCTGTCTCATGGAGGGAGGGAGAGGGAGGGAGAAAGAGAAGGAGAGAGAAAGAGAGAAAAAACATGACAAATAATCCTTAAACAACCTATGGGACTACTCCAAACAGTATGCTTTAAGGGAAGTAACTAAGAACCTGGTGGCAAGCTCTTCCCTGACAGCAGTACCTTTGGTCAACATACTCAAGTCCAGTCCCTCCAATGTCACTATGAAAAGTCCATTAGACAGCAGTAGTGGCCCTCAACTTTTGGTTGTCAGCAGCTTTCACCTACACTGCTGACAACATGAGGGACAACACCTGGGGCTTGTCAGGCTTACACCAGGTACCTAAGGCTCAGAGCCTCAGCTAGGATGATAAACTGAGTCATGTGTGGAGCTGATGGAGTCAGTCTTGGAATTTTTCAGATGGAGCTGACATGTGCTGTCATATGTAGTAGGAGGCTGGGGGACTCAGAGCTTACTTTCCATGCATTTGTTACTTATCCATTTACTCGATGCTGACTTATTCATGACTTTCCACTGTAAAGATGCATAGAGTACAGTATTAGACATGCTATCAAGGAAGAGACACCAGAGATGCAGGTACCTATTTAACTATGGACCTTATTGGAATCAATGCTCTAAGAGTAACTTTAAAAAGAAATGCTACAGGTGCACAGAGAAGGATGGATTAAATGTGACTGAAAAAGGTTCAGGCTAGCAAAATTCTGGAAGAATTCTCAGAGAGTTATTTAACAGACAACCAGAACGGTCCATATTATGACATAGGAGAGATACAGAAGAAATAAGTGGTCAAACAGATGGGGAATGCAGAAAGAACATAAAATGTTGATGTCACTGAAGGTGAGGTTCTTGCAAAACTACTCAAGTTGATCTGTTCACTAAACCAGCAGAAAGTTATTGCTCCGTGGAGAGAGTAAAGCTGGGTAGTGGCTAAATCAAATCCATACAATTGTTTTGATCCAAGGAGAAGAGAAAAGATTTGGTATTTAGTAAGTAGAACTATATATCTACTGGTATACAGACTAGAAGTAAAGGTTAAAAAAATAATAATCAGAGACAGAAAATCAGTTTAGTAAAAGCCAAAACAGTTTTAAAATAAGAACACAGCAATAGCTTACATTACAGAGTAGTCAAATAAAACACAAAAATCCACTGATGTACAAATAAGATGTCCCATCAATCACTCAACACTAAGCTGACGAGACTGAAAACAGGTGCTGAGGGGTGGCCGGATTCAACTTCCTGCCCCACCCTCGTGAGCTCCTTTCATTCAAACCTACTCTTCCTTCCCATCTCAGATCATTCAATATCCTTCAGACACAAAGTCAGTTTTTCCTCCCATGCTCTTCAACCTGCCCTCTCTAGTCTCCTTTACAGGGAGGAAGTATATGCGTGTATGTACAGATTTACAACACTAGTTACTTAGTAAGAACTCAACACGAATACCTCAACCTAAGACCCTGTCAGTGCCTCCCTGGCACATGTCTTTTCTAGCCATGCTTTTTCTGTTGCCATTAAGATTTGCTGGCTCTGTCTCATCTTTCTCTGGATTCTCCTCCTCCAGTTTCCCCTCAACACAGATGGGTTTTCTAAAATCAGCAATTTTCCACCTCTCTATCTCCAGCCCCATGCAAACTTCTCCAGTTTTATTCCTCACTCTGAGGCTGCCTGGCTACTGCCTATGTCATGTAATAATACTATCTTGTACTGTAGGGAAAATTACGTCAAATCTTGTTCTAGATGTTTCTTTTTAAACCAGGTATATATGTCAGTTAGTCAACAATTCAGCCAGTGCATGAACCATAGAATGCACTTACAGACAGAGTAACAAATGAGTAGATGAGCTATACATGCATCTACCACAAAAGCTGGTCTCTTCTACCTGGCTCACTCTGCTCTGACAGAGTATGAAACTGAAGGAGGGGGGCATCCTCCAGGGGCTTGAAATAGCAGGTTCATGCTTCTTACACAAACTGTATTCACTATAGCGCTTCCTAAATGCTAGCCTCTTCATCTGTTATGCCTCCTATTGCCAGATTTTCCCCCTAAGGACACTGCTTCACACACACACACACACACACACACACACACACACACACACACACACACACACAAAGACTTCTTTACTTTCCTATACCTCTCCTCTATGTCTGGGCCTAGGGAATGGACCTGGTTCCCAGGCACTCAATCCCATGGCCTAAGTGCACATCATGCACTAACCCTCTCTGTTGAGATCATGACTAAACTCTCACTTCTCAAAGATGCTGCTCCAGGATCACCATGACTCTTTCTAATAGTCTCAATTTCCTTCCTCCCTTTGACAGACAGTGCCTTGATATGCAGCCCAGGCTGGCTTTCCCTCTATTCAAACCCTCCTGCCTCAGACTCTGAGAACTAGATTGAACTGTATCCAGCATCACCTAGTCCTAATCCCCAAAGTTTTAAAATCCAACTCTCTGCTATCCCATGCCTGAAACCACATAAGTGAATGAACCCAAAGAAAAGAAAACTTCTCAGCCCCACAACCTGAATTCGGCCTGAATCACAGCTACTTTCCTAGCCCACGCCTTTTAAAATCCCTCCATTCCACCTGGTGTTACAGAGCAAGATTTCTCTCTCAACCCCACTTCACTGGGGCAAAATTGCTCCTGTCCAGGGCACTGATATCCCTGACATCACCTAGTCCAGTTAGCGGCATGTATTCCAGTGATGGCCTCTTTGTCTAGGAAGACCCGACGGAACCAGAAGACCTTCCAGAACACCATCCCTTACGGCTCTCCCCCATTCGGGAGCCACCCCTCTTGTCTCTTCAAAAGGTCCCTCCGCTCACACAAGTGGACTGTGCCTGACCACCACCAGGGCCTTGAGCCCTTTACCTTGGGATTATGCATATTCCCTCCTTAATAATCTCATCTGGCCTCTCAACACTGCCACCTCTGCATGAAGGAATCCCAACTTCCAGGTCAACTCCAGACCTCTTTATAGATTCTCAGGTTCCAACAAAGTACTTAAGTACCTCCATAGACCCCAAACTTAACTCAATGCTTCTTTCCCCAGCTCCAAAGTCTTCCATATCTTAGTAAATGGCAACTAGCCCTCTGCTTCCTCCAACCAAAAACTTGAATCATTTTGCACTTTTTTCTTAAGAAATTCTTTGGCCTTCAAAACACATGCATTCTCCAATCACTGTGACACACCTCTTTTGCTACTGTCCCATCTCCCTCCCGAATGATTTCCTGAAACAGATGCCTTGCCTCTGTACTTCAATTCACTCAACACAGCAGTCTTTGGGAAATGCCGACCGTCAATCATCTCTCCTCGACTTTCCTAAGCCGTCCACGTCACTGCTAGGATTAAGTCCAAGTCCTTAAAACGACTCATGCATTGTTTTACTACCTGCAGCTGTCCTGACCTCATCTCCTCTTTGCTCTAAGGCCCCCTGCACTCAGCCCCAAGGATCTTTAAGGCTTCTCTCATCAGCAGGCACCTTTGGGTACCACTCCTGACAACTCTCTTCCTGCAAACATTCCTGGTTTTCCCTTTGGCCCTTTCAGAACCTTTGCTCACATACGGCTCTCTCACTTAAAACGCACCGTTATCAACCCATCCTCCACCTGCTTCCTTCCTTCCTTCCTTCCTTCCTTCCTTCCTTCCTTTTCACAGCATCACATTTTGTCTTAGGTGTTTACTTTCTGTCTCCCACATCCTTTTAAGTATAAACCTTTAAGGATTCCACATCTTATCTATACTGATCATTATGGGATCCCCAGAGTGCAGAACCTGCATTCCCAATGGGAGAATATGAGCCCCACAGGTGTGAATAAAATGGCCCTTTGAAATAGGGCCAAACAAAACAACAAAAATTATTAAATGTTATTTTGTTTTCTGAGATAAAGTCTCATGTAGCCCAGGCTAGCCTTGAATCCGACTCTTCTATCTCCACTGCTCATGTGCTGGCATTAGAAGCATGTACTAACACAATCAGTGAAAATTTTATTATTTCAATCCCAAAATATAGGAAATAAAATCATATCCACTATGTGAGCATGGGGGAGGGGGAATAGGCCAGAGAGAAATGTGTCAAAAAACGTTCCTTTAGGAGGGTAATAATTTTCTTGAAAGATGATAAACACTGGCCTAGCTCTATGATAATAGCTGGCATTACTCATAGGTGTAATTGTATTTAAATTTATTGGATAAATTACTTAATAGGCACTGAGTACTTACCACTTGCTATTCATATACTTGTAATGATGAAATGAAATAACACATGTAACAAACAGCTTAGCACACTACCTCACAAACAGTACCATGCCAACTGTTGTTCTATCTAATGGAGGTGAGAAAAGGACCCTTCCTAACCATCAGAAAACCCTAGTTGACCCACAATGGAGCTAAATATAAAAGCAGAAAGTCAAAATGGGTGAAACTCTAACGATTTGATCCTTGAAGAAACAGAGTTAGGGCTAGAGAGATAGCTCATCTGTTAAAGGCTCAGCTCACAACCAAACATCAAGAACCAGAGTTAGCAGGATATGGATGGACAGGCCTAGAAAGGCTTAGAAAATAGAGGCAAAATAGCAAGTTCTAGCCTGCCTATATATGAAGGATAAAATCCTGCCTCAAAATAAAGAAAACTTAAGACAGGAAACAGAAGAGTTACCATAATCAGATAGTGCCACCAGAGAGAGGATAAGACTCAAGACTGACAGGAGCTGAGAGCCACAGTTAAAATACTGAAGTCACTATGCTAAACTAGGTTTCATGGATTTCCTGTCAGTTCCTGATAGGGAAAATCGTCCCCAACTCTCCCCTCTCCCAGTGTATGCACATACACACAAATGTAAACATCTGAAAAAACGCGAGCCTTGTCCTTTAGCACCATTCTCCTAATTATAATGTACATCTCCCCACACAAAGGCTCTCCCTGAACTGCAGCATCATTTGTTTTTCATACCCTTTTTTGGTTTTGGCCTTTTTGCCCAAGCCAGCAAGGGGATTTAAGAACTAAAATTGAATTAAAATCACAACGTTCTATTCCTGTACATTTTTCAGTGGGAACACACACACATATACACATAATATACACAACACACACACACACACACATATACTGACATAGCTCAAAGCCATAACTAGCAACTTCCATGGTATTGGATAAATGTAAATATCAGTAAGATTCAAAACAACATAGACTCAACTGTGCTCTGCAACAGAAGTGATCGCAACACCCCATGGCCCAGATCATTAATGTCTCTCTTCAGAGAGTCAAGCATGTTATATCATGACAGAAGCATAAAGAGCACAAATCTTAGAAATTAATGAAGCACTACGGCAAAGCTAGTCAGAATACAGCCAGCACTGTCCAAGACATCGATTACACTTTACATTATTCATGTAGACATCTTTTCCTATGAGAAATAAGCCTCACGACAGCACTACAATTTTACTCTACTGTATTAGATTCTGACTATTATCCCATAAGAAGACCACAAACAGCTGAGGTGTAACTTAATGGTTATGTGCTGGCCTGGTATAGAAGCAAGTCCCCTGGGCTCAATGCCCACCACAAACGCATTTATCTAAATTTTCAGATTAGTCTAAAAAATGGAAGCCAATCTAAGATTCTCTTCTCTTTCTATCCCAAATTATATTTTTCTTAATTCCTACATAAGAATAAAGCTGGTATTATCTGAACGCTAATTTCTGGTTTCAGAAAAGAACGAGTCCATGCATCCATCCCACATACCTCTGAAAGAACAGAACGTAAATATACAGAAAAGGAGGGCAGAGAACAGCAAGAGCACTCAGTCTCCATCCCCAGCCATCCCCCACTCTCTGCCAGAGGCAGTCCTTCATCCAGCACAAGAACCAGCCAGAACCAGTCATCTGACTCAGTCACGCTCACACCTGCTCATCTGTGGTACCAGTGCCCTTCTCCTTTGTTGTCAGAACTTCTACCACCACAAAGTGCAGTACTGATGTGAACAGTAGCACAAGCCAGGTATAGGCGGCAGACAGGAATTACTCTGTCCTTTTCAAAATAGTATCAAACATAACATAAAGAACCGTCTACTCGCCTGGAGTTCCTTTGACTTGGGAGCCTGTCTCCCAACTACACATATTTCAGAAGTGATTAGGATGCCAACCTGCAAATTAAGAAAATCTCTCCTAAACAAATAAATGCTGGTATCTCTGAGTACCTATGAAAGTACTGAGACAACATTACCATACTTACGAGCATTCTTTGTTAATGCTGCTAAAGAAAACAATAATGTCTGCAGACAGCAGGGTGCACACACCACCTCAAACATCCCTATACCTCACCTCAGCTTCCCAGAAAGGGGAACTCCACCTCCAACTGCAAGGTCAGCTAACTGCCTTCCTACTCTCTCCTTCTTCCTCTCCATCTGAGGAGCAGGAACTTCTTAAATCTCTTTTCCTTCGCTTTTCCTTGTTTTTGTTTTGTTTTGTTTTGTTTTGTTTTGTTTTTTGCCACATAACCAACATACGCTGTTGTGTCTCACGTACTGGAGAAAGTAAGTTCGCTGTCTTAGAGCCTGGCAGGCTAACAAAGGTGCCGGTTTGACAGCCGAGCATCTTATCATAGCCCAATGTGAGAATGAAGGTTCATAAAAGATGTAAAGGGAACAAGGAAAACCCAGAATACAGACAGAATCCAGTGAAACATGAGCTTTTCATCCAAGAATCTTGGTTTCACCACCTGACAAATAAATTCAATCAACTTAATCTAAGCTCTTTCTTTATCCACACAATACAATGTTGATACTAAATAAAAGTAGTGTTTAATATTGAACTAGTAGAAAGTGCTCTCTGCACAACTTTCAGTCCACTTTAAAAGGCTGACCCAAGCTTCAATCACAAAGCCAAGTCTACCATCAGTGTTTTGTGATGAAAGCAGCAGTAAAGAACTGTCTCTGACACACTGGCTTGCTGGATTGTTATTAAAGTCATCACTACTTCCTTGTCACTCGTCACTTGGTAGCACTCAACAATAATAAACAGAAAATAAAATCCAAGCATTAACAGATTCCAACTTTCATGCCCCCGATTCCTCCTTACTATTCCTAAAGTCAATAAAACACTTCCTGTAAAGTGAAAATTAGATACTAGAAATGTAACTAGCATCCCACATGCTTAACTCAAACAGCACAGAAAGTTACTCACGTCACCTGCTTCTCACATGCCTCGTAAACAAGTCTCAAGAGTAGGATCGGCCATGTTCCTTCCACTCCCAGGCTCAGCTAACCAATTGTTACAGCAAGATCTGAACCACTTGCCTTGTTTAAACAGCTTCTCCCACTGCCAGTTAAATGTGTTGAGTACCCCACGAAAAGAAGAGGTACGTTCAGAGTGTTTTCTTGTTATTAATGCTGTCGCCCACGAATATTAAAGAATTTGTTTTGTACTCTGATTGGGAGAAAGCTTTTCTAGCAAAATTTTGCTCTCAACGCTCAAACAATGGACTGTAGTGTCCTTCCTAAGCATTGTATGTGCTTGCACTTGTTAGTCATTTTGTTGAAAATTTTACTTAAATAATAAAAGGCCTGCAGTGTGCTTTGTAACACAAAAAACTTACTGTCAGAACATCTGTCTCCAAAACAGAAAACAACTTCACGAGAACACAGTGATGTGCACTTTAAATCAGTTTTTAAATGCTATGCCAGCTCTGCGTGTTTAAATGTAACAAAAATGTAACCAATCTACAGGACAAGAGAGGTGTCAGAAACTATGTTTTATCACAATGCCTGACAGAAATGAGTCTTCAGAGAGCTAAGTGGACCTGAGCTCTGACAGCCCTGGCTGGTGCCGGTTGGCACTTTGGAAAATGCCAGGTAAGAACAGGTCATCCAGGACACACAGTTACATTGGTATCATTTTATTTCCAGATCAATTCAGTGCATATAATCTGTTGTTAATTCCCACATAATCTGAACAACCAATTTATACGTGTTTTTTCCACAGTATGGTTTAACAGAACTGGTAACCACCAAAGCACTGTAATCAGAGTGAGGCCAGTGGCAGGGGCTGAGCACCAGCACCAACCCAGGCAGCCACAGCAGTCCTACAATAACACCTCCAAATCTATTTTATTAAAAAATCACTGACCTGCATTCAGAGAGCAGCTTAAATTGGTACTTAAGTGGACTACAAGTAGCCTACAGAAAAAATCCCTTACACATCAGTTAGTGGAGAGAAAGAGTCTAAACTGAGTTTTTCTTCGGATTATAACTCGTTACCTGAAGTCTGAACTGGTAGTCAGCCTAGTCAGTAGAGCTCTGATCTGGGCAACACTGAGCTCAGCGAGCACAGAAAGCATGCGCACTGGGACTCTTTTTACATTGATTTGTGTGTTGGTGTTACTTTCCTATGCATCTGTGCACCATGTGTGTCTGCATGCCTCGTGCCTGCAGAGGTCAGAAGAGGGTGCTGGATCCCCTGGAACTAGTTATGGATGGCTGAGAACTGCCTTGTAGGTGTGACAACTGAACCTGAGTCTTCTGCAAGAGCAACAAGTGCTCCTGACCTGAGCCACCTCTCCAGCCCCCAGCTGTGTCTTAATAAATGACTGACTGTATAATCTTCTCATGCTACTTGTAAATGTGAATTCACCATTAGGCTATGCAGGTACTTTCCCAGGAAAAGCACTACTATTACTGCACAAGTCACTGTCCTTCCAATTAGCTAACCTTCCACACAGACTTCAAAGTCTTGGGTAAAGATGAAGTGGAGTTGGGTTGTGTTTGCTTGTTTTCACATCACTAAGCCAAAGCACGAAGAAAGCATATACCATAGCCATCCTCTTCCCAGCCTGGAAAAGTTAACACCTTAGTTACCATTCCTGGATTCCTACCCGACAGTGGTGTGCATCCATACTTTTGAACACGGTTCCCTACATACCAGATTAAGTCATTACTTCTAGCTTGTTTTTTTCATTTTTTTCTCTATTCTGACAGGACTGAGGAATTGCTTTATTTTTTCTGAAGTAGTTTTAAATGAATAAAGGGAAAGAGAAGATCTAGATAAAATTGTAGTTAAGACTTAATGTGACAGATTGAGCCTGTCATCAACTTTCCAAAAAAAAGAAATCTCCTTTAATCAGCAAAATGTACACCCCAACAACTTTTACCACTTCTGCTCTATAATTTATATTGGGAGTAAAAACAGTAGAGCACTTATGTGAAAATCCAAATTCCAGTTCCATCTTTTATTAAAGGGACACTGGATAATCCTGAGTCTGTTATCTATATCAAATC
This sequence comes from Peromyscus eremicus, assembly GCF_949786415.1. NCBI lineage: Eukaryota > Metazoa > Chordata > Mammalia > Rodentia > Cricetidae > Peromyscus > Peromyscus eremicus. The sequence goes on along the minus strand of NC_081422.1, from coordinate 10,199,940 downwards.
AGGGCTCTCTTGAGAAATCACAGACCACATAAGCAAAATAGCTTTGCAACTATAAAACTGACATCTGATTGCATGCTCATTAGCTACTGTGATTACAATGAATAGATGAGTGAATATTCATTTATTTGCTAATTGTTTTCGTTCATGAATATCTGCAGAAAGAAGTCTTTTGACTTGAGTATTTTCTATATTGAAGGTGATAGCCTGAACCAATCACCAAGACTCTGCTCCAGTTTCTTTTCCATTGCTGTGAAAAAAACACCCGACAAACAACTTCAGGAAGAAGGAGTTTATTCCAGGGCAAAGGTCAAGGGTGAAGTCCATCATGGCGGCAAAGTCACAGCAACAGGAGCGCCGAGAGACAGCTGGTTACTCACATCCAGAGTCAAGAGGCAGAGATGAAAGCACTAGAGCGCAGCTCACTTCCTGCGTTTGTGTAGTCAAGGCTCCCTTGCCCACAGAGTGGTCCAACCTCTATGAAGATGGGCCTTCCCACATGGAATAACATAATCAAGATAACCCCCACAGGCATGTCAGGTGCCCATCTCCCAGGTGGTTCTAGAGACAGTCAAGCAGACGACATCAACCACCACAGACTCTTACATATTGAAAGAAAAATTTAGGTTACTTGTGTAAAGATTACTTTAACAACATATGCTTAAATATTTAATAAAATCTGAGCACAAGAAATAAGAAACCTGTCAAGTGATCAATGTATAATTTTTCATTCTGATTTTAAACTAAATCAATGGCAAACATTTACAATTAAATAATAAGGCAACTCTGTAGGTAACAGTTACATTATAGCTGTGATATTCTAGTTTTCCAAACATTTCCCAGGTCATCCTAGAAATGTAGTGTCATTCTGAAGTATCTTTCAGCATATATGAAATTTCTTAAGTAAATTCCTTTAGAAGGGAATTAACACTACATAAAGTCCTCTGTTTCTTTCTTTTTCCTTCATGATGCTGGGGACTGAACCTGTGAATACCAAGCACTGCTCTACCAATGAGCTACATTCCCAGACTAAGTCCCTTTTTGGAGATGATTTATTTGCAAATTTGAACCTATGGTTACAAAACCAATGATAATGGAATGGGTATCTGTGAAGCCAAGGATAGTAAGTGTGAAGAGATGAACAACTACTTATAAGAAGCACTTTGAGCCTGTGCAAGCCTCAACTTGGTCCCCCACACCACAAAAGTAAATTATTAACACCTGAAAAGCATCCTTTAACTAAGACATACCTCAAAATACTCAGAAATTGAGTAGTAACATTTTATAATCTAACTTTTTCATACTTCCAACATTACAGGGTATTTTTTAAAAAAAAAAACTGGGCTAACTTCAGTTATGAATACAAGGTATAATTCAGGAACTATAAGACACAATATAAAATATGTAAAATAATAAAATTAATTTAAAATGTATGGTTCAAAACATTCCTTAAGAGTTTTTAATAAATATCAATGTATTATAAATACACTGTTACAAGATATTACAAATACAAGTTAATTTCAGTGGTAAGATCTGTGGTTCCATACACAATAAACTCAGTAACTCCTAACACTGTGCTTCACAGAGCCATGGGGAGAAAAACAATGAACAGAGCTGCTCACAGCAAAGCTAGCCCACACCTCCCACTTACAGATGCTAAAAAAATGACGTCAGATCTTCACAAGTATACAACACTCAATCCAGACAGGAATATGAATGTCTGACATACAAAAAAGTGCTCTTTCTCCACCAAAACTATTACTCAATGATTTCAAAATCAATCAGCCATACATCTGGCTGAAGACTGAGAAACAGTGTGTGATCTTCAGGAAAATGATGTAACTGTGGCTTCTAGGTTTTTCCAGGTACAATGGTGAACTGGTTATGATGCTAACATGTGAGATGGAGGAGGGGCTTATAAACATGAAGCACAGTGAGGCTGTCTAGCCAAATAAAAAAATACTACATGACCCATGAAGACTTTGAAGAAAAAACACTAACCTTTCCCAGCCTCCCAAAATTAACTGTATTTTTGGATAAATAAACTTCCCAATGTCCTCCCCTCATCTGCAAACTCTTGGAGCTGACTGAGACTCCAAAAAGCATCTGAACTGATGGTTCTCAAACTTCAGTACAGACTCTTGGACCTGTTCCCTCTAATTCAGAACAGGCTAGAAACTGCACACTAAATGTTCACAAGCGCCACCTGAACTAGAATGTGCAGGTCTCCAGAGCATCTGAAAAGCACTGAGTGGTCCTGATGGACCTAACAGTACATATACAGCTGTCACAGCACCAAGCTATCAAGAATTCAGAAACTAACTGGTAGAGAGCTTGCCTGGCATTTAAAAAGCCCAGAGTTTGATCCAAAGAATCCCATAAATCAAGTGCAATGATGCTCTCCCGTAGTACTGGCACTCGGGAGGTAGAAGCTAGAGGATCAGAAGTCACGGCCACACTGAGCCCAGACTCTGTCTCAGGAGGAAAAAAAAAATGCAGCATCTAGCATAGAATGAAAAGATATAGTGAATACTCAACAGATCAGAGAGAAACAAAGAGATGAAAGGAGCAGTGGGAAAGGGAGGGAGAAGGCTTGCATCTAACTGTCCTCTTCATGACTAAGACATAAACCATGTTTGTATCTGCTGCCAGAAACAAGGTCTCCACATAAATATAATTTGTACCCTAGTCATCATCTCTTATCAAACTTCAAAGTCCTAAGGAAGGAAAAGGAGGAAGTACACAGAAGCACCCCCATGCTCCAAACGCTAATGGAAAATTACTGGGCGACTAAAACTTAATGACTGCTTTCCCCAGGTAGAAGAAATCACAGGATGTTCTGGACTGGAACATGGAAGTGAGATTAAAGTTTGAAGTCACTGATTACTCATATGCACAAATTTCATTTGGGATAATACTGGATCCAAAGATAGTATTGGCAATATTACTTTCTGTCCATTTTTGTAGTTTCCCATTCACTTACATTATAATTTTTGAGATCTTTTATCTTCACTTCTGATGATCTTCAAATGTCAATGGCTCTTAACACATTAACTGTAAACAAACACAAAGGAACTTAGGGGTTCAGACACTGAATGACCCTAGAGTTAAGTACTCTAAACGACTGTGCAAAGTCTGAGGGGCAGGGAAGGAGGGGAAAAGGCTTCACTTGCATAGTTCATGTGATCTTCAAAAATAAAACTGTCCTTGCAAATGAAAACTATACAATCACCACACATCTTGCTTTCTCTATGAAAAAGAAATGTTCAAAGCTAAAGAAAATTCTCAATTCACTAACGTGCCTTTATACTTCTCCACATGGCCACATGGCAAGAAAGCACCTCTCCAACCAGTGTCAATCTGTGCAGGAACTGTCCTCTAACTGCAAAGCTGTCTGAACCCCAGGCAACTAGTCTTCAGGCACTATCATTTCTGTGTCACACAGACCCTGAAGTCAAACAGACTTGGTCTCCAAGGTCAATACGCTCTAATCTTCAGTTTTCTTTCTGTAAAATGAAAAATTTAATACTGTCTATCTTATACAGACATGTGAAAAAAGCACATTAGTAACTTAGTGTCACAGTCAGCACATAGTAAGCCCACAACAAACATTCAGGGCTATTGTTTATATTATATTGTTTATTAACTCTATTAATTTGTTACTCTAACAACTATCACAAGAAAAGCAAAACTTACCCTGGATGTTTCTATTTTTGTTACCCCTTTGATACAATGAATGTTTTTCAATATTGGTAAAATAAGGTTTATTAACTTTATTTTTGACCTTTTACAGACAGGCATCTTTACTTGGTCAAGAAAATTACAGCTTGCCAGGCGGCAGTGGCACACACCTTTAATCCCAGCACTCAGGAGGCAGACAGAGCCAGGCGATCTCTGAGTTCGAGGCCAGCCTGGTCTACAGAGCAAGATCCAGGACAGGCTCCAAAACTACAGAGAAACTCTGTCTCAAAAAACAAACAAAAAAGAAAGAAAGGAAGGAAGGAAGGAAGGAAGGAAGGAAGGAAGGAAGGAAGGAAAAAAGAAAGAAAGAAAGAAAGAAAGAAAGAAAGAAAGAAAGAAAGAAAGAAAGAAAGAAAATTACGGCTCATAGTCATTGGCCCATCAATTATTGTCCTTTTTACAGAAGCACAAACTCGAGGTGAGACGTATAACTGCTTGAACAACCACTCATTTGCTGCTATCAGGAACAGGAATTCTGCAGTGCTGAGTGTCACTGGAGGTTTTTACTCTTTTGGGTGGCTCACCACTCAGCTTACACGAAGGCTTACTCCTAATTATAAATGTCCAGCCTTAGCTTGGCTTTTTTTTTTTTTTTTTTTTTTTTTTTTTTTTGGCCAGCTTTTCTTAAATTAGACTGTTGACCTTTGGCCTCAGGGGCTTTTATCTTTCTCTATTCTTGTATACCTTTTCTTTCCTTCTTACTCTGTGTCTGGCTGTGTAGCTGGGTGGCTGGCCCCTGGGTCCTCCTCTGGCTACTTCTACTTTTACTCCCAGAGTGCTCCTATTTTCTTCTATATATCCTCTCTGCCTGCCAGTCCCACCTATCCTTTCTCCTGCCTCACCATTGGCTGTTCAGTGCTTTATTAGCCCATCAGGAGTTTTAGACAGGCAAAGTAACATGGCTTCACAGAGTTAAACAAACGCAACACAAACAAAAGTAACACCTGAAAATAATATTCTACAACAGTCAGAGGCCATGCAGGAGGAACAGTCAGAGGCCATGCAGGAGGAACAGCAAGCAGTTCTGAACTCATGGAAAATGGCTCATTGGTCAGCATAACCACAGTGGATATGTCTCGGAGAGGCAGAGCCCTGGGGACTAGTTTCCTGAGGACCTCGTGCTGTTATTGAGCACAGCTCTGCTTATTTCCCTCATGGTCACCACATCCCTCATAGTCTGTGAGTTGTATGAAAACTGTAAGGGGGTTTCGAGCCCTCACTGGGCACTGTCACTGGTATTTAAAATAACAGCAATTAACTTTTTCCAAACACTTCTGCTGGAGCAGACTAATGAATCAACCAACACCCTTAGAATTCAGAGATCTAGATTGTTAGGTTAAGATGTTTTGTCAATGGCTTTGGTGCCATCTTCTGTTGTGACCACTGCCTTGCAATCAGAGGCATCTTCAGCTTCCATGAGCATGGAAGGAACATGTTTCTTGCTTTTAAATGGTTCATTTGTCTCAGGGAGAATCCAGTGCCTGTGAATTCTCTTCTACTCACTCTCTTCTATTCCTTAAGTCAAAACCTCCAAGTTTTGCCTTAGCACAAGGCCTTAGAGCAAAGACTAGAGAACCTAATATCCTAGACTGCCTTACAGCTAGCCATGGCCATAGGACCATGAAAGAGCCAACTAGACAGTGGCTTAAAAGCAACTTGTGATCCCCAAAGCATATCTTTTAAAGAGAGGAACTGTCCTCCACCTGAAAATGCAATGCCAGGCTCTAACTACCATCTTGGCTCATACAGTAACATGAAGAATCTGTATCCTTGGCACTCAGATCCACTACATCACAACTGCATTAACTCTGTGGACTTTTACTGGAGAAAAGAAAATTTGTTGTATTAAATCACCATTAGTCCAGGTTTTCTGTTGTACTCTGCTAAATCTAAACCCAACTTTAGGTGTAACTCAATGGTACAGTACTTGCTTAACATGCATGAAGCCTTGGACTCCATCATTAGCATTTCAAAGCATAAATATCAATAAAAAACACAAAACCTGGGACCTAGGCAACAATTCAGTAGGTAAGGTGTATGCTGTGCAGGCATGAAGACCTGAGTTCAAATCCCCAGTACCCACAAAAAAAAGCCAGGTGTAAGTATGCTTCTGTAACTCTAGTGCTGGACGTGGAAGTGGAGAAAGGTGAATGGTGAGTGTAGAAGGACTCACTGGCTGGCCACTCGAGGCAAAACAGTCTGCTCCTGGTTCAGTAGGGAACCCTGTCTCAAAAATAAGATGGAGGACAAGAGGAAGACATCCAAAATCAACCTCCATCATCCATAGGCACAGACAAAAACAGTTGTGCACTCACATGCACACAAAGACAGACAAACACAGCTGCACACACACAAAACCTAACCTTAAAAAAAAAAAAAAAAAAAAAGGAAGTTCTAACATACCAGTTTTTAGATTTCATGGGAGGAGGAGTGTTATACAATAATGCATATTTTTAAAGTTCTTTTTTTTTTATATTGAAAACCTAGTATCTGTTGTAATTCAATCTGGACTAAAAAGTACTCAAAGAGCTCAAGGTTATTCACAGCAGCAATAGTCTGTGAAAGAAAGTGGTTCCTACCATGGGTCGTGCGCACCCACAAGGAAAAGCTGTGTAGCTTGTTCATTGAGTGTCTCCAGTGATGACCACACAGTTGTCTGTGTGTTAACAGAGCTACAGGTCAGGGGCACTGAAATGACTGTTTCCATTAGGAGGGCATCTTCCACAGTTTCTTGTACTCTGAGTATCCAGGACCTTCTGACATCATCACTTTTTAGAGCCCCATTTTTAACCTAACTTCCTGTAGGAATCAGTCTTATAAAATCATTACAGGTCCTTGATTAGCATCTCTTTAGGAGATTCGGCCATTTATTTAACCTAATTACATAGCACAAGGATAGCAAGTACTTTCCCTAAAAATGGAAAATATTCCACAGTAGAATCTGGAGAATTTCCACTACTCAAAATCCTAAATCACATGCAATCTTAGGCTGTGGTGGTTTTTAATACAATAGCATAATTTGGCAGCTTTCCAAAATAAACTTCCTGCCTTCTGGCCCTATGTGCCCTCCAAAGTTACTTCCTTCCCTTGGGTACAATTCAGGTTGCACTGGTTTGGCCTGTTTATGGTGTCACATAACTTCTCCATTATAATAATTTTATAAATTATTTTATTGTAATGCATTACATTAGGATCCCTATTTTTAGGAAAAGTCCTAGAGTCTACAGTTTTAACTTGTGTTATTCACAACTGAAAATAAATACTCAGAAAATTTCCTTTAAAGATGAGATTTAATAAACAACAACAAAACAGTATACAGGATCCAATCTCAGCCTCAGGAATGACTTTCATACTTCTGAATAGTAATCAGGCTTTTTAAAATCTTCATAATATGTATTGGTAAGTTCATAATAATACTGGGCCTTACACAGAGATTAAAGTTCTTTTAGGGTCTAGAAATAATGAATTGCAAAATAACTTTTAGATTACCACTATAATCAGTGCCAGTAATAACAAAGCCAAGGGGGCCACTGAACCAAATAGTCACTTTGTCCTGAAGCTGTAACTTCTAACACTAGTCCTGGCCAGCTGCCTCAGAAAACACACCATGAGTACAATGCAAATAAGTAAGAATGTGATTGTATATAAACCCATCACTACTGGAAAAACCTGGAAGCATTATTTCCTACCAACACATCACTTCCTGGAAGCATTATTTCCTACCAACATATCACTTTCAAGTGACCTCGAAGTTAAAACTACAGATGAGATTTTGCAACAAAATATGCTTTAGGCATCCTGGAAACTCTTTACCACTTAAGACTATAATTAAAATTCACAGAAACAGTAACCCAGGATTCACTATTTTCAAATGATGATAATTTTAAGAAAGACATGCAATTAAATTGAAGTGTAGGAGAGAGAGTGCACATCTGTAATCACAACATTCATGAGACTAAGGCAGAAGATTTTTTAGTTCAAGGCCAGACTGGGCTACACAGTGAGCCTTTCTAAGAAAAAAAAAAAATCAGTTGTGAATGGCCTTCAGCATGTGTACGTTCTCTTGTTAATGAAAGTCAAGCATAAATATGGGACATGGAACATGCATGCTAAATTATCAACTAGAAAGCAACTGATAAAATCAAAATAACAAGAGACAAGCAAGTATTACCCAGAATAACTACAGCATAAGAATATATGATAAGGGAAAAGACACACCAAAACGGCTGACATGGAAAATTAGACTAGGGAGTCAAAGTAATCAAGATTAAAAGATGACAAGGTGAGGAGGACATGAGAAAGGACCGAGCCTAGAAAAGAGAATGCTGTCAAAGACGACCACACAGGGTGCTGAGCGCTTCACGCCCAAGTAAGCTTAGGCTAAACCTGAGGTTTCAACTGTTCAGTCACAACAGGAGAGTCCTTTTAATCCTCTGAGTGAGGACAACAAACAAGACCAGTGCTGAACAAGCATCAACATTCCTTTGTTTCAATGTTCAGAGCACCTGCTAGACATCATGTCTTACCATCTGACTACACACGGAAAAAGCAGGCATCAAAGACACCTACTCAGACAGTGCAATCCACAGTACACAGCCTGGAAGATGGAAACCAGATGTAGGCGGTAAACTAGGACAATACACTGCTGAAGGTCAGGTCTTTCTGAGCCTTCACAACTGGCCTACAGTAGGGATTTATTTATATTTTATATTCCGTAGAGTCCTACTTACACCAAGAATCAGAGCAAGACCAAGAAAAACAAAATTATAGAAACAGCTGGATGACCAGTATGATAAAGTTTGTCCCCACACCCTAGGGAGGGGAGCTACATGTATGCAGAGTAGGCAAGAGCTGCCTAAAGAGGGCAAAGCAAGATCCACCACAGGCGCTGCTTACTACAGTTGTTAGGAACTATCTGAATAAGGGGGAAAATGGTCTTTTAAAGTCAAAGTATCGGATCTATGTTGACCAGAAGGCAAAGTTAAACCAGCACAACTCTAAGACGACTCACACACTCCATCAAGACAACACACTTTTAGTAGGAAGTACAGGCTTCCCAAAGCCTTCCAACCAATTTCAACAGAGTACGTCCTTAAAAAAAAAAAATGGACCCTGAAATGAATTATAGGGTTCACTGTCATATTTATATTCTTCCCAGAAAGGACAAAAATGTACTATCAATTAACTATTCAAACTATTCATAATTGAAGCATTTGAGACCATCAGAAATGAGTGTTTTATCAACTTCAGTAATAAATTTGAAGCTTTTTGCTAAGTTGAGGAGATAGTTTCTATTTTCCAACAAATACAAAGTAATAATTTTTGCATAATTTTCCTTGTAGCTAAGCTCAATAGAAATTTAAGTCAGAGCTGATGAGATGGCTCAGCAGTTGAGAGCACTTGCTACTCTTGCGGAAGACCAGGGTTCAGTTCCCAGCACTCACATGAGGGACACATTTGCCTGTCCCTCCAGTTTAAGGGAATCTGATACTCCCTTCTGACCTCCTGAACTCCAGTGTGCATGTAGTATACATAAATATGTATGCAAGCACATACACATTTAAAAAAATTAAATAGTACTCAATTTATCAATCTACTGAGTGAGAGAAACTGTGATATACTAAGTAGTATTAAAGATTATTTTGTAGAGTATATGAAAACAAATTCATAAGATAATTTATTTGCACTCTGAATAAAAACAAAAAATAAAGAACAACTTTAGAGTGACAGCACAGAAAACAGCTGAGCTTCCATAGTCAAGCACTCACTTTGCTTGTAGTACTTCGTACTTTGTAGACAAACTTGAAATAAAATACACTAGTAGAAATAACATAGTCTGTCCTGCCTATACATTAGAATCACCTGTGACTGTTTGCCTACATTAAAATTAAGCTAACAAGTTTCTATAATGAAGCTATTCTCTACAGTTAATTAAAGAGTGTCCCAAACAGACACCACATATAATGTACACTATGTTGGTAAATGTCACTGATGTTTAAGCTACGAAACTGGCTTTGTGAGGCTTCGTCCCCGCCCCATGTTAAAACTAAGCATGCTTGTCTCGGAGTGTCCCCAAAGGCCACTTGTCTGTTGATGTGCTGGCCCCCAAACTCTGTGACAAGGAGGGCAGAAGAGTGAAAAGAAGTGTCATGTCCTTGACAACACAACTCCAGTTAAAGTAAAAACGCTGTGTCCTTAAACACAGCTGGAGCAGCCTCCACGAGCGGTAAGTGAGCAGGAATAAGAAGGGCAGAGGCCATAAAGAAACTGCATTTTCACCTCTCACGCCGAGGGCCCAGCGGAGGAAGCATGGCTCTGCCGGACTCTCCATCCCCGAACCGGCTGCCCGTGGCTTCTCCTGTCTTCAAGGCCCCAGCCTCTCCAGGCCCAGGCCTCTCCATCCCCGCCCAGCTCTGCCCTGTCCACCTCTGCCGCAGCCCTCGCCTCTCCTCCGGCACGCCCCGGCCTCTCCACCCGCACGATCCCGGCCTCCGTCCCAACACGCTCCGGCCTCACCTGGACAGTGAGTCCTCACTGGGCGGCCGTGCCGCCGGGGGCTGCGCACCGAGACTCTCGCAGCTCGAGCTCTTCTCCATGGCGCGAGAACAGGAGGCCGCTGCAGCCTCTGCGGCCGCCGGCGAGAGATGCGGACGGAGGAGCGCACGGGGCCGCAGCCGCTGTCAGCCCCGCACCAGCCCGAGTGCGAGACCGGAAGCGGCCATGTTCCCCCAGCCTGCACCGCGCGCGGGGCCTGCTGGGAGCCGGGACCCCTGGCCCCGCAAAGCTGGGTCCTTCCTGCGCCTGCGCCCTGGCCGCCCAGCGAGAGGCGGGCGTGGGGAGAGGGAGCCGACGAGCAGGGTGGAGACTTTGAGCTAAGAGGGAAATTTCCAGAAGGAAGGGAACACCCTTCTATCGGAAGACACAAGGAAGTGAGGGCTTGGGAGCGGTGGAGCGTGGGCAGCCTGTGGGATGAGCGGGGAGGGGAAAGGGGAAGACAAGAAACCTGGGGAGATCAAGGGACAGCAAAAGGTACAGCATGCTTGAGGTGAGAATCCGTTGTGTAAAGGCAAGCAGTGAAGCTAGGCGGACTCAGATTCAGCTGCCTCCAGTTATCTTGCATTTACATGGGCTTCCTTCTCTGTAAGTGTACTAGCCTCACAGAATATGGGAGTTAGTCATTATAAAATGCCTAAAACAATGCTTGCTGAAGACGCACTCAAACAGTAGCCAATGCGTGCACGTATATAAACAATCTAACATTTAATAAATGGTAACTGTTATGAGAGAAAGCTAAAGGATCGCAGACCAGTACCAACTGGTTGGTAGGAGAAGGTACTAACAGCTCCAGTGGGGGATGGGAGGGAAAACTCTGAAAACCACTTTCTATTCCACCTCTGACCGTCATCATACAAAGGAGAGTGAGAATGGAGCTGGAGTTTTCAGGTCTCCTGTGACAAGAGTATGGGTCAGAGCCGGGCGGTGGTGGCGCATGCCTTCATTCCCAGCACTCGGGAGGCAGAGCCAGGTGGATCTCTGTGAGTTCGAGGCCAGCCTGGGCTACCAAGTGAGTCCCAGGAAAGGCACAAAGCTACACAGAGAAACCCTGTCTCGGAAAAAAAAAAAAAAAAAAAAAGAGTATGGGTCAGTGTGGCTTGGCAGTGTGTCTGTAGCTGATAAGCAACCCATAAAGCATAGGAAGGGGATTGAAGAGAGAATGGGGGAGAAACTGGTAAATTCACAAGCAGCGTTAGACACAAACACTGCTGGATGCAGTGGTTTAAAATAGAGGACAAACTTACCTCTCCATATCCCGTGCTCCTTCAGATTCCCTTGCAAAGCAGGAAGGGACTGTGGAGATGGAATGTGATAAGGGGACAGGAACTGGGTAAAAAGGGAATGTGACTTTCTGTTACTCAGAACACAAGAAGGATAGATAGTATTAGAGAAATGTTTCTAATTGTGACTGTGCCTTAGTCACCTCATACATATGGAAATGCAAAAAATGTTTCTGTAAATAAAAGAATCTTTTAAAAACTCCTTGCTAGAATAAATACAATTGTGCTGACACAAATTACATTTATTTTAATACAATTACTTGATTTTTTTTTTAAAGAAAATCTTAATTTATAGAACCAAGGAAATAATTTGTGTGCTAGCTTTCTATTACTGTGACAGTATGCCTGATGAAAGATTTATTTGGGCTGATGGTTTCAAAGATTCCAGTTTATGGTTACTAGTCTCCATTCTTTTTTTTTTTTTTTTTTTAAGCCTGTGATAAAAGAGAACATCCTAGCTGGGAACATATGGTAGAAAAATCTGCTCATCTCCAGGTGACCAGAAAGGAGATAAGGAGGAACAGAGGGAGAGAAAGTGGCAAGGTTCCAGTCCACCTTTAAAGGGGACTCCAACTACTCCTCTCCTCCTAAAGTTCCCAGTACCTCCCAGTGACACTGTCAGCTGACAACATAGCCTTTAGAGCACATAGCCAGCCTGTGGGAGATATTTCAGATCCAAAACCCTAACAATTTGTAATACATTCCCCACAAGATCAGCCTATCTCAATTGTGTTCTATGTAAACTAGAAAAGTTACAAATGAATGAATGGATATGTGGTTGATTATGTTAATCCCACAAATTCAAGGAGAAAGACCACTGCCCCAAGTCATCATGGCCAAATTAAGCAATTAATTAAAGCAAATGTATTTGTGTACAAACTGTGTTTGTATAGGGAATTGTCTCTCCCTAAAGATGGGGTTCAAAAAAATCAGCCTTGGAGGTGGGGAGGATAAAGTTTTTTTTAGCTCAGGGATAGGGGGTTTCCAAATGGATTTGGCAGGCAAATAGGTGGGGTTACAGAAGCAGAATATATATATATATATATATATATATATATATATATATATATATATATATATATATATATGTTGGTCCTCCTGAAACAAAGGCATAATTGCAAGGTAGTCTTAACAAGTTGTCATAACAACCCTTTTGAAACAAAAGTATGGTTGCTGTTTTCTGGAACAGGCAATGCAGAACCAGTTGTAGTTAAGGTTACAGGTGGGGCATGGCCCAGTCCTTGAGAAACAGATTTAGTCATAAACAGGAATGAATCTAGTTTGCCTTTAATGTAAAATGGCTTTCAAGCCCCAAATGGAGGCAAACTGGTTCATCAATTAGCCTCAAAAGAGCCTTTCTCTTCCATTTTCCATGCAAGAGCAGATGGCAAGCAATTATTTTTATCTCTAATTTTTCAAGCAATCTTAATTGTACCTCTGATAGGCCAATGGGATAAGTAGTCAAATGAGACACTTTGACAAGCATAAATATCTGTACAATTCATGAGATAATTCAACCTTTCTGAATCCTGACTCATGGACACTTGATACTTTAACTTGTGTCTTCCTAACTCTGTATGTTGAAGAAGGATGAACCCTTGAAAGGAAGACCCATTTCATTTTAGTGTTGTGTTGACTGCTATAAACCTGTCTTCCTGGGTAATAACTTGTGCATGGCCCTCTCTAGTCATTATTATGGAACACTATTAAATGGCTCGAGATTGCAACCAGAAAAACCTGCATTGCTATCCTATGCAGTCGCTAAAGCTTGATCTGAGTGTTTGTTTCTCATCTCTGAAAACACAGAACAGGTTGTTTTTCTTAGCAGTCAGTTGCACGGGAAGCTTTTAGTAAATAGATCTGTTGCTATTATTGTTTCTTTTCCCACTGCACTTCAGCTTTACTTCTGGCCTGAATGATGAAGAGTAAAAAAGCAAAGAATACTTTAATTTCAGGTGAAAGTTAAATTGCTGCATTCCTTATCTTACACATTGGTTGTTAGATCACATACCTAAGAAAAATGAACCTAAGGCTTCCTGCATCTCAGTTGTCTCGTTTTTTTATAAGAATAACTTAGCATCAGGGCTTGGGAAGATGGCTCAGGAAAGTGCTGTGCAGCCATGAAGACCTGAACTCCATCCCTTAAGAACCTACATGAAGGAAGAAAACTGAGCTTAGTGCCCTGCTTGTAATCTCACTGCCCAGAGGACAGAGATAGGTATATTCCTGGTTCTCTCTGGCTAGCCAGCGTAGCCAAATTGAGGAGTTAAAGTAAAAGTGATCGAATAGGTCTCACAAAACAAGAGGGGTGGTGTGCTGGTCAGTTTCTGTCAACTTGATACAAACTAGAGTCACCTGGGAAAAAAAGAACCTCAAGGAATTATCCCCCATCAGACTGGCCTGTGGGTATGGCATTTTCTTGATTAATGGTTGCTATTAGCAGGCACAGCCCACTATGGTAGCACCATCCCCAGGCAGAAGGTTCTAGACTATATGAGAAAGCAAGCCAGTAAACAGCTTTCCTCTATAGTTCCTGACTTCCCTCAATGATGGATTGTGATGGTGTGTTAGCCAAACAAGCTCTTTCCTCCACAGGATGCTTTTGGCCATTGTGTATCACAGTGGCAGAGAACCAAGCACCTGAGGCATGAGAGGCCTCGATGCACATGAGCATGCGCCCTTGTGCAAATATATAAATGTCCTTGTATATACATAATACAATCATACATGAATTGACAACATTTTCCAGTTATAGACACTGATTATCATTCATTCAAAAATCACTATATCTATAGGTGTGTTACCCACCAGCTTGTCAAAGGCTGCTCATTAGATTATTCAAATCTAAATGAGGAAATGTCTTGAGATGGTAATAGGATGAGCTATGAATGGGAAAGCATAAGGATAGGATGTGTACTTCTCTCAAGACACACAGTCCTTAAAAACTTCAAGCATGCATAAACCTTTTAATTATCTACAATAGCTACCCCAAATCTGGGATCTCATACCTCCATAGTTTTGAGTCAACTGCACTCAGCCATACTGAAGATAGTACCTGGAAAATTCCAGGAAGGATACATTTTAAAGGGTGTGTCATCCTGACTAGCTGATGGAATCTCGTGTTCCCTTCTTTCTATGAAAGCAAGATAAGAATCAAATCACTGGATAGTCACTTAGTAGCCATCTCCATTTTCAGACAGACTGATGTAATATTACTACTTCAGTCCATGTGTTCAAGAAACCCCCACATAGTGGCCCACTGCTATACCACGATGTCTGTCACTCACCTCCATTTCATCATAGGGACGTTATATCATAATGTGTCATCACAAGAAGAAAGGGTGTGCACTAAAACAAGAGTATGAGAAAGATCAAATTTATGGTAAATTGTTCCAGATTTATTAGCTATCAGTACACTCTTAGTGTGCTTATTTATATACTCAGCTTTATCACAGCATATTAGTTGTTTTTTGCTGTAATCAAATACCTGAAAAAAACAACTTAGAGGAGACAAGATTTACCTGGCTCATAGTTTGAGGGGACACAGCCCATTGTTGTGGGGAAGGCATAGCAACAAGAACAGCTTGTAGAGGGGTCTCATCACCCAACATCTGAGAGGAAGAGAAACAAAGAAGGGACAAGAAACGGGCCAAAGCTATCAAGCACGAGGCCCAATCCTAGTGGCCCACTTCCCCCAGTGAGGCTCCACCTCCTCAAGTTTCCCACTTCCCCCAGTGAGGCTCCACCTCCTCAAGTTTCCTGAGGAACTAAGGAGATGGTGTCAAAAGGCAACTGGAAAGTGAGAACGTTTTCAGATAAAGAGAACACTACACTGTGTACCAGTCCCTGCAATTTCTGGCTAAGCCCTACTTGAGTGTGCACAACATGAAGGCAGAGTACAAGTGACTTCGGGAGAAACACAGAAAGTAGGAGAGTTCCAGGCAATTCCTGCTGGAAGAGCTGAATAAGATTTAACTTGTTACCTAAATAAGTATGACAGAGTCCATGTCTAAGCAACTTAATCTCCCCACTAAACAAAAGCATTAGCACTTTCTAGGGGATTAGAACAAAACCCAAAGACCCTGAAAACAATTTTTTCTAAGATTTATTTATGTATTATGTATACAACATTCTGCCTCCATGTATGCTTGCACGCCAGAAGAGGGCACCAGATCTCATTATAGGTGGTTGTGAGCCACCACCAAGTGGTTGCTGGGAACTGAACTCAGGACTTCTGGAAGAGCAGTCAGTGCTCTTAACCTCTGAGCCATCTCTCCAGCCCTGAAAACAGTTTCTAAGACACAACCCAAAAATGCTTCAGACATATTCTCAAAGGAAAAAAACTAACCAAAAGAAGCAAAACTCAAGAGTCTTAACATGTTAGAAGTACCAGGCAATGGCTTAGGAGCAGCTAATATTACTAGGTTCAATGAAGTAAAAGAAAACAGTGATTGATTATCAGCAGAAAAGCTGCATTTCTTTTTTAAAAATGTGTACATATCCTCTCTCTCTCTCTCTCTCTCTCTCTCTCTATATATATATATATATATATATATATATATATATATATTCCATCAAGGGCAACTCTGTTGTTTCTGGACCAATTACAAGGAACACCAGGTATAACATGGCAACCCAAGGGCAATGCCAATCATATCACATCACATCGCTGCAGACAAGAAGTAAAATAAAGCTGTTTGTGTCACAGCAGACAGAAAGCAGAAAAAGTGAACTGTGGAAGAGTGCACGGGCAAAACAGAGCCCCTTCCACTCCCAGTGGCATTCTCTCAGTGACCTAGTTCCCCAACTGGGCCCCCAACTTCTACTCTTCACTGTCTCCTACTTGTCACTACCCCCCAACAATGCCATCATGTGAAGAATCCATGAAGGAATTAAATCACACACGTTATGTCAGAGCTCTCATTATCCAATCATCTCTGAAATATTCTTAGAGACATGGCCAAGGGCATGCTTTTTATCCCAGATATATCATAATCCAAGATGAGAAGATTATCTATCATAGGGCCAAGTGTAGATTGTCTAGCATGCAGGAGGCCCTGGGTTCAATCCCCAATACTGAATAAAACCCCTTTATGGTGGGGCATACTTATAACCTCAGTGTTCAGGGGGTTAAGGCAGGAGGATCAGGAGTCAGTCCTCAGCTACACCAAGATTTACAGGCAACCCTAGACTAGAGACTCTTCATCCATCCATCCATCCATCTATCTATCTATCTATCTATCTATCTATCTATCTTCCTTCCTCTCTCTTTCTTTTTCTATCTATTTTCCTTTCTTTCTTCTATCTATCATCTATAGATCTACCTATTCATCTGTCTATCCATAAACAGATAGACAGACAGAGAGACAGAGATAGAAATCAGTGACTGAGCCTGAGGAGTGAGGAAGGAATTAACACATCAGTCAGCTTTGCTACACTGCGCTGTGATAACAATCTTTGAATCCCACAACGAGTCCTCTGAGAAAGGCTGGCTTCTCTCTATAATTACTTGGCAGCTGCCCATGTGCTGTGATTCTACTCTATACGTTGTCTTCCTGAGACACTAAACAAAGGACATGAGACATGGTTAGTTCGCTTTTTTCATGGCAGAATGAAAAGAAGTTCTTAAAGCTTCTTCTTGGACAGGACCTTCATCATTTCACTAATACTCTGGCATAAGAAGTATGTTCCACCCCAGGAGAGGAAGACCTAATATAATCAGACTCTATAGACTGCAGCAGCAAAAACTACAAATAAGTATTCCAATCTCACATAGTGTTTTCCATAGGTAGGCTTTTACCACCAGAAGAACCAGAGACAAAATGTAAACGTTTGAATCAGCAGAGGACAGCATGACCCAGACAAGGAAAGAAATCATAGAGAAAAAGATATACAAACATGATTAAATGAGCAAAGTGGGGACTTGGGATGCTGCCATGAGAAATGACGCAGTTCTAGAAACAAGCTGCAGTGTGGGGATGGAGAAACAGACCTTCAAGGTTAGAGCCAAACAGCAAAGAGGTGCCCTGCCTCGCTTGGTCATGTGTGAGTCTAACTGATGCAACTAAGTCACATCAAGATTCCTACATTCAAAGAAGTCTAGAAAATATATTTCAGCTTTCATCCTCTGTAGGTTCAGAAAGAATATATAAAACACTGGATACCATGCATTACATCCACCACAGGTCATTCCTTCGGCTATTCTGCCTTCACAAGCACCATCCAATTGATACTTCAAATTCCAAATAACAGCTTCAACAATGCAAGATATATGCTCCCAGCCATAATAAAATTACCCTAGACACAGATTAAAAACATGCTCCCTAAAGAAGACAACCTAAGTCCTAGGATCTGTATCTCTGAGTGGTGTTTATTCTTTTCTCCATAAATCAGAGTGACAACATGATGCACTAAGGAGATGGGACTGATTAATGATATTATTGAATGATGAAAGTAAGCAGCCATACTATATAACACAGTAAGGAAAGAAAGAAAGATGCATGAAGCAAGATGGTGAGCAAGGGAGAAAATATGGCGCGTGCGTGCGTGCGTGCGTGCATGTGTGTGTGTGTGTATGTGTGTGTATGTGCCTTCATGTGTTTGTCCCAGGGTCTCTTGATGGTCACCATTGAGCTAGTGTATGGCGAGTATCCTGGCTCAATCTCCCATCTCTCTGTGGGGTTAATGGGATCATGGATACATTACTGTATCCTGCTTTTATATGGGTTCTGGCAATCTGAACTCAGGTCATCAGGCTTCCACAAGCACTTTATCCACTGAGTCCTTTCCAAGCCCATGGGTAGCTTTTATAGTTAGCAGTTTATCACTAAGCCTTTGATGGATATTTATAATTCCTTAAGATCTCCTTCCATGTTCCTTCTGTCTTTCTTGGCATCTCAGCTAGTTGAAATTCTTTGCTTTTTTAGGTAAGTGAAATTCATTGCTTCTTACTACAGCAACTACTTTCTGTACACTAATTCACTCATTTTGGAATCTCAAAATAAGCTCATGGAATTCCTAACTTCCAGTCTGGTGAGCTCCCAATCCTCCACAGACAGGTCCACAGGCCAACCCAATGTGGACACTTCCTAACTGAGACTCTCTTCCCAGGTGAGTCTAGGCTGTGTCAAGTTGATAGTTAAAGCTAACTATGACAATATAACATGGAAAATTTGTACACAAAAGATAGCCAAGTGGCTGTACAGTCTGTCCAGAACCTACAGAGTTACAACAATATCATAGATTGAAGTCTATAAAGAAAATTGGGATAAAACTCTCTCTCTTTCAACAGTCTGATATGATCAAATGAAGTATGAGTGAAACACTCACCAAGAGCAGCGACTGCAGTGGCCTCCCTTGAGTAGCACGAATCTTAAAAGGTCTTATTAATAAAAAACAAACCTGGTGCCAGTTATTGGGGTGAATGCTGGAAGATCAGAGATATAGAACAAGCCACAGCTTCCTCGCCTCGCCAATTCCTCAGCTGATCCTGTTTCATCAGACTGGAAGCTTCTGTGGCCTCATCCAAATAGATCTCAGCTGAACTGCTGCTCCAAAGCCTAAAAGCTTAACCAGCCAAAAACTTCTAGTTTCTGGTCTTCAAGCCTTATATACCTTTCTGCTTTCTGCCATCACTTCCTGGGATTAAAGGCTCTTGTTACCACACCTGGCTGTTTCCAGTATGGCCTTGAATTCACAGAGATCCAAGTGGATCTCTGCCTCCGGAATGCTAGATCTCTGCCTCAGAATGCTAAGATTAAAGGTGTGAGTGCCACCATTTTCTGGCTTCTATGTCTGTCTAGTGACTGTTCTTTGTTCTCTGACCCCAGATAAGTTTATTAGGGTGCACGATAGATTAGGGAACACAATATCACATTTCCCCTTTTTTGTCTAAAATTAAAAAAGCTTATAACTAATACAAGAAAAACTATATCCAATAAGTATATATAATATATACAGTCAAGAATTACATTAACAATGTCTAGTCTGTTAACATTTGACAGATTCAGACAAAAAAACTCCATTATATATATTAACAATGTCCAGTCCAGTAACATTTGATAAACTCAGACAAAAAAATTTCATTACTTATCCTATGTAAAACAAGTAGTTCCTTTTTAAAAGTAGATTCAATAATCTCCCTTTTTATCTTATATCCATAGTCTCTCTTTTTTCTTTTCATAATAGATTCAATAATCTACCTTTTGTCATTTTTATATCTTCTCCTTTTTCTTTTTAGAGTAGATTCAATGATCTACCCATTTATCCTATTAT
Source organism: Peromyscus eremicus (assembly GCF_949786415.1). Taxonomy (NCBI): domain Eukaryota; kingdom Metazoa; phylum Chordata; class Mammalia; order Rodentia; family Cricetidae; genus Peromyscus; species Peromyscus eremicus. The sequence goes on along the minus strand of NC_081422.1, from coordinate 10,180,093 downwards.
TTCTTTATCTTTTTTCTCAGAGTAGATTCAATGATCTACCTCATATCTATATTCTCTTTTTCCTTTTTCTTATTTTTTTAAACAAAAACTCTGAATCTAATCTCCTTGTTCAGCTTTTTTCCTGACCATTAGCAATTAACAACTTGTAACCAACCATCATAAACAATGACAATATCCATAACCCATTAAACAACCCAAACCTCCAATCCCATGTCTTGGGAATGTGGGCTTCGTTTTCTTAAAATTACTTCCTGCTTTCTGGGGGCGAAGACATCTTTAGGGAATCCTGAAAAGAAAATTTTTGGGTTAATTGTCAAGTCCTGTATCATTTGTCCAGTTGCTGCATAATGAGAAAGTGCAGGGCGTGTTTCAAGTCCTTGTTCAAATAGTCTATCGGGCTGGATCATCTCAGCTAGCCATCTCAAACTTGTCCTGAGTAGTTTGTAGTCCAAAGTTGATCTTTCTGTGGTGTTAATTGCTTTACCATAGTCCTTGTGGAATCATCCTTTTGAAGATTTCAAAGTTGCTGTTAAGCGTGGTCATGGTTCCCTGCAGATTTTTTTTTTTTTTTTTTTTTTGGTGCCTCCTCTGTGGTTTGGAGCAATCACAGTCTGATAAATGTCTGTCTCTCAGAACCATGAACTTTCTTCCCTAGAAGAGAAAATCTTCACAGCAATTTCTCCCCACCATTTGTCATGCCAAACTTTTCCAAACTGACCTTTGCCAATGCTTTCTTGTAACATGATGGTCCTGGCAATTCTTCTCTGAACAAGCAGCAGTAAACTCGTAGTCCCAGGTAGCAGCATCACCGCGGTCACCAACACGATGAGAAGGAGCCAGCAACTCGGAGCAGCAGCCGCTGCCTCCATGGTCCCACCACCGTTTGTGCTCGGCCCCAGCCGAAGCTTCTCCTGAGCAAACCTCCGAGGCCAGCCTCAAACTCCGGATCGTCCCGCCTCTGCCTCCTTCAGTAAATCCGATGTGCCATCACAACCGGCCGAGGGTACCTTGGGTCTGAGCTGGGGCCAAGGCCACAGGCAAGTGGCTTTTTTGTGAATTCGTACCACAAACGTTGGGTGCCAGATGTAGCATGAATATTAAAGAGTCTTATTAATAAAACCAAATCCAAGGCCAGTTATTGGGGTGAATGCTGGAAGATCAGAGAAGCAGAATAAGCCACAGCTTCCTCACCTTGCAGTTCCTCAGCTGATCCTGTTTCCTCAGACTGGAAGCTTCTGTGGCCTCATCCGAATGGGTCTCAGCTGAACTGTGCTGCTCCAAAGCCTAAAAGCTTAACCAGCCAAAAACTTCTAGTTTCTGGTCTTCAGGCCTTATATACCTTTCTGCTTTCTGCCATCACTTCCTGGGATTAAAGGCTCTTGTTACCACACCTGGCTGTTTCCAGTGTGGCCTTGAATTCACAGAGATCCAGGTGGATCTCTGCCTCCGGAATGCTAAGATTAAAGGTGTGAGTGCCACCATTTTCTGGCTTCTATGTCTATCTAGTGACTGTTCTGTTCTCTGACCCCAGATAAATTTATTAGGGTGCACGATAGATTGGGGAACACAATATCACCACAGCAGATGGCTCCACAGAGGTAGCAGTTCTGAATTCTGAATTAAACCGTCCTTGGTGCAAAATGAATTTAGACTACCTATCCTCTCTGGGCCTTCTGCAAATGTGGGAATGCAACTAATGTTCCTTCTTTTAAAATATCCATTTTATTTTTCTTCCTTTCTTTCTCCTTTTTTCTTTCTCTTTTTTATGTTTTGAGACAAAGTCCAACTTTGTAGCACAAGCTGGCCAGAAGCTTGCTGTGTAGCCCAGGCTGGTTTCAGATTCATGGCAGTCTTTCTGGCCTCAGCCTCCCAAGTGCTGGAATTGCAAACATTCATGAGTCACCACACCAAACTATTTTTAAACTTTTTTAATTAGCACATATTAATAACATAAAATAATGAGTTTTCTGGTGACTTTTTCATTTCTTCCCATCTACTCAAATCATGAGCACATAAACACAAGCATGCACATGTTCAAATGTGAGCATGAAGTAAAATGACATATTTAAAGCATTGAGTATCTGGCACTAAACATACATAACTGTCTAATTTGCTAACACTGTTGATGCCTTAAGAGAGACATAACCATGTGGATCAGACTGAAAGGGGACAGCATATTGAGCATTGCTACAGTTTGGGAACTAACTGAAGATCCCCATGGCTATTTATTTTTATGAGAACCTAGGAATATATTGAACAATATTCAAAGACAGAACCACTTAACATACATATTATATATATATTAATTTTTTCAAAATTAGACACCATTATGACATATTTCAGCAAAGCATGTTTTTGTAGTTCTCCTTCCCTTACCTCCGCCTGCCCCTTGTTAACCCTATTCCCACCTTACAACCTACCCCCACACTCTTTTCCTCTTTTATGATGTACCTATTTTAGACATAAACTGTTCCTGGATTTAAATCCATTCATTTCACCTTCCCAGGTAATGTGATCTCTATAACAGTAATTTAATTGAATAGTCATTTTTCCATTGAGAAAATGATTTGTCTCAGTTTGATCCCAGTTACTAAACTCTACAGCTGTACACAGGCTGCTGTCTTCCTTTGATTCATTAAAATGACTTTCACATTCACCACCTTCTTGTGACTTCTTGATATATTGCTCCAAGCACTGGAAAGTAGATAAAAGATTGCTGGCATATTGGGAAGGATGAATTTGTCCTGGAAGAGATTACATCTTGATATATTGTCATTGAATCTCTTGGAGAGTGTTGTATGAACTGCCAAGCTTCGGTACCTGTCCCAAGTGTCTGACACTCACTGCCTGATGTGCATGACGTTTAGTGATGTGAGTTGCTTTGAATGTCTGCTCCAACCCACGGCAATGAATAAGAATACACCAGCAGTCATCTCTCCCTGACCTTAAATGAAGTTCCTGTTTTGAGATGAATGCTAATAAAAATACACGTATCTTCACAAAAGGCTGAAATCAGTTTGAAACATTCAGAATTGAAGATAAAATTGAGTCAAAATAATCTAAAGCTTATTTTTGCTTCAGTCTCTCTTGCCATATCCAATGAGTTTGACATATCTTTGCTAGCAACAATTGCATCCTAGTATTAATGCTCAAATCTAACCAGATATCTTCTTCCTCCTGCCTACCTTGAATATCCCATTTAAAATCTTTACATGCACTTTGCACTCAAATTCCCTTTATTTACTCTTGTCTTTTTTATACCTTGTATCATCTATTTATATTTATAATATAATAAACATATTATTATCTATTCTTCATTATGTGTTGATATGATCCTCAATTGTATATAATGGAATCTATCAACTTCGCCAACCAATGTTTTCCAAGCATGTACAAGAGGCCATGGTATGAGATAGGAGTTCAACAAGATATTGAGATGAATGACTAGATGGATATAATTCACAGTTTAAAAGACTGATATGATTTGATAATGTTCATGAAAGTATCTAAGCACAAAGGGATAGATAGTGTGTTGCGGAATATTTGTTTAACTGTGTAAAGATGTGTTGCATTTGTTTATGTTGCAGAATGTTTGTTCAACTATGTAAAGATGTGTTGTATTTGTTTAATTATGTAAATATGTGTTGCTGCTTAAGGTACCTGATTGGTCTAATAAAAAGCTGAATGGCCAATAATGAGGGAGGAGGTATAGGTGGGACTTCCAGGCAGGGAGAGTAAGTAGAGGAGGAAGTTAGGCTTGAAAAAAGAAAGAAAAAGAAATGCCAGGGAGATGCCAGGGAGCAGCCAGCCAGACATGGAGGAAGTAGGAAAGCAGGACATACAGAATGAAGGAAAGATAAGAAGCCCAGAGGCAAAATGTAGGATAGAAGCAGGTTAAGTTTAGTTGTTAAAGGCTAAGCATTCATAATTAATAAGTGTCTATGTCTTTATTTAGGAGCTGGTTGGCAGCCCAAAGAAGACTTCAACTACAAATGGCACCTAATGTGTGACCTGAATTTTCACATTGGGCTTGAGAAAGCCGAAAAAGAAAAACAAACAAAGGCTATGGTTCCTTTAAGAGGCGCTGCAGTGCAGCAGAGCACTTGAGCAGCTGGCACACAAAGTAGAAACAGCAGCTAAGTCAAAACACCTGCCACAGTGTGGACACCAACTTCCTAGAGCTGGAGTGGTTAAATGCAGCTCTTGGATAACCACAGCTCCCAGTTAAAGGCAGCTCTTGGCCAGGCCCATGGGCTTAAATCTTGGCTCTTAAGTGCTCAAGGAGGAGGTGCAAAGCCTACCTGCTGCTAAGCATCTTAAGGTTTGGCTCACATGGTCAGAGAATGCTACAGGTGCATAGTAAAACAGGTTCAGACCAAAAATACCTTTAAACAGGTTACAGTGTGCATATGTGCTTAAGGAAGAAAAGAAAATGGGTATAGGTAGTTATAGAAAAAAAAGTAGTTTAAAAATAATTAAGTAAAGTCTTTAAAGAAAGAGTAAAGTAATATAAAAAGAATAAGCTATATAAAGATGGGAAATACACAGGGCATCTGGATCCTGTATCTTGCTGTATTGACTTTGAATTTTTTGAATGCTGATGAGCAAATGGCAGCAGTTGAGAGACAGGGGATTGTAAAAGGAACTGCTGAATTAAACCAGACTAGATACTTTAGGGATGTCTTAACTTTAAAATTAAATTCAAGGCTGGGTGAGGTAATCTAGCATGAGGAACAGGTTCCCAAAAGCCAGCTAAGCATGCCAGGGACAGGTCATGATCTCACTGCTAGGAGCCTCAAAGCCAGACCAAGCTACATAATGCAGAGGGCCTAGGTCTGTCCCATGCAGGCTCCCTAACTGTTGGTCCAGAGTCCATGAGCGCCCATGAGATCAGGTCAGCTGTCTCTGTGGGTTTCCCCATCATGACCTTGACACACACACACCCTTCAGCTCATACAATCCCTCCACCTTTCTTTGGCAGGACTCCCAGAGCTTGGCCCTGTGCTTGACTGTGGATCTCTGCATCCATCAGTTACTGGATAAAGGCTCTCTGATGACAATTGGGGTAGTCACCAATCTGATTATAGAAGATAGCCAATTCAGGCACCCTCTCCACTATTCCTAGGAGTCTTAGGTGGGGTCACCTGGTGGATTCCTAGGGGTTTCCCTCTTGCCAAGTTTCTTCCTAGCCTCAAAATGCTCCCCCACCGCCCATCAAGATGCCTCTTTCATTACTCTCCCTCTCTGTCCATTCCCCCATGCCCCCTCCTCCACACCCCCAGTTTACCCAGGAGATCTCTTCTATTTCTCCTTCATAGGGAAATCCATGCATCTTTCTTTGGGCTTTCCTTGTTATCTAGACTCTCTGGGGCTGTGGATTGTAGGTTGCTTATCTTACACTTTACTCCTAGTATCCACTTATGAGTGAATACATTCCATGTTTGTCTTTCTGGGTCTGGGTTACCTTACTCAGAATGATTCTTTTCTAGTTCCATTCATTTGCCTGCAAATTTCATGATATCATTTTTTTTTATAGCTGAGTAATACTCCATTGTGTAAATGTACCACATTTTCCTTACTCATTCTTTGATTGAGGGGATCTAGGTTATTTCCAGGTTCTATCTATTAAGAATAATGCTGCTATGAACATGGTTGAACAAATGTCCTTGTAGTATGATTGAGCATTCTTTGGGTATATACCCAAGATTAGTATAGTGGGGTCTTGAGGTAGATTGATTCCCAGTTTTCTGAAAAACCACCATACTGATTTCCAAAGTGGCTGTACAAGTTTGCATTCCCACCAGCAGTGGAGGAGTATTCTCCTTACTCCACATCCTCTCCATCACTGGTCCTGCTTCAACTTGATGTGCCATGCTTTATTCAAACCCATTGGAGGCCTGCCCCTTTCTGAATGGAGATGATGGAGGAGAAGTGGAAGGGGAGGGGGTAAAAGGGAGGTGGAGGGAGGAAACAGGAGGAGAGGAGGGAGGGTAAACTGTGGTTGGTATGTAAGATAAATGAAAAAAATTTAACTAATTAAAAAAGAGAGAATTAAAATTTTTGAAGCTCAAAATTATAATTATGAGGGATTAAGTGGGTATTTGAGCTGGGGCTCTATGGAGAATTGTTTCTTTGTTTGTTTGTTTGTTTTTTCGAGACAGGGTTTCTCTCTGTAGCTTTGCACCTTTCCTGGAACTCACTCTGTAGTCCAGGCTGGCCTCAAACTCACAGAGATCTGCCTGCCTCTGCCTGCCTCTGCCTCCCTAGCACTAGGATTCAAGTCATGTGCCACCATCGCCTGGCTGAGAATTATTTCATTTGTGCTAACTTAAAATGCATGCAATTTGTTGTGACTATAACTAACATGGTCGGCATCCTATAAAGTAGAAATAGGGATTGAAGCACGACTTCATTTGAATCTTAAATCTTTTCTGAATCGGTGTCAATTGCCAAGCCTTACTTAAAGAAAGGTCAAGAGGGCTGGAGAGATGGCTCAGAGGTTAAGAGCACTGGTTGCTCTTCCAGAGGTCAAGTTCAATTCCCAGCAACCACATGGTGGCTCACAACCATCAATAGTGAGATCTGGTACCCTCTTGTAACACACAGGCACACCGTATACAAAATAAATAAATAAATTAGAAAGGTCAAGAATATAAGAATGCTAATTAAAAAAAAATTCCACAGGAAATGAAAGGCTGTAGATTCCTTCAAAATTAACAAAGACCAGATTTGATTGGGGGAGACTCCCTGAAAATCTTGGCTACAGACATAAAGAAATAAACCTAGAAAAACTATAAGACAGGTAACATATGTGCTGATCCCTTGACATGGGAACAACTCTGAGACTGGATGAGATATCATAAATCTTGTTGGTTACAGAGTCCTCATGACTTACTATTACATACCATCCTTTCATATGGCATGGATAGAGGTTTCATTATATAGTCCAAACACACTTATAAAGTTGACAGATTTCTTTTACCTGCTTAAGCATAAAAGAAAAATCATCTTTGGCTGGCTTGTATGCACAGTCCACACTTGTGTTAATGCAGACATGTATGTTAACCTTTGAATGTTTGTGTGTTATCAGAGGAAGGGGACAAGACACCAGTGACAACGGGTGGCCCAGGTGATCCAGCCTTTCAGAGTGCCTCTGTTGCAGTTTCCCCTGAGTTCTACATTCAGAACAACTTCAAGGCTGCTGAATGAGATGGTCCAGCCTCACAGATTATTCTAGCCAGGACTTCAGATAAGCCTTGCACTTTCCCGTTATACAGAGAATGGACAACAAATGTTATAGCTAGTTTTTCCAGGACTTGACCATTATCACAATTTTCTCAGGATCCCCTGGGGATGTCATCACCCCCAGACAACTGGAATCAGTTTAGATAACACAATGCCCACATTCCCAAGAGGTGGTGTGGGTGGTTTTTGATCACTCGGTGGGTTATGAATGCTTATCATCATTACTGGGGATATCGGAATATAGGATAAAAAGACTGATGAGGGGCAGGACCAGCTCTCCCACCAGCCTCAGGCATTGATGGGCTATGGGTTGGGGGTGAGAGGGTGGGCTGGAGGGGTGGGGTGGGGGAGGGTGACTCTCCCCTGCCCATGGCCCATGCTGCTACATGATAGATAAATAATGGAGACAGCTCTCCCATGCTCACGACTTTGGGGCTACCTCACTACACCTCCATCAACAGGACTGGCTCTGTAGACAGAAGGATTTTAAAAGTCTAGTTCATAATGTACTGTTGTAACTTAAACTGAATTTTTAAGATCACATAGTAGTTGACTGCTGAAATTAAGCCTGAGTTCATTGCGTGTACAGTACCAAAAAAATGCCTCAGCTTCTCTTTGCCTCAGTTTCTGCTTCTGCACAAAAGGAGGAATATTTGTCTCATAAAGCCTTGGGAGAGCAAATGACTCAGAGCACACCACATGCTTCCAATAATGGCTGTCACATCGAATGTGGCATTAGTTGTTGTAAGAATGTTAGATGAGTGATGCTTAGTAATGTGTCTGCTTAACATAAAACACTTTTTTATACTGTTCCAATGGATTTTCAATAGATATCTGTAAGCTCAAAAATTTTCAACATTAGACAGAATGAAGACCAAAGTCTTCTTAGGGAAGATGAAAGGGTGAACTGAGAAACAAGAAAGAAAAATCCAAGTGGCTTTGGCTCCTTAGGATGAAGGCTACCCTCAGCTTCTGCTCGAACTACTGTCGGGCACCTAACAATTCTCAGGAGCAGAAGGAAATAGTGATTTTATATTTATGAATAAAAATATCATGCAAGTTAAGTGATTGTTAAGATTCTTATTGAGCAATATAAAAGAAAAATACAAGAGACTGAGATGACTACATGATAAAATGGGTTTTAGAGAATAAAATGGAAAAAATATTAAGAAATATTGATATGGGAAAAATGATTACAACTAGGTAAACAGAAGGTACAAGTTAAAAATCATAGAATAAGGGGGCTGGAGAAATGGCTTAGTGCTTAAGAGCACTGGATGCTCTTCCAGAGGACCTGGGTTTGATGTCCAGTACTCATATGGCAGTTCATAATTGTCAGTAACTCTAGTCCCAGGAGGTATCATGTATGCCCTCTCTGGCCTCTGTGGGCACCAGGCATACATGTGGTGCACATACCCAGGCAACACACACATACACACAAACACACACATAATGAAAATAATAAAATCTTTAAAAAATTGAAAACTAAAGCCATACTTGACAGGTAAAATACCGTACATGTTGCATCCTTGGTGGACAGTGTTGGGGCTGTAACAGAGGGAAGTACAAGTAGATAGATACCTCTGAAACTTCCTACAACCTTTCTCAAATTACAGGGACCCAGCAGCCTCTTCTGGCCTCCTAAGGCACCAGGCACACTGTAGTACACAGACATACATGTAGACAAAACATCCACACACATAAATTAAAATATATACAATAGAGTAAAAGTGGTAGGAATGTGGAAGCAGTGTTTGGCAACTGATTTCTACAGTATGGAGACAAGAACATACGCTGTTTTTTAAGGAGGAAATACATCCACACTGACAGTTAAAAAGCTAACGAGAGATCTCAAACTAAAGTAGATGTCCAGAAAATGTCTCTTACTTTTGTTCTCCTTAGTGTCCCTCAAAGATTCTTTCGGCTTAGAATGGACACCAGCATCCCTCACTCTCTTATGCCCTGAGTCTCAAAAGCAACTTTTTAAATGCCAGTTTTCAAAGCATGCTGCCCCGAGCGCTTCCTCCCAAAACAGAAAGTGAGGCGCTTTCCCCATCCCGGCCTTTTCATTTAAAACTTTGATTTCTTGATTTCTTTATTATCTGAAATGTGTCCCAGGGCTGTGTGGAGTGTTCTACCCTGCTCTGAGGCTCAGCAGGGAAACCAAAGCAAGTCTGGAGAGACTGGTTGGCCTGGAAGGCAAACCGATAAAATTTTAGTTTTTAAACGTATGTATAAAATGTTGTTTCATTGCAAATACACCAATGTTCCGCATTTTAGTTTTTAAAAAATCTTATTTTCTAAAAGGCCACTGAGAATACATTCTTATATTAATTGACACCAGACGGTGTTTGTCTAACTGTACCACAGACATCCACTTTTCAACTGACGTAGGAAATTTTAAGTTTTAAGAAAAATTCCCCAAACACGGCCCCTTGTATATTCAAGATGACGGTCAAATGGTAGGACTTGAATTCTTAACCAAGGCCCAGTTCAGGTGTCTGCACTGAGTGGCGGTTGGGAGGAATTCACCAAGGCACCTCCAGAAAAGAAACATCTTCTTTGGAGAAACTCTAGAACTAAATGAATTTTTAAGAATTGGACTTCCTGAACAAAACACCATGCATTCTAACTTACAAACTTGAAATTGTCCGAGCACGCTTCTCTGAGGTGAAATACACGTTACAGTGTTCTGAGTATTTGAAATAAAGGCAAATAAATACATGTGTATTTGTCTCATAACTCACTTCTGGGGTCAGCTAACCTTAGACATCTAAACCCTTTTGGAGATAATTTTGTCTGTGTTCCCTAATGAGATGCAAATGACTTTCTGGCAGTGTGAATGACATCCTTAGATGTCACAGGACGTCTGTGCACAGTCAGTGTGGAGAACACACTGGTGTAGATTATTTTATATGTCTGTTATTTAGCTTAATACCCTATGATTATTGGATTTAGAAGAAATGAAACTCCCTTTCCAGATATTCTCCTCTGTCTTTGAAATGCTAAAGGACAGGCTTTGAACGAGTTTTGGGGATGGCCTTGAGTAACTGTCATCACACAGCCGTGTGTCACTCGAATCAGCTCACTCAGCCTCTGCCCTTGCGTAGCTGTGTGTCTTCTTCTGCCCTCTCATTCCCAAAGCTTGATACTGCATAGGACCTCGCTCCAGCGCCACTCTCTCCATATAGTTTCTGGATTAGAAATAAGATATGGGATATTTTTCCATAATAAAGTGGTCATCTAACTTGAATTGTCAAAATCTAATCCTCACAATCACCCCTGGCATTTGGTTTTATAAAGTGAACAAAGCTATCAATTTTGCCACACTCCAAGCAGGATTACAAGCATTCTTTAAGCCACTGAACATCCCAAAGATTAAGGAAAATGCCCTGATAACTTTAACCAAAAGACCACATGGAGAATAATCTTCTGTCATCCCGAGAAATGATAAAAGGCAGAATTATGCAGGAGGAGACAGACACACATTACACAGGATGGGGTGATCCTCGCTCCCTGCTCCATTTGCTCGTTCTGAAGTGCTCTGAGGCAACACATGGCTTTAAAGTCACTATAGAACAAGTAACAAGCAAACACAACCTCAAAGATAATTTAATGTTGTAGTCATTCACGTTCTGTACAATCTTTCTTAATACTTAAGGAGAAAATCTACTCTTAAAGCATGTGGCCTCCACACCATTCTAACCCCACCTCCCGTTACTACTGGGACTGTGTGAGAACTTTGTTTTCTGTTTGCAGATATTTCAAAGTTATATGCAAACTTCAGCCTGCTTAATATTTAATAAAACAGATCCTCTCCTGTCTCTTATATGATGTGAACAGAAGTAATAGCAAGTTAATTTAAGAAATAAAAATAAAACTGGAGTTACTCATGTGTATACACGCATGGTATAAACATAAATTTATATGACCTAAGATGTTTTCATTTAAAACTTTCTTTTTTGTTCAAAGCTTATTAAGTACCATTATTCACAGTTGTTGAGACTTGTGAGACTGGGACCTTTCTTTCAGCTATGGCTTTACTCTCTGATTCTTTCTGGTATGGCCACATTTTCTATTATTTCAAACACGGGTTTTTTATTAAAATGAATGAACACCCAAAGATACTTTAAAACAATATAAGTGCAAAATCTTTAGTGATTGAAATATTAGTTTATTGCAATCTCTCATCCTATTTTTCACCTATCTAATAGCATTTGATAGTATTTATAAATGATTTCTTGTGAAATATGTCAAACATACACAGTGTACATGTACAGTCTCAGGAATAGTATAACATGGCAGAACACACTGTGTAAGTTGCTGTGACCAAATGCCTTACAAGAAGCAACTCAAAGGTGTGGTTCAAGAGATATAGTCCTTCGTGGCAGAGAAGGCATAGCTGGGGACCTGCCCCTGCCTATGGCAGCTAGAGTCAGCTCACCCACGGAGCCCACTCACCCACGGAGCCCACTCACCCACGGAGCCCACTCACCCACGGAGTCCGCTCACCCACTTTAAATGCTTTCCAACTTTAAATTTTGGTTCTTATTCTTGTTTCTTGCTGTTGAGCTTTTGGGGTTCTTTATATATTCTGGCTACCAATCCCTTGTCAAGTATATCGTCTGCCATCTTTTCTCCCATTCTGTAGGCTGTCTCCCTCTGTGGACTATCTCCTTTGCGGCCCTGAGGCTCCCTCATTCACACAATCATCCATGTCTGTTTTTACTATGGTTTCCTATGCTTTAGAAACCTTATCCCCAAATGTCTGTGTCCATCACCATGTCATGGAACATTTCTCTTATATTTTCTTCTATGTATTTCGTAGCTTCAATTCTTTGATCCACTTTAACTGATTTCTTTTTAATTGGTGAGAGCCATGTCTCTAGCTTGAATACTATGCAGTGGTCATCCAATTTATTCAGCGGTGTTTTTAAAAAAAGAATATTTGCCAGGTGATGGTGGTGGTGTACGTCTTTGATCCCAGAACTCAGGAGGAAGACACAGGAGGATCTCTGTGAGTTTGAGGCCAGTCTGGCCTACAGAGCGAGTTCCAGGACATCCAGGACTATACACAAAGAAACCTTGTCTCAAAAAAACTATATATATATATATATATATATATATATATATATATGCCTTATCTAGTCCATGTTTCTAAGGATGCATCACTGTTAAAATTAGCTGGTTGTAGATATGTGGGCTTGCTTCTGGGATCTCTGTTTTGGTCCATCAGCCTGTGTCTGATTTTATGTCAGTACTATGCTGTTTTGATTATAGACATTTGCAGAAAGTTTTATAGTTAAACAGTATAATGACCCTTGCTTTGTTCTTCTTGCCTCAAATTGCTTGGCATATTGGCAGTTTTTCATGATTCCATATAAACTTTCCATGAACATTGTTATTGGTATTCTGATGGGAGCTACATTAAATCTGTAAGTCACTTTGGGTAGTATGCATTTTTTTTTAAAAAAAAACAAAATTGCTTATTTCAACCCATGAGAACAGGAGCTCTGCTCACGGGTCTTCTTTAATTTCTTTTCTCTCTCTGCCTCCTCCTCTTCTCATTCTTTTTCTGTCTCTCTTCCTCCTCCTTCAAATTCTTGGCTATTGTGACTGGAACAATGTCTCTTCAACATGTTTTTACTCTTTGTGATTCCTCCTCCTTTCCTTCCTCAGGCTGGGGATTGAACCCAGCAGGCCAGTGCTAGGCCAACACTTTCCCACGGAACTACCACGTAGCAGCTCCCCTGAATCATACTCCTGCTAGGATCAGCTGTCCCTCGCTATCTTGGGCCATGAGTTCTGTTCAGCAATAGGCCATTCATAACAACATGGGCCTGAGGCCAGGCCTAGCACTGTATTGCTCTTGCTGGGCTCAGGTCACGATCGAGTTTTGTTTATTGAGGCCGTGGTTACACCTACCCTGAGAGCTTCGGGCTGCTCCCTTCACAGCAACCACCAAATCTCACGGTTCTGTTGACGGCTGTGGGAGAAGCCTCCTTAAGTTGGAAGACAACTGTTGGAGACAGTCCTTTGTCCACAAGGCTGACACTAAGCTGGAAGCACCTGAGACTTACAGATGCAGAGGGCTGCAGTCTCTGGAGGAGGGTACAGGTCTCTCTACCTAATGTGGCCACCAGTCTATGCCTGCTGTCTCTGAGCCCCAGTCTCTGTAATGGGCCTTCTGTTTGTGCTGGGTGCTTCGCCTTGCCTTGTCAGGCTAGGCTCTGAACTCCACCACCAAGTCCTGTGCTCGCTTCTCCCCAGCAGGTGGCGATATGCCTGCTACTCTGCAGCCCCAGGTTGAGGAAGTGTGGTGGAAGCGACCGCAAGCCTGACTGAGTGAGTTGCACTTGAGTTTCAACTGCAGGAGTCTGTATGGTCTGTGGAGGAGGGCAGGTGTGCCCCCGGCCTGCTTCAGGGCTAGGAGAAGACTGGCCATATGCCGGCAGGGGCATGTGTTTACCTAGCTCCGGTTTTCACCATGGGGGACCTGGTGCGGGCTTTCTGGCCTTCACCCTGGACTTCAGGATTTTTCATAAGGGACATGATACTGGTTATCATTGAAGCTTTGTAGGGATGTCTGAGCCTGCTAAGAGGACTGGTGCTTATTTCTACTTCAGGGAACATTTCACATACAGTTTTCATTCACGATTTATTTTACGTACAAAATTCACTCGGGATTTTGCTTATGCACACATACATTTTTAATATGTTTTTATCCTTTGAGATTTTTATATACATACAATGTATTTTGATCATATTCATCACTCAGTCTTCCCGCTAACTCCTCCCAGATCCACTCTACCTCCTCCCAGCTTCATATCTTCTCTTCCCTCCCTCCCGGTCTTCCCCTTTTTCTCTCTCTCCCTTCCTCTCCTCACTCTTGCTTCTCTCTCCCCACCTGCATGACAGCCCACTGAAGAAGGAGCACGGACTCAGACTCACATGAACATGTCTTGTGGTCACATGACTTCAAGGGAGTGTCTTCTCCTGTGTGATGCCAAGGATTTATTCATTTTCACTGTTCTCGCATGGGATCCTGTGGAATAGCAGCCCTATTCTGTTTCTAGTGTGACAGTGCCCGGTTTCCACCGGGGATCTTAGTATTACAGCTCCTGTCTAGAGCAAGCCCTCCCGTGTACATCCTACACATTGTCACCTGTGCGGTTGCCAGAGTGCAAGTTCAAGGCTTCCCAAACCCAACAGTCAGGAAGAAGCATCACCCACACTTGCTTATCGCACATTATGGGGTCCACCTCATCTCTGGGCTTGCCATATCTTTACTTCAGTGCCTGTGTTTGTAGAAACTTTTTTCTTTTTAGAACAACTTCATTGAAGTATAAGTCATAGACCATAAGCACTTATCCCTTTAAAGGACACTATTCAGATAGTTCAGTGGGTAAAGTGCTTGAGAATCCTAGTTCCACCCATGCACCCACTTAAAAGCCAGGCTCAGGAGTGGACATCTCTAGGGAAGCAGAGACAGGAGAATCCCTGGGCTCATGGGCCAGCCACTCCAACTGGATACCCAGTCCCAGTGAAAGACTCCATCTTTAAAAAAATATAATTCAGTGATTTTGAGTATTTTTCAGAGTTTTGCAACCTTTGCCATGATAGAATTTTAAGACATTTTCTTCATTCCCAAGAAACATCCAGAAACTATTTTCCAAAGCCTGTTTTGGTTCCCTTGAATTGCCTTGGTGCTCTATCAGAGGTCGGTTGGCCATAAACACGGGTTTTATTTCTGACCACGGGTTTATGCTTGCATAGTATCTGCAGATTTTCAGTAAGCTTTGTTTTTAAATCTAGCATTTTAATTATTTCTATTAGAAGGTGCTTTTGTTGTCTATCATCTTCATATTGTTGTATGTTCAGAATGCTAATTCTTTATGCACAGCAGACTGCTACAGCAAGAGTTCAGAAGCATTTGGCTCAGCTTTGTTCTCCTTCTTCATCACGTTCAAAGGCATAAAAATATACCAGTGGAGCAGTCTTCATCCAGTGGGAAAGCAGATCAGAGTTCTGTTGCCTGGTTCTGTGTGCCCGCATTGCACGGGCATGTATTCTTTCACAGACCATCAGTATCTAGAGTTTATGGTTCTCATTCCCACTGTGTCTTTATTCTTTCATTCACAACTACCTCCCCTCGTCATCCTTTACTATAGAGGAAACAACTCTACATACTTGCCATTCAGCCTCTCCCCAAAACCCAAAGGCCACACAACAGCCGTGGCTGAAGAGCTCTCTGGATTGGCTGTCTTTCCCAAATGAGAAGGCAGAGGCTTGCTACACACAACAAATTTTTTGTTCTGCTGTTCATAGTTTTTCCTTTTCCTCTCTTATCTAGGTTGGAATGCAGACTAGAAGCTGGAGCAACCGTATTGTCCCCGTAAGGTGACAGGAAGGAAGAAAAGGCCCCTGAACATCCTCATGGTGATAACACCTGCTCCCTTGCAGCATTGTCTGAGTGCTGCAGCGAGTCAGGGTTGCCCCTGAGAATGCTTGATACATCAAATAAATACTGCATGTCACCAAATCAAAGATGCTGTTTCCTGTGACACCACCATTGTTCTGTTAAGTCTACCTCCCACTAAGAATGAAAAGGAGCTGACCGTGATACAATAACGATGCTTTCCCTCACATGGGCTGGAAGTGATGACTAGCTCTGTAGAATACACATGGAAAACATGTCTTCCTGGAGTCAGTGAAATGGAAAATGCTCTTCTTGGAACCATTATGCTATGTGTGTGTGTGAGGGAGTGTCATGTACTCACAACTAGTTTAGACTGAGATTAACTGATGTATTCAAAAGCACAGAAGGCATTTACTCAGCAGGCTTTGCTGAGAAAGCTAGGTTTTGCAGGCTGAACCCAGCCAGCATAAGGCAGGCTCGTTCCTGGCGTGTTTCTTTGCAGCAGTACACTCTTGCAGGTGATATTCTAGTGGAGTTCAGCACATGAAATGAGTTTCCTGAAGAGTGGAAGAAGAAAGGTTGGGATGGAGGTGACATTGCTTCTCTGCTGCCAGTGACATCTCCATTAGCAGCTGAGACTCCAGATGCTGCGCCTGCATCTCCTCCAGCGATCCTGTTGTCCTTTCTTTGTTGAGACAGGGCGCATTTACGTAGCCGGGGCTGGACTAGCACTCGCTACGTAACTGAGGATGACCTTGAACTCTGAATCTTCCTGCCTCTACTTTTAGTACTTGGGATCAAAATCAGTGCTCCATATGGCTAGGCAAGTGTCCTAGCAACTGAACTCCATCCCGGGCTTCTTGCCCTTTTACCTCGGGAATTGTAATGGCTTCCTCCTTTGCTATGTCTGGGTAGCCCTCGCTACTGTGGCTTTCCAACCTGCCTGTCACCGACTACCCAGCTTCTTATATTAAAATCTCTCTGCCCCCTTGAAGCAGTGATGGGATTTTGTTTCCCTTAGCAGAACTTATAAAAAGGTTGTGTGCTGAGTCTCAAGCTGAAGGTTATTGTACCAAGCCAGAGAAATGGGAACTCTGCCGGAAGATGAGTGAGACTGGAGAGAAGCCTGGCTCCCCGGCCACCCCAAGCACAGAACACAGTGAGGAGACAGTAACATACAAGGAGACAGTGATTCCCACCGGAAAAGGTAGCTGGCGTGCACCCTGAGCAAACGGGGTGTGGGAAGGCTCAGTACTACCCTTTCCTGGCTGTTGCTTGGAAAGCTCAAAGGCAAACCAGTTCAGGGGGAAGTGGCCGATGCATGTTAGCTTCTCATCTGTATCAGCTACTTTTCTGTTGCTGTGCGAGAACACCATGACCAAGGCACCTTATAGAAGGAAGTTTATTTGGCTGTATGGTTCCAGCGGACATGGCAGGGAAGCAAGCAGCAGACATGGCAGCAGCAGGAAGCTGAACGCTCACCATCCTCCACCATGAGCTTGAAGCAGAGACAGAAAACTGGAAGTGGTGGAGGCCTTTTGCTCTCAAAGCTCGCCTCCAGGGAGTACTTCCTCCAGCAAGGCCACCCCTCCTAAGCCTCCCCCAAACAGTGCCGGCCGCTGAGGTCAACTGTTCAAAGCCTAAGACTATAGTG
Organism: Peromyscus eremicus; assembly: GCF_949786415.1. Classification (NCBI taxonomy): domain Eukaryota; kingdom Metazoa; phylum Chordata; class Mammalia; order Rodentia; family Cricetidae; genus Peromyscus; species Peromyscus eremicus. The sequence goes on along the minus strand of NC_081422.1, from coordinate 10,162,775 downwards.
GACATCTCATTCAAACCACAACATCCAACTCCTCATTCTTCACACACCCACATGCCTGCTGGTTACACTGGGTGTTCAGACACCTTTTGGGCACTGGTTCATCTCAGCCTGGCAGAAGACTTTGCCTCACCCAGATGTGTTGAACTGGGAGATGATGCAGCAAACAGATGAGCTTTAGAATACCTCCTTCTAGTGGCATTCTGAAGGGGGTGGAGCTGTCAAGACTGTGAGTGAGATTTAAAAATGGAAGTGCGGGTGTGTGTGTGTGTGTGTGTGTGTGTGTGTGTGTGTGAATGGAAATGGACAGCCAAAAGGAGTAAACATTTGTGATGTACATGGTTTTTTGTTTTGTTTTTCTGGTAGGAAAGCCTTGACCTTCCTTTGTGAGGAAGGTCTCCTACTCTCAGCCCACATGATTTGGGTAAGGTTAACACAACCCTGTTCATGAGAGGAGGCACGGTCTAGTCAGTCAGTGGGTGGCCAAGGTAGACACTGTGCAAGAGGAAAACTCTGCCTTATCTGTGCTGATGTGAGGATGCAAGTCTGGAACTTCTAGCACTCATCCTGCCATCAAGAAAGGAGAGCAGTCAGGCTGTAGCCGAGACCCAGAAAGCTAGCAACCAGGCTGTAAACAGTCAGGCTGTATGCAGTCAGGCTGTAAACAGTCAGGCTGTAAGCAGTCAGGGTGTAAACAGTCAGGCTGTAAACAGTCAGGCTGTAAGCAGTCAGGCTGTAAGCAGTCAGGCTGTAAGCAGTCAGGCTGTAAGCAGTCAGGCTGTAAGCAGTCAGGCTGTAAACAGTCAGGCTGTAAGCAGTCAGGCTGTAAGCAGTCAGGCTGTAAACAGTCAGGCTGTAAGCAGTCAGGCTGTAAACAGTCAGGCTGTAAACAGCAGTCAGGTTGTAAACAGTCAGGCTGTAAACAGTCAGGCTGTAAACAGTCAGGCTGTAAACAGTCAGGCTGTAAACAGCAGTCAGGTTGTAAACAGTCAGGCTGTAAACAGTCAGGCTGTAAACAGTCAGGCTGTAAACAGTCAGGCTGTAAGCAGTCAGGCTGTAAGCAGTCAGGCTGTAAACAGTCAGGCTGTAAACAGTCAGGCTGTAAACAGTCAGGCTGTAAACAGTCAGGCTGTAAGCAGTCAGGCTGTAAACAGTCAGGCTGTAAGCAACCAGGCTGTAAACAGTCAGGCTGTAAACAGTCAGGCTGTAAGCAGTCAGGCTGTAAACAGTCAGGCTGTAAGCAGTCAGGCTGTAAGCAGTCAGGCTGTAAACAGTCAGGCTGTAAGCAGTCAGGCTGTAAACAGTCAGGCTGTAAGCAGTCAGGCTGTAAGCAGTCAGGCTGTAAGCAGTCAGGCTGTAAACAGTCAGGCTGTAAACAGTCAGGCTGTAAACAGTCAGGCTGTAAGCAGTCAGGCTGTAAACAGTCAGGCTGTAAACAGTCAGGCTGTAAGCAGTCAGGCTGTAAACAGTCAGGCTGTAAACAGTCAGGCTGTAAACAGTCAGGCTGTAAACAGTCAGGCTGTAAACAGTCAGGCTGTAAGCAGTCAGGCTGTAAACAGTCAGGCTGTAAACAGTCAGGTTGTAAGCAGTCAGGCTGTAAACAGTCAGGCTGTAAACAGTCAGGCTGTAAACAGTCAGGCTGTAAGCAGTCAGGCTGTAAGCAGTCAGGCTGTAAACAGTCAGGCTGTAAACAGTCAGGCTGTAAACAGTCAGGCTGTAAGCAGTCAGGCTGTAAACAGTCAGGCTGTAAGCAGTCAGGCTGTAAACAGTCAGGCTGTAAACAGTCAGGCTGTAAGCAGTCAGGCTGTAAGCAGTCAGGCTGTAAACAGCAGTCAGGCTGTAAACAGCAGTCAGGCTGTAAGCAGTCAGGCTGTAAACAGTCAGGCTGTAAACAGTCAGGCTGTAAGCAGTCAGGCTGTAAACAGTCAGGCTGTAAACAGTCAGGCTGTAAGCAGTCAGGCTGTAAACAGTCAGGCTGTAAACAGTCAGGCTGTAAGCAGTCAGGCTGTAAACAGTCAGGCTGTAAACAGTCAGGCTGTAAACAGTCAGGCTGTAAGCAGTCAGGCTGTAAGCAGTCAGGCTGTAAGCAGTCAGGTTGTAAACAGTCAGGCTGTAAACAGTCAGGCTGTAAACAGTCAGGCTGTAAGCAGTCAGGCTGTAAACAGTCAGGCTGTAAACAGTCAGGCTGTAAACAGTCAGGCTGTAAACAGTCAGGCTGTAAGCAGTCAGGCTGTAAACAGTCAGGCTGTAAGCAGTCAGGCTGTAAACAGTCAGGCTGTAAACAGTCAGGCTGTAAGCAGTCAGGCTGTAAGCAGTCAGGCTGTAAACAGCAGTCAGGCTGTAAACAGCAGTCAGGCTGTAAGCAGTCAGGCTGTAAACAGTCAGGCTGTAAACAGTCAGGCTGTAAGCAGTCAGGCTGTAAACAGTCAGGCTGTAAACAGCAGTCAGGTTGTAAACAGTCAGGCTGTAAACAGTCAGGCTGTAAACAGTCAGGCTGTAAGCAGTCAGGCTGTAAACAGTCAGGCTGTAAACAGCAGTCAGGCTGTAAACAGTCAGGCTGTAAACAGTCAGGCTGTAAACAGTCAGGCTGTAAACAGTCAGGCTGTAAGCAGTCAGGCTGTAAGCAGTCAGGCTGTAAGCAGTCAGGCTGTAAACAGTCAGGCTGTAAACAGTCAGGCTGTAAGCAGTCAGGCTGTAAACAGTCAGGCTGTAAGCAGTCAGGCTGTAAGCAGTCAGGCTGTAAACAGTCAGGCTGTAAGCAGTCAGGCTGTAAGCAGTCAGGCTGTAAGCAGTCAGGCTGTAAACAGTCAGGCTGTAAGCAGTCAGGCTGTAAGCAGTCAGGCTGTAAACAGTCAGGCTGTAAACAGTCAGGCTGTAAACAGTCAGGCTGTAAGCAGTCAGGCTGTAAACAGTCAGGCTGTAAACAGTCAGGCTGTAAACAGTCAGGCTGTAAGCAGTCAGGCTGTAAGCAGTCAGGCTGTAAGCAGTCAGGCTGTAAGCAGTCAGGCTGTAAGCAGTCAGGCTGTAAGCAGTCAGGCTGTAAACAGTCAGGCTGTAAGCAGTCAGGCTGTAAGCAGTCAGGCTGTAAGCAGTCAGGCTGTAAGCAGTCAGGCTGTAAGCAGTCAGGCTGTAAACAGTCAGGCTGTAAGCAGTCAGGCTGTAAACAGTCAGGCTGTAAACAGTCAGGCTGTAAACAGTCAGGCTGTAAACAGTCAGGCTGTAAGCAGTCAGGCTGTAAGCAGTCAGGCTGTAAACAGTCAGGCTGTAAACAGTCAGGCTGTAAGCAGTCAGGCCGTAGCCGAGATCCAGGAAGCAGAGAGAGAGAGAGAGAGAGAGAGAGAGAGAGAGAGAGCGCACCAAGGCACAGTGACACTGTGGAACTGCTGCATCAACTAGGCCCCAACCCAGGACTATCTTCTAGGAATTTCTGTTGTGCCTCCCAGTAAACCCCTTTCTCTAAGCCTGTCTGAGACGCATTTTCTCTCCATCTCTTTCTCTCTCACACACACTGAAAGATTCCTATGGGGGACATCTCTTTGTTCATAGAGAGTCATTCATATATTATCATTTTTATCCCTCCCTTCTTTCTTTCTTCTATGAAAAAATTGTAACCACTATTAAATACATCTAGGTATTCACACACATCTTGGCACTGAAAAGCACTTACATTTGTCAAATGGGGAACTTAAAATACCACTCGTATAAATGAAAAGTCCTATGTCATTGCTGCATGCAGGCCAGGGATGGCAGGATTTGGTTTCAATATGCTTTCTTAATTTTCATAGTACAGAGTGTTAGATACATCATCAACTCAAATCTGATTGGTTCTAGGTTACTACCCATACAGGTGAGGAACTTAGGAATGATACTCAAAGGTTTTGTTTTGTTTGGTTTTGTTTTTAATCAAAACCAAAAGGGGCTGGGAATGTTGCTCAGTTGGTAGACTTCTTTGTCTAGTATGCACAAGGCTCAAGCTTCAATCTCCAAAACTGAGAAAAACTAGATATAGTGGAGCATGCCTGTAATTCCAAGGTGGAAGCAGAAAGGTCAAAGTTCAAAGTTCAGGGTTATCCTCTGCTACATAGTAAGTTCAAGACTTAACTGGGCTACAGACTTGGAATAGAATAGAGGAGAACAGAACAGAAAATGAAATAGCTTATTACATGGCTGTTTAAAACCCACAGACATTTATTAATACTTAACTAGTGAAGTTTACTACTCAGAATGTGTTGGCAAATGTCTGATTGTCACATAGGTTGGGCTGAGAAGCACCTAGGACTTTAGAAAAGCTCACCTCTGGGTGAGGATGTCCAAGACAGGATAAACAAGGAGGCTGACTCATCCTAAAGGCTGGGGCTTGGGAGGAGCAGGAAGGAAAGGGGAAGCAGACGGAGCACTTTCCTCCGGTGCTTCCAGACTGCCATCTGTGAGCCGTGCTGGGCCTCCAGAGGTCAGGAAACCTCTGACCCTGGGAGTGAACAACGCTTTCCTTCTTCAGTTGCTTCCCTAGGTGTTTTGTTATGGTGATGGGAATCTGGGAATCCAACAAAGGACATAGAGCGCCTCCTCCCACACACGCCTCGGGGCGTGGTCAGTGGGCGTGGTCAGTGGGCGTGGGCGTCAGCACAGCCTTCCTGTTTGTCTGCTGCCTTGAGCTGGCCTCCTAGTAATGCATTCTTGTTCATGATTCAGCCTTAAAGGAGATGATTGCTGTGTTGCATGAAGTTGACCGACGATCTGAAATTTTCTTAAAGAACAACTGATTTTCTTCGTCTTAAAAAGGATGCTCCTGAGTCTTTTCAGTGGACTCTTTAGTTTTGTGAAATAACAAATAAGCCACAGAGTTCTAGAGTAGGGATATTTTGTTTCAATCTCAACCATGCTCCAACTTTCTTGGGCGATGAAACACAGTTACATAAGTATACAATGGTCATTGTGGATAAGATGATGGAAAACTGTCCCTGCCTTTAGTCCCTGTCAAAGAAGAGTCTGCTGTCTGTTACTGTACTTCCACTTTCTCTTCAGATCCAAGGCAAGAGGCTGGAGGTCAGAGGCAAGTTCTGAATGGCATATTTCTTTCACCTCATGTACACTGATGTTATTCATATCCCCCCCCCCCCGCCCCCGTCTATGTAGCCCTGGCTATTTTGGAATTCACTCTGTAGACCAGGCTGGCTTTGAATTTACAGAGATCCACCTGCTTCTGCCTCCCGAGTGCTGGAATTAAAGAAGTTCACCACTACGCCCAGCTGTTATCCATTCTTATTGGTGTTGATTTTGTTTTCCATCCAGTCATTCAGATTCTTTGAGATAAAGTCACATAAAATATCAATTTTACTATGATTCCATTGATAAAGCTAGTAAAAATAGCTGCATTATACATTTCCATTTTTGGTGAGGGGAAAGGACATGGACCACTCCCAGCATGATTAGAAGGGCAGGAGAAATGAGAGTGGTTCCTTTTTCTTAGCCACCTTGGTTCTGCAGAAGGCTGTGTAAATATATATAGTCAGACGTGTTTACTGAGCTGTGTTCACGCAGCCTGTAACCAAATGCCACATATCAGGGCAGAAAAATGACCGAAGTACCTAAAAATTAATCAATGTATCCCCAGCATATAGTGAGAGTTATGCATTTAAAATTTTATTATTTTATTTTTGTGCGTGAGTGTGCATGTGTACTTGCATGTGTGTACATGTTGATGTGTGTGTGTGTGTGTGTGTGTGTGTGTGTGTAAGCCAGACGGTGACCTCAGATATTCACTGTTTACTTCTTTTAAGACAGGCTCCCTCACTGGTCTGGAGCACACTATCCAGGCTCGGTTGGCTGTCTGCCTCCTCAGAGCTAGGAGCAGTGGTGTGAACCACCAGCTTCTCACAAGAGTGCCGAGGACTGAAATGTCCTCATACTTTTGCCACAGTCACAGAACTAACCCAGCTGTCTCCCGAGTCCTGCACATAAAATTTCAAGCATACACAAGCTTTCTAAGTGAATGGAAGAACATTGAAAAGAGACGAGTCTGCATTCTACTATTATCTAAAGCTCCCTGCACAACATGGTCTCACGGGAGCTGGCAAGATGGCTCAGCAGCTAAGAGCTGTACTCACTGCTCCTTCAGAGGATCTGGGTTCAGGTCCCACATCAGTTGGGTCATGACAGCCTGTGACTCCATCTCCAGGGCATCCTCCAGCCTTGGCAGGCACCAGCACACACACACATCCACATCCACACACATACACATAATTAAAAAGTACAAAATAAATCTTTTAAAAAAGTGATTTGTGTGTATGTACCCATTGATATTAACATTGGTTATCCTAACTGTAATGCTGTATGACTTCATACAAGAAAACCACTTCTGAATTTTTTAACTATTTTTTTTTTACACATGGAATTACACACAATACAAAATACTTGTATTACAAGTTGAAATCTTTACATTCGTGGATTCAGGACAGCAATGCAGGCAATACCAGCACTTCACTTGGTGACTCATTTCATTGGGCCGAACACAAAGCCAAGAAGGAATTATTTGCCTACATTACTTTCTTGTCTCTGAATTTAAAAAAAGAAAGAAAAATGACTCCTACCTTCTCTGTTATATGTCAGAATGATAAACAATGTCAGCAATTAAGTAGTCTGGCGTTTCTAGAAATGGGAGTTTGGATCCCAATAGCTCTTACGTTGTAAATCTTCAGGCGCTTACTAAGTTTGTCTATCAAATTGTCATTATCTCAGCTTTCAGGAAAATTACGTCATCTTTGGTAATAGGCTGCCAACAAACAGAAACTATAGATTACACCATCCCCCCAAAGAATCCTGTATTTTAATGAATAGCTGAATAAATAGACATTAATTATGAAATTCACATTAAGATAGAAGAAAAACCAACCATTCTGTTTGCTTTGCCTCTTTGAACAACTGGACAGCTGTTACAAAATGTACTATTCGTGTTAGGGTGAAAACAAGCTGAATTATGGGGGCTGCAACTGAGAAATCCTGCAGATATGTACAGTAATCTGGAGGAGCTACAAAATAACCTGTTTATATACACACTGTTTTCCCTCTCTTTCTGCATGGAGAAACATTGTTTTGTATAATGGGCAAACACCAGAAGAACACCGTGCTACGGGGACTGATACAATGTGTACAGCAGAATAATCAAATAAGACAAGAGAACTATGGGCATAATAAAGAATTTAGAGCTGGAAAACACACCAGCAGGGAGGCATGGAAACCTGGAATGCTTTCATGTTGAGGTTTCAGAACATAAATTCATCTTACAAGCCTCTTGGTAGTTCTTAAAGTTTCCACTCCATCACCTATGGTTTAAGTGTAGAGCTAAAAATAAACCATCATATTATACAAAACTTTGTATATTAGCATACAAAAGGTAACAATTTACTTTTTGTATAAAATATAACCTTTCGATAGTATATTTATTTCACATATGTATAAATATAATCCAAAGAATATGTTTTAAGTATTTCTACCAAAATATTCTTTACAAAAGTTTACAAAAACAAGTAATTTATTAATATTTACAAATCAGCACAGGAAAGATTCTGGGCCAGCGATATTGGTGCAGCGGAAAAGAAGGAGAGAGACTAGAAGAGGGCTTTATGGAGCTTTAAAAACGTGTTCCTTTTCTGACCAGATTTGTGAAGATTTGGTGCTTCAAATGACTTGAGTTAAATCACACTTGATATTTAAGTGTGTGAATGTATATAACTCAAAGGTCGAGAGTAGCCTTTGATCCTCTGGATTTAGGAAAGTGGTGGTGGTATCTTAGAGCCATCTCAAATCTGTACATTTCCTCTGCTTTGCAGTGGACATAGATGTGGGCACTGAGGTTCAGTGACCCAACAAAAACCCATGCGGTGCTATAGCACTCAGCCCTGAGGGAGGAAACCTGGGTAAGAAGGGCCCAGGCACCGTACGGCAAAGACTCACCGTATCATGAATGGAGTGAGTGGATGGCTACATACAGACCACACTGGGCTCAGCTGTTGACCCACGTACAAGCACTATGTCCAAGTAAGGCTCTGTTGTCTCTCAGTTATGTTTTCCTCTAAACTCTGTGAAATAGCTCTGTGCCAACTCTCATACCCTTCTCCTGTTTCTTATCTCCAGTCAAAACAGGACACTCTAATCTTCTCACTCTGATCCAAACTTTCATTTTTTACAAACAAGTCTCAGGCTACCAAAAAATAGGAGGATAAGGCTCAATTTCATTCTGCTTGGGAACAGGACAGTGGGCCTCAGTCACAGCTAGAAACACCTCTGGGTATTTCTGCCCATGCTTGTCTCCTACATGGCAAGGTTCGATTTTTTGGAGTGAAATTTGATGTAGGCAACTGTGCCCTGATATTTCAGTGTGGTCAGAACAAGTCCTGGTTATCTGAAGAAATCGGTAGGGAAGCCCCATCCAAGTTGTAAGCCCTGCATTCTTCTTTTATCTCAAGACACAGCATCCCACCAAACTATAAAATGTGGGAAAATTACAAAAATGAGGAGTGCATCTAGGGAAGAAGTCATAGAATCTGCTGGATGGCTTCTAGGTTCTCTGGTTCTCTCTTACTCCAAACAACCATATAACGTTTCAATCTTTCCTGCAAGTTTTAGGAAAAGCAAATGGAAAGATAGTGGAGAAATCAAAGCATATTTATCTACTAGAGCAGATGACAGTCTGCTGCCTGTTGCTCAGAACAAACACCTGTCTATGATATGGGATTGAAACAAGTCTCAAGTTCCATTATATTTCCTTCACCGGGAAAAGGAACTTGGGAAGACCATTTTACATAGTTAATTACACATCAACATCACAGTTGTGTTTGGATAAACTAGATAACACGTCCTGATGTTCAGGCAGGGAAAAAGGATCCCAATGTTTTAATATCAGGCTCGAGATTTTTTTAAACAAGCACACGAACCAGAATGTTTATCATTGTGGTTACTGCGGGCTTTCCGTTCTGATGCCTGTAGAGCACCCGGATGCCAACAGTTTGGCATTACAGCGTCCTTGGAAAGCACTGCTTAAAGCCTGCAAACCACCCCGCTTTTCTCCTTAGGAATTGCTTCCCAGGATTTCATCAAGGTTGATGTCTTTCATCCAGTCGTCATTGCCAGGCTCTGTCTTCAGCAAAGAATCGATGAAATCAGCATCACTGTTAAGTGCAGGGCCCATGCTGTCAGTCTGTTGGCTGAGGAAGTCAAAAGCTAAATCGCTGCTGTGGTCAGTTCCTTGAAAAGCCCTGGAACTTTGGTTGGATGAAGGAAAAGTGTTGGGCGTCAGGGATGGTGGCTGGTTGGTGCCTGTCCGCGGCTGATTCAGTCCTGTTCCTGGTGGACTCATATTAGATAGACTCTGTGAGCCCAGCTGGTTAGGTCTGAGGTTCAAACCCCTGAGTGGACCAAGCGTTTGCCCATTCAATGTCTGATTCATTTGGTTCATAGGTCTCATTTGCACTGCTGGCGTTAATTGGCTAGGGGGTGCCACGGCCCTCTGGGAAAATGGCTGGCTCCCCACTCCTGGTTGCAGTGACTGGTTTGGGGTATAAGCTGCTGCAGGTGTCCCTGTTGGGAAGCGGGCACCTGTGGATTTGAGGGCTTCCTGTTGTTTGGCTGTTACATCTTGGGAAGCCCAGTTTGTTGCTGTCGTGTTGGATGTGATCATGACAGTTGATGATCTCTGGGATGGCATGCCTGCCAAACTGTGGGCCAAATTTGGCCTTAGTTGTTGTGAACTGCCAACAGATGCAGCTCCAAAGGTGGCCACGCTGTTGCCGTTAGTTGCCCCTAAGGGAGATGGCCGTGGCATCAGAGGGTTGTTCTGACTTGTCATCAGCTGGGCTGTGTTTCTCTGTTGGGTCAGCTGATTCATTGCTGAAGTGACATTGTAGGTGCCAGGCTGGTTACAAGGCAGGTTTCCATACATCCCCATGTTCTGAACTGCTGTGGATAACAGTGGCATTCTCATCCCGTGAGATGTAGACATGAGGCTGGAGTTTGGAGTTAAGATGGTGTGTGTTGAAGCTGGGTTTGTCAAAGCCTGGTTAGAGTTTAAATTCACTGTGGAGGAGCCACCTAAGGCAGAGAAGAGAATACATTCATTCATGACAGTATGGCATCTCCTGGCGCAGCTTGCAAGAACTTATTGTTAGGCAAATAACATATGAAACATACTGTGTAAAAAGAACATAAGAGATTTGGGATAAAACATTTCCCTAGGCCACTCCTAGGTTAAGAGTTTTTCACATCACAGAAAGAAGACTGAAATAGAGTGGTTCTATCTTATAGTTTCTATTTTGTCTTCTGAAGTCACTGAGGTGTCAATCTTTCATTTTGAATTACTTTTATTATGTTCCAAGTTCGAAGACTACAACTTTGATTAGCTAGCTGTCATGAAATCCAGGTTACTCTTCACCCCAGGGTCCAAATGAGAAAGTGGGGGATAAATCCTATTCATGACTACTACACTAATATTCCTAACTCTCAGCCTGGAAAACCATGTCTCCTTCTTTGTCTGCACCATTCTCATTCAGGAAGATGCTGAGTGGCCTCCCTGCATCCGAAGGGCAAAGTCTCATCTCTTTAAGAATCCCGAGTTGGATGTAATCTGTGCTCTGGTGATGGTTTCCGCATGGGAAGCCTGCTAGAAGGTGTGCACTTACTACTGTACTGCTGTTGAATACCCCACCAGCCACCTTTGTTCATCTGTCTCCAGCTCCCATGATGCCCCTTAGCCCCCTCCCCCCCAACCCCTGCCCCGACCCTATATTTTCTTCAGGCCAAGCCTGAAGCTCTCATTTGAAGGTTTTCCTAATATCCTAGTCTCATTTCTTTGCAGGCCATTTTCTGCTTGATTCTTCCATTGACCACTGACACAATCCACCAAGCCTCAAGAGGGCTGCCCGTTAAACTGACGCCTGTCAACAATTGATCGAATATGGGGCAATAACTGGATCCCAGGCTGCTGAACAAGATGGCTCCATACAACAGACAGTGACTAATAGATGCACTGAAATATCCCTGGCTCAGTAAGGTAGAAGTCACCTGAGAAATCAGCTTGAGAGGCAAAAATGGAGGGAGAAGGTGCCTGAGACAACAAACTCCACAAGGGTAGGCATTTCCTCTGGTTTTTGTTTACAGTTGTATTCCAGGTCTAGTGGCTGACAGAGTTGGTGTTCAACTCAATATTGAATGATTTAATGAAGGAGATTGAAGGAAGGACAAAACCCAGAGAAAGATAACTCTCATGAAGATATTGAAACAGAGTATGAAACACATGTATGAAATAAGAGTTATGTGAAGAGTGTGCCCACAAGTGACCACTTAGGATATCCCCTGTTGCTACGATGCATCACCCAAAAGTCAAGGGCCAAGCTAACACTGTAGTTTTTCTCTTTACTGCAAGAAACATCCTCATCTAGACCACATGCTCCTCCAAGGCAGGAGAGTTTCTTGTTCCTCCTTTCACAGGATCCTCTACTGTCTAGCATACTGTGGGGCGTTTACCCAACCACCCCCACAGTTCCCCAGAGTTTTCTTGAGTGCGAGCAGCAGGAAATATTAGATAGAAGGATTTATTGCGGAGAATATCGCGGAGATAAACAGATAGAAAATAAAGGATAGCCTCGAGAGGGCCTGGAACCTATTCCAACGGGCCCCGACTGTCTCTGCCCCAGGGTTTTTATAGAGACACCAAGGGGTGGAGCAAAAGACCTCCTCCCAGCACAGCCAAGTGCAGACCATCTCAGACACCTGCACTTAGGCCCGTGGTCCTAATCATCCTCTATTCGGACCTGCTGGGTAAAGCCACAAGGAACCCGAGAATGGGCTCCCACAGGTCCCCCTTTCTTAATATATAAAAAAAACTATTAATGGCTTACAGCAATCTCCATAGCTGTTACACCTCCCAGTATGGGAGTAGAGGATGATATAGATGGCATTTCTCTTTTGAATTAGGTCCAAGGTGACTACAGCAGTCTTAGCTGCCTCAAGCCCTTTCTAAGCCAAAACTCTTAAGGCGGCTACAAACTTAAAGAATCCCTTAGCTTCATCATTACCATTAACAGGTTAACATAAATATTGCTATACATAGTCACAATTCTCTCAATCTTACAATTCAAAGCAAACTCTTAACAGAACCATTTGAATTAGCATATATGGTGCTATATATAGTTAACAATTTTCTCCGTCTTACAACTTTAACTCAATCATTTGAATTTTCTTGTTAACAGAACATAGGAAAAACTTCGATGTATTCACATCAAACTTAAATATTTCCTTAACTCCACAAAACCAGGGTGCATTAATATCAATAGGGTTCTGCAAACATAATTCAATCTCATAGCTCCTCCTTTTCTTTATAATTTTTTAAAGAAAACCTCAAACCTAGTTAGAAGAACCCAAACTCATACAATTCCTACAAACCCATATTGAAAAGCAATCTTCTCAATCTAACCATTAACACTTTGAAAACTTAGCAAAACATCCAAAAGCAGTTTCTTAATAAAACTCTTTACACTTTAAAAGTAGTCTCTTAATATACCCCATTTGCATTTCTTACTAACAAAAACATGACATTAATCCCTCAAACAACTTTTGAAATTAGACTAAGGAATATTAACTCTTCCCCCTTTCTTTATAATTTAAGCAAAATCTCAAGCCTAGTTAGAAAACCCAAACGTTTCAATTTAAACAGTTCCATTTGTAACACAAAACCAGTTCTGTAAGTAATTTCATTTTTACATAAACAGTTCCACAAAACAATTCATGAATCACCAATTAATAAAGCATATATGCATACACAAAACTGCATCTTGACTCTAGGTAGAAATAATAAATTTCTTCATTTAAACAGTTCCATTTTTTTATGAATAAACTCAAAATTGTCCCATTGCAATGAAATCTCTATTGTTCATTTCATTTCTTAAGTCCCAAAATTCAAATGATAAATTCTGGTATGAGCCTTCCAAATATGAAGAAATCCATAACCAAAGTCTTTTTGTAATTTTATCTCATTTTAAGTTCAAAAAGTTCAAACAAGAAATAAATTCTGGTATCAGGCTTTCACTTCCAAATATGAAGAGACTTTTTACAACCAAAACTTTTTGCAGTTAACAATTTTAGTTCAAACAAGCGTCTCTGCAACTTTTGTTCTCACAGACCGACCTTTTTAGACAGTAGTAGTCTAAACTGCACCATTTTTTGATGTTAGCTCAGGTTTTTCTGTGTTGCGTCGATTTTCCACGGATCTCAGCTGCGGATGCCTTGTGCTGGTTCTGGCGTCCGCCATTCTTAGCTTCTTAGCGGCTTTTGGAGCTTTTGAAAAACCGCTCAGACTGCCTGCTTTGCAGTCTAGTAGGACACTACCTTCTGTGTCTCAGGTTCTTTCACCATATACATTAAAAATAGACTCACACTTAACATTTACACTTTACAAACTCACATATAACATTTTTTGCATTTAGATTCACATTCAACATTTACATGTTTTTACAAACTCACATATAACACATTAACATCTACTTATTTATACTCCTTAAGGAAACTACAGAACTACTTTAGCAAATATATTTCTTATATACTTATCATATTTCTTATTTAAACTTACATTTACAATTAGTATCTTTACTTCTTACAAGCTTATTACTACACGTCTTAGACTACCTTAGATATTTCTTGCAAGCTTATTTTCTTAAAGGAACTCTATAGATCTATTTTACAAACTTATACAGGGCTACCATTAGCATATATTTAACTTAGCAAACACCTAAAGATTTCTTAACACAGATCTAACAAGATAATTTTTACAAACTCACATATCTTATTTTCTTCTTTTTCTATTTCTTACTCTTAATTATTAGTACTATCTCTATTAGACAGATTCTCTTAACTAGACAGGAAGTACGTACATCATTTCTAAAGTTTAGAGTTTATAGTCAGCTTTGTTATAAAGCACTGGGATTTAGTGAGTGTTGTTGTTATAGAATTGTGATAGTTGTTGCTAGGGGACTGTAACCTTCCCAGGATGACGCCACACTGCAAAGTTGCCAGTTCTCTCAGCCGTTCCGGACCCAGCAGAGATGCACTGTCAGTGGTAGACGGTGTTTAACTAGAGGCTGTCCCTTCACCCAAATTCATAATAGTTCCCCTAAGTGCTTCAATTCAGACAAATGTTTCTATTATAGCAGTACTCTTGGTTTGCTCTACCGAAAAAACTTCATTTCATACTGAGGGTGAAATTACCATATTTAGCTGCTGTAAGGTCTTTGCCAAATACCGCACAGCTATTAGGCGATATAACGTATTTTTCCAAAGGAGCTAGTAAAGCCAAAAGTGGCACAGCTCCGAACTCTATTTCCTCACTGTTTGCATCAACCAGTGACAAAACCTCAGAAACACTGATCGAGCCACTTTCATTCTGGTTCCTTTGTAGGAACGTCATTGGAGCTGACCTTTCTTAGTTCCACGCTCCTTACCAGATGCTCCGGTAAACACCGAGCTTCATTCTCCTCTTGTGAAAAAACACAAACATGTCCTAGACCCCATATTAACACAGGATTAGTACCCTTCCATAATCCCAAGCAGGGTTCTTTCTATTTCTCATTACCCTCAGCTAAAGGACCAGGAAGACTGGAGTGAACTCTAATATGGCCCACAAAGCATGGCAGCTTTCTTTTGTGGAATAGCATCTTGAATTTATTGAAACATTTTGACTGGATTGTTGTTAGTTCCAATATTTTCACCAAAACTGTTACTATTCAAAGGAGTCAAGAACATAGATGTTCTTTCATGAAACATATCCTTCATTAGCTTACTTTGAGAAAAAGCATTTTCAGGATTTAGCATTTTCATTTTATTAGCTTTAACTACTGATGTTATTAGCAGCTGTGATTTAGCATTGATTTCTTATAAGGAACTTTCAGGTGAAGCAACTCTTGTAAGACAGCTTTTCTGAAGTTTGTTTCCCATCTATAAAGCAGTCATTTTTTTGAATGCCTGTTTCTTATCCCCTTAATTAGATTTGCAAAGGAATCACTCATTGCAGGTTCTTTGTTCAAGAGGTAAATAACTTTTAATTTCACATAAGTTTTTTCATATCTAAGACAACGTTCAGTGTATAAACTGCTCTCTCTTGCTGTCTTAAGGATTTTAAAGTGGCTTGTTTGCTCTTAAAGGTAGCCTTTTGCCATCCAACTACCGTAAAAACTTTGCACAGCTATTAGGGTAAATAAGGCATTTTACCAACCCCCAAACCACGAAGTGCCTAGTTCCATATCCTTTCAATATTTCATTGGAACTGACACTTAAAACTCTTAGATGATTTTCCTCCTTATTCTTTTAAAAGCTGAATTTTAAATTTACCATGAACATATTTTCGAGCTGACAAACGTGTTTCAGGGCAATGTCACCATCTTTAGCGGAAAAAACTACCTTTCCCAGAATGCATTTCCCTTATATCAGTCCATAATAATATCAGTCCTTTATATCATTTGTCCATCAGTCATTTCCCATAGTTCTTTTCGGGTCTGAGAGTCAACTTCTACGTTCTTTTTTACCAGACTTGCTTACAAATTCTTGCCTGGGAGGTTTGAACAAAGTTTTTTGCTTTTGCAACGGGAGATTTGAACAAGCATTTTACATTTTCAGTTATGGCACGTTGGGAGATTTCTATTCTCGCCTCAACTGGCTTTAACAGGTGTTTCTCCTTCATCCAACACTGGCCCCAAATCAGAACCACACCTGCCTCGTTAGCCGGCATTGAGGCTGGCATTTCTGATAGCAACTTTCCTAGGGGCTTGTGTTTTAGCCAGTCAGTGAAAAACAAGATCATGTACAACAGCTTTTCCATAGCTCTTTCAGAGAGATTTTCTCCCACTGATCTATCTCATTTTGCTTGTTCCTCCCTTCCCCAGATGCAGAGCTTCAGGTATCTGTCTGCGGCTCTGTTCCCCTCCTAGCTGCTTTTGGAGGTAGGGGCCTTTTTTCTCCCCCGGAATCTGCCTCAAATTCTAGCAGCTTTTCACAGGTCATGTATTTTCTGGGGAGGAATATGTCCCTTCTGTTTCTTCGGAGTCTTTTTCCCAGACAGTTCCCAGTTTGGTCTCAGTTTATCCCCTCTACCCCAGAAACAGTTTCCGACACTACAGTGGCGGCTTTCCCTGCTACTGAAGGTAGGGGTTTTTTGTCTGTTTTCAGGGTCTGTGTGGTTAGCGTACAGATTGAAAGTCTAACAAGGGAGGTTTTTGCCATCTCTAAACTCCCACTAGGACAGGTGTTTTACTTCATCAGGCCTTCACCTGACCCAGTCCCCCAGTGGGTTGCGTTTGCTTGTCTGGGTGCTCAAGGACAGAGCTTATGCCAGAGGCAATCACCCCTCAGGGCTACACTCCCTCATCTCAGGGGAGTCAGTTGAAACAAAGCTTTTCTCAAAGAGGTGCTTTCTCTGACAGAAAAGAAAGCTTTACTCCTGGATAGTGCTGTTCTGCCCTGGCTGGGCTCTTTCCCCAGACAGCGTTCTGACTCAGCAGCACAACTGCTTCAGACACAGTTCAGCTTTACTGTTTTCCCAGAAAGGTCCTTACTGATAAAAAAGCTTTTTTCTCAGATTTCTTTTTGCAGCTGTGGACCTACCAACTCGGAATTTGTAGGAGAGCAGGCAACTGTGCTGTTCCCACTGGCTTTAGTTTTGTTTGTTCATTAGCAATCTTCCCCTGGGTCCTGCACCTTCCTGCCTCAGCTCTATGCTCCAGGAAGTTTACAACTGCAGGAACCCTAGTATCCCCGAAATGCACCCCAACTCAGAGATGCTGGCCAGTCACCTCTGGGTTTTTGGTCAGAAGCGAGGATACAATGCTAACAGTTTGCATGCTTCAGGGGATCTTTGCATTAGGACGATTAGGAGCACCTTTTCATTCTGAAATGCTCACTCAGAAACAAAACCCTTGATGCCTCAGCTCGGCTGTAACTGAAAAGCTTGGCTTTTTTTGCTTTTAAACAAAACCCTTGATGCCTCAGCTCCACTGTAACTGAAAAGCTTGGCTTTTTTGCTTTTCTCAGGTAAAGTTTCTGGCCCTTTTGGGCTCTCTGTAGCTCTTTACCCACACTCTCCCAAGCGTTTCCCTCAGGGTACTCTGACCCACTGTCTTTTACTAGCTTGAAGAGACACAGCTTACAAGAGGTTTTTAGGAACTTGTCCCTGCCTCCTGCATTGCAGGGACAATTTTTAAGGCTTGAAAAACAGAACTTAGAGGTTTTGCTGTCTTAAGAGGTTTGTTGTTTTTCCCTTAGAGCTAATCACAGGTGGTCCCCATACTAATATCTTCAGGTGATTCTAATTTTTGCCCTTGAGAGAAAGTTAAAGGCTTTAGTTTTTAAGTTTGAGAGCTTTTGAGAAAGATGAAGGCTTTTTAGAGTTTTTCCCCCAAATTTTCCAAGAAAAGCTTTAAGAGAAAGGTTTTTTTCCCCCCAAGAGAAAGAGCAACTTTTCCCAAAACTTCCCAACTTTAAACTTTTTGGCTTTTTACATCCCCATTTTTGCCTCAGGGAGAAATCACTTTCTCCTGCCGCTTGGACTTAGCATTTCAGCTGCCCCAGGTCAAAAGCTTCCATAGGAAACTTATTCTTCCCCATAAGCTCGAAGAAGAGCTTTTTTACTATCCAAATAGCCCAAAGAAAGATTTTTTCCCCCAGTTTGCATTCAGAGCCCCCAAGTTAGAAAATTGACGAGTTTTTCTGTCTAGTTGCCTTACTTATTTTTTCCTACACAATCTTACACTTCTAAGTTTTCCCTACACTATTTCACTACCCTATGCCTTATACTTATTTTTCACAGATAGAAATTGAGAAAGGGATAGAAGATAGAAAATTTTGACAGAAGAGAATTTCGCTGCAGCATCGGACATCCTTCCAGTCCGCTTTCCTTTTCTCTCGAGGATAAAACCCCTGCCTCTCAAAAATACATATATAAAAAATATATATTTTCCATAACACCGGCATGCCTCATCCACTGGCAGGGCTGAACTCAGCACTTTCGCCAAAAACTCTGTAATAAAACTATTATTTTCCTTTATCTTTAGTCCCTATTACTTTGTCTTTAGTCCCTGTTCATTTGTCTTTAGTTCCCCCCTTCTTTTTTAGTCCCCCCTTTTTTCTTTAGTCCCTTTTTTCTTTTTTCTTTAGTCCCTGTTCGGGCGCCATTCTGTGGGGCGTTTACCCAACCACCCCCACAGTTCCCCAGAGTTTTCTTGAGTGCGAGCAGCAGGAAATATTAGATAGAAGGATTTATTGCGGAGAATATCGCGGAGATAAACAGATAGAAAATAAAGGATAGCCTCGAGAGGGCCTGGAACCTATTCCAACGGGCCCCGACTGTCTCTGCCCCAGGGTTTTTATAGAGACACCAAGGGGTGGAGCAAAAGACCTCCTCCCAGCACAGCCAAGTGCAGACCATCTCAGACACCTGCACTTAGGCCCGTGGTCCTAATCATCCTCTATTCGGACCTGCTGGGTAAAGCCACAAGGAACCCGAGAATGGGCTCCCACAGCATACATAAGAAGTTTTAAGTTGGAGATGTAGCCCAATGGGAAAATGCTTGCCAAACACAAGCAAGACCCTGGGCTCAATCTCTCTCCCCACCAAAAGAACTATTTCTGGACCGATGTTAAAATTTAAAGGAATATGAAAGAGTTTGTTTTGTTGTTACTTGTTTTATTCTCAGAGGGCATATGAAGTAAAATACCCCAGAGCAGTGACTCTTACCACTGGGGGTTGGCAGCAGTAGGCAGACTTTTCTCAGGAAATGCACATTTTATTTGGAAGGAGCCATTGGGTGGGTACCCTTGTCCTGTCCCTGTCTTGCTCTGAATCAGAGCCTCGATATTTACAGCAATGTGTCCACGTGACAAAGCACAAATCCTGAGTCTTCTTGCTGATGGAAAATCCATGGGAACACATTCTGGCTAGAAGTAAAAATGAGTGGGCAGGAGTCCCAGAAGTCTGCTTTATAAGGGGGCGTGGCCCCTCCAGGAAGCTACTTACCTTTTCCGCTTTCCTCTCCCTGCCTGCAAAATGGACATGGAAGTTCCTGATGCGGTGGCTACAGGGCCACCCTGAGGATGGGAGCCACATGCTAAGGAAGCAGGAAGAAGCCTGGACTCTGGTGAAACTGTGGAGAGGTCAGTTCTGGACTCCTATCCTCCGGATTCTTGTACAAGAATGGGAAAAGAAACCTTTAACTCCTACCTGGAAATGTGTATACTATTTCCAAAGGCTCCCAGGCTCCCTAAGGCCTGTTGATTGCCCATGGCATGAGGCCATGCTCCACATCCGATCTCCACTGTCTTTGAGGACAACCAAACCAAGAACTCAGTCTTTGCATTTAAACAAAATCATCTCAAGAGATGGAATACATATTCCCATTTCTAATTTCAGTGGAGAGAGACAACCAGTTGCACTTTCAGACATTTGAAAGAATTACAGCAACCTATTTAAAGTATTTGTAACAGGACAGAAGATAGGAGTGTCCACAGCCTCTCGCTTTTTAGAGAATATTCTTGATGACTTCTTGGACAGATGTAGACATGTAAAGAAAAGAAAGTGGAGAAACTGAAGACCCTGCCTTCATGTAACAAGAGAAACCCGAGTCATTGGCGGCGGTGTCTGGGATAGTGGCTGCAAAGGAAGGAGCGGGAACAGCGTGGGCTATTTAAGGAAGGTTCTTCAGGGTTCGGAGAAGAAATTTTATCACCCTGTTTCATGAGAAAGAGAGTGAGTAAAAAGCTCTGTTTTGTGACTTAAATAGAACAGAAATATCATTTGCTTTTAATTTTTCTTTGTTGACAGGGTGATTTGTCTTTCAAGGAGAATACTTGGGGAGATGGGCTCAGAGGTGGAAAGAGGAAAGATGAGGTTCTATGCAAGTTTCCATGTGATGTTCTGAAAGGAGCTATTTCTACTTAACCTTATACTGCCTGGGCTAAGGTCACCACGAGGAGGAGGAGGAGGAGGAGGAGGAGGAGGAGGAGGAGGAGGAGGAAGAAGAGGAGTAGGAGGGAGAGTGAAGACAGCAGTTAGAAAATCTTCAGGTTTTATTAAATTCTCACAAGTAATTGGGAAAATAGTGAACATGTGAGCACAGAGCATGGAGAGTAGTGAACATGTGAGCACAGAGCATGGAGAGTAGTGAACATGTGAGCACAGAGCATGGAGAGTAGTGAACATGTGAGCACAGAGCATGGAGAGTAGTGAACATGTGAGCACAGAGCATGGAGAGTAGTGAACATGTGAGCACAGAGCATGGAGAGTAGTGAACATGTGAGCAGAGAGCGTGGACAAGCAAGAACTCATCACAGGACTAAGTGTGGCCTTTTTGAGGGTGGAGGGATAAAGAGAGAATCTCACACCATAATCTGGGCTAGCCTGGAATTTACTATGCAGCTCAGGCTGGACTGGCACTCACAGTGGTCCTCCTGCCTCAGGAGTGCTGGGATCATGGTGTAAGCCGGGGTTCTCGATGTCATTTGGACCTGACTTGTGTGGAGTTAGTGAGGTTTGGCAAGGTGGATTACCCAGATGGGGAGAGAAACAGTAGAAACGCAATAGTTTTTCTTTGACACAGTTACGGTTTGCATCAGTTTCGAGAACTCTTACCAGAATACTGTGCAGCTGGCTGCAGGCTGCCTGGATTTCTTCTTTGGTCTTTGTAGTCCGGGGGCGGCCTTGTCAGATGCCGGCTCATCTGGTCCTGAGGGGAAATTTTCTCCTTGAAAATACAAATGAAAACATTGAATTGGGTGAACACTTTTTCATTTACAGAAGTCTGTATGATGTTTCAAAAAGGTACAAATACAAGAGCAATTTTGTCTGGTCATGGTGGTGTGCGCCTGGAATCCCAGTACTCTGGAAGCAGAGGCAGGAAGGTCACAGTTTGAAGCCAGTCTGGGCTATCTAGTGAGAACTTGCCTCAAACAAACTGAACTATTCCACACCGTGGGTTTCAGATTATGATTTATTGGGTAGTGAAAATTCAGAGATGGATCTTCTGATTGGAATCACTTCCACAGATTTCAGCACCTGCTTTGTGTCTACTGAGCATGCTCGTCTCCTTCACTTTGTAAATAGACTTCAATTATAATGAAATGTCTGTGGGTTTGGGGGTGGCACTTCGTGTTTTATGTTGTAGCATGTCTGATGAGTGTTGGCGTCTATATGTAACTCTGTCATCATAGACTTTGGAAAATAGTTTTTGAGATAAAATGGAGAACACCCGGGCTTTCAGTGATTTGATCTGGCAGTTCTGCCTCCTCTCCTCGGAAGAGATGTCAAGAGACTTAGTGGATGTATGCTTCCCTTCTACCTGCGCTTAACAAATCTTCGAAGGTAACCGTGGTTATTGTCATGTTAAAGAGGACATGGAAGTTGCATTAGGCTAAGGAACTTGCCCAAAGCCACACAGTAATACAGCAGATGCCAATTCCAGAGTTAGGAACTCAGGGTCCTTCATGTCACTCAGTACAAAGACCTTCTCAGTGTCCTGTTTGAAAAAGAGAATGTTCCAGAATCAGCTACCTTTAGATTCTTTTATAGGTGAGTTTGGGTGGTAAGAGAGGAAATAGGGACATCTGTTGATTTTGGCCAACGCCTTGGCTGACCTTCAGGAACACCCCCACCACTGCCATTACTTAGAGGCAAGGAGCAATGAGGAGCCACAGCTGTCTCTGGATGGCTGTGAGAGCCAGGTGACCTAGCAAAGTGGAGTCTTGTCCTAGACTGATGAAAGTAGCTGTTACCCCATAGCTGGAGAGGGGATCACACAGTGACCTTGCTTGTTTTCAGATAAAATTACAAAGCGGCCTGTTTGGTCTTAGTTTATCATGACATCAGAATAACCCTGTCTGAGGTTGGCATGTGTTAAGACTGTATGTTATACAGGGAACAAGATGCCCAGCTATGCCCCTCCTACCAGCTCGAGATAGGGATTCCTGCCTTTTCTCTTTCTTGGTGTGCTTTGGAAACTTTCTGGAATGACTTCAGTGTAATTCTGTATACACTATAAAGCAATATCCATTTTTAAAGATAAGAATAATTGGCATAGGTAGAGACCGAGGACTGTAATTATAGGAAAGTCAATACACGGACAACTGTAACAGACAGATGAGGCCATTAGCTGGGGCCAAGCGTGCGTTTGCACCACTCAGACTCCTCACAGCTTCTGCCCAGCTCTGAAATGTTCTAGTGAGATGTGTGTTCTCTAAAAGGGGCAGGAAAGAGCCTTAAAATAACAACAAGCCAAATCCATTTCTTGTTTCTAAGAAAAAACAAACTTGAAAGACTCATAGAGCACGCCTTTAATCCCAGCACTTGGGAGGCAGAGCCAGGTGGATCTCTGTGAGTTCGAGGCCAGCCTGGTCTCCAAAGCGAGTTCCAGGAAAGGCGCAAAGCTACACAGAGAAACCCTGTCTCGAAAAACCAAAAAAAAAAAAAAAAAAAAAAAAAAAAAAAAACCATAATTTTAATGAGCTAAGAGTAAATGAATCAGAAACATATGGATTATGTTTCTTCTTTTAAACTTGGGTTTACAAATTAAGGGAAGAACTGGTCAGTGAAACTCTTTTTTTTTCTGAGGAGGCATTGCCCAAACCCTAATTGTTTAAGAAAGAGCCTGGGATCTTCCACCAACCCATGTGGCTGTGAGCGAGCAACCTGTTGTAAACACTTGTGTAAACTGACAGTTCTGATTTTTAAGCCAAGAATGGGACTTTGTGAAATCTCTTTTCCAAGAAGCATTTTTCATGTGTAATTAGGTGTTACTACTGTTTGTAAGATGACAGTGCTTGTGTGCGTGTGTGGGTGCGTGCCTGTGTGTGTGTGTGTGTGTGTGTGTGTGTGTGTGTGAGACAATTAATCCTTTATTCCCAATCACACACTGTATTTCAAATCCAGATTTACTTAATATATCTTAAGCAGTTGACTTTTTCTCTTTCCAACAGATCAGTTGATTTGTTCAAAACCTTAGCATATACATCTCTGAAAGCCCAACTTTCTTAATACTCTACGTTTCCAAGCGAATAAGATCAAAGAACCTTGCCTGTAGTTATAACATAGACTTGTCACACTACAGACCAGTGAAGTCTGGACTCCAGCACTGATGGAGGATGCTGCAATCAGGCTCCAGTGTAAATTCACACCTATCATGGAAATCACCTCTGTGTAAAATGAAACAAACTTTTCCTCATGGCCCAACCTCTCTTGCTTCAGTGCTATCTGTCTTGTTTTGGTTTCCTTAGCCATAACAATGTAACATTTAGGAAGTTCTAGGATCTCTTTCATATTCCTTGTTTAAGGATGAATCCTTTTGTACTGCAAAACCTCAGCATGGTGCCTGGCACGCTGGAAGTGTATAGTACGTGTTAGTAATGATGATCAGTGTAATAACTGCTACTCATCTCACTTGTGTGTGTGTGTGTGTGTGTGTGTGTGTGTGTGTGTGTGTGTGTATGTGTTTCACTGGTGGGAGAATGGTAGAGAGTAAGTCTAACAAACTTTTATGAAAAAGACGCCTCTATTTAGGTGCCCATCTGGCCTTGCCAAGGCCTTGAATGACTACAAAGCTTATGCTAATGTAAAGGGGCATCAAAGACTCCTTCTTCCTGGATA
This sequence comes from Peromyscus eremicus, assembly GCF_949786415.1. Taxonomy (NCBI): domain Eukaryota; kingdom Metazoa; phylum Chordata; class Mammalia; order Rodentia; family Cricetidae; genus Peromyscus; species Peromyscus eremicus. The sequence goes on along the minus strand of NC_081422.1, from coordinate 10,139,113 downwards.
TGCTAAGGAGCGTAGGCACCCTCGATGGCATCCAGACAAAGAGAAGTGTGGAGGCTTTGTAACAACCCCAGAAAGTGCAGCTCCCTTCTCGTTCATCTCACCACTACCCTTTGCACCTGTCCAGTCAACAGCGGCTCAGTGGGAGCCAGGCTAGCCCACTGCCAGGCCCCCAAGGATGTGTGTCTCGCTTTTAATCAGGGGCTTTCAATTGAAGCAGAAAACCCGGAAACTCCATCTTGTCAAACGAGTCAAATTTGCAGTGTCCATGGGAATAATAAAAGTCTTGCCAGGAAGTCCGTTTGAAATGGCACGTTCTCTCCTCTTCACCCTTGTTTCTAGGCCTTTCAGGTTATAAAGATAAAAGACAGGGAAGAGGAAGGAACAGGTGTGACCCCAGATTTCAGACACCTGTAGCATAAGCGCTCACACTTGTCTTTCCTTTAAAGACACGTGTGACTGCTACATTTGCTATTAGTTTTACCTTAAACTAACCAGTGAATACAAACCAGGGCTGCCTCTCTCAGTCTTTGGTCTGCTCTCTGCCTAGAATGGTGGACTCTATATCAAAATACTGTAGTCTTACCACGTCAAAGCCAAATTTTAACTCATTTTGGGAGGTAATTTGCCAGGTTTCCAAACTGGAACTGGACATTCTCTCCTACTGGCCTCTGTCTTTCGTTGGATGCAAATCTGAACACATTGCTTCTTCTTTAAAATCAGTTGCCTTTTAGGTGATGTGACTTAGCAAGCCTCTTCCTCTGGCCTCGGTGTCCTCCACTCCTCCATCCTTGGCCACATTCTGTGCCTTGATAGTATGTCTGTCCTTTGTGTACCTGAGTCGTGAGTGTGCTGATCTCTGGACCAGGATGACCCCCTACTCTTCCTCCCAAATCCCTCCACACCTTCTGATCTTTAGTAGATGGAACCTTTTCTCTGACACCATTTCTAGCAATTTCTACAGCATAGCATTTAAGCATATGCATTACAATAGTCTATTTATTTGATGTCCGCAGTGGGTTCTGGGCTCCATTAGGGCAACAAGAGGAAAAGGGACTATCTTGTTTGTGGCTTGTATCTTCATGATCTTTCAATATTCACTGAATATTCATGGTGTTTATAACACTTGACATTTCTGGCTGTTTCTAAAAAGGTTCTTGTGTATAAAATGATTTGGTTGACTTTTCTCATCGTGCAGTGCTAGGGATCAAACCCAGGACCTAACGCACGCTGGGCAAACTCTCTACTGCTGAGCTGCATCTGCTGACCTTGCTTCCCCCTTTCCTTGGGTCTACTATCCCTCAACGGTTTGGCTTTGTCCCTTTTGATTTCACTGGGCTGGGGAGTTTGAAGGGAGAGGGTGCGGCAGTCTAAGTCAGTGGAGTTTGGGTCAGATGATGTCTGAGGATCCAGAGGAATGAGGAGATAAGTACTGAAGCAAGGCTAGAGTTCGGGTGGTGTTTGGGGAAAACAACCTTGTGGTTCTTAAAAGGTCAGGCCAACACGGTGAACATGGAAATTTATTTAAAGTGTCTTTTTAAAAACAGACCCCCGTTCTGAGATGCTTTGTTTTGGGGGAAGCCAAATCTTGGAGGTGAAACCCCGTGCTAACCTTTAAAAATTCCCTTTAAAACCCGTGTGCCTCTCCAAATCAGTTTGGAGTTGCGGTGATTCAAGTGCAGTTCACTCTTTCCACCCCTTGAGGCTGGGAACAACTGAGATTTCATTTGCTTCATTCAAACACCCTGCTGGCCACAGACATTCCTGGACTGGGCAGGGCTAGTCATGGAGGGGCTGTGTACTCCATATGCCTAGCAGCTGGTAAATCGGGTTTTTTGTTTGTTGGTTGGTTTTCTCCCCTGCATTTTAAATGGCTGGATTTAGGTTCTCTTGCACCTACTACACCCTCACTGCTGTCACATAAGTAGATGAAGAGAATACAGCAAGAAAGAGAAGGGCAAAGGGACACTTTAGATCTCCAAGATCAAGAAGTCCACACCATAGAAGTTAGGCGATAGCTTTACCGAGTCAGCCAGCATCTGCTGCTGCAGGAGAAGCTGCTGCTTCGGCTCCATGGCTGGTCTCTGCAGGCTCTGTTTCTTCCCCATCATTTGCTGATTCAACAGAGACTGCTGGGAGTTCATGTAACCACTTGCAGTGTTTGGATTTGAGCAGGAGTTGGGACTTGGACTGGGGCCTGTGCTCTGGCCTACCACAGTGTGTTGATCCTGTAGAAGAGAAAGGAGCAGGAAGAGCTACTGTGAATCAAATACAACACAGGGAGCGCAGAGATATTAAAGCTTAGATGTCAAACAGTTTCATCTTATTGGAGATCAAATTTGGTTAATGGGTTGCACATCTGGAGAATTGCTTTTGAAATGCAGAAGGAATCGTTGCATAACATGCAGACAGAGCAGGTAGGTGAATGGTGGCCATCGGATACACTCCCATCTGATCCTTAGGGTAGAGTCTCCTCATTCCAGGAGGTGTTTATGGAACCTCATAGAAAATTACCATGAAGATACACAGTAATGCCCTCAGCTTCTCAGAAGCAAAGGCATCACACAGCAACACCATTTGAGGTCAGTGTGCACTTGTAATTTTTGAGCCTACTACAAAAATGGCGCTTCCGAGCATGTGTTTAAAAGTTGAATAGCCGTTCTGGACAGGAGGCATGTGTCCTCTTTCTCAGAGACTCATGAATCTCACAGCAGTTCGTGCTAAGGGGCCATCGCATTCACTGGCAATGGTGAGGAAAGTCTTGTCATATACCAAGTAATAATGGATACTGGTGAGTTACCACCCTGATCTGAGGATTCTACTAGTTTTTCAACACTGATAGATTAGAACCCTGCAGGAAAGGGAGCTAAACCCTGTGAAGTATCATTATTTCCCAATGAAGTATTCAGAGCTCTGTACTGGTAGAAAATATGGTCTCCTTGGAGATTCATATCTAAACATATGGAAAATGCTCATATGTGCAAAGGTTAGGAAGTATAAAATGAACCTGGGCTTAGTGACATATCTTTATAATCTCAGCTCTCAGAAGGTAGAGGCAGAATGACTGTGGGTTCAAGGTCCTCCTCTGATATATAATGAGTTTGAGGCCAGTCTGAGATTCAGGGGGCAAAGTCTCAATTAACAAAATATAAAACACAACAAAAAATATTATAAAATAAAAATTTAGATTATGTAATAGAAACGCAACATCAAAAATCCTCATCCATTGATGACATGGATCTGGGAGGTGGGTCACTTTGCATTTTCATGTTCATGGTGCCTTTGGGAAACAGGAAACACACAGAGGACAGACAGTCCAACTCTTCCTCCCCAGCAGACAGCATGTGCTTACAGCAGATCAAAACAGGAACTGTCATGAAGCCTGAGTACTAGGGTAGCACACCGTTCTTGGGAATTATCTCCTCCTTTATTCTATTTTGTAAAATGTTATCCACTAAGCTCTTTTTAAAGAAGGAGAAAGCTGCCAGTCTGAAATCCAGTGCAAATGGAAACCTGATCGTAATAGCTGCCTCAACAGCAAAGGGATCTAGGATAATCGTAAGGACAGCCAGACGCCAAAACTTAACCCACAGGACAGTCTCAGCATTCAGGGCTTTCTGACATTTATCCAATTCTCCCAAAAAATGAGCAAGAACTTGTGTTTCCATCTCAGTTTTGCAGATGAGGTATCTGAGCTGAGGAAGGCCCTGGAGCTGTAAGGGTGAGAGTGGAGGAGGGTTTGAAGCCAGCTCAGCCCGACTGAGGATGCTCCCTCTCAATTGCAGGGTGATGCTGCTCTGAGCTGACACAGTCACTACTGGAGAGAGAACTTTCAGGAGCTGTGTACCCACACAGTCATCTTCCTGTGACCTGCTTTCTGTTTGAAATCCATATGGCCCTCGGGAGTCATTTACTCCCATGTGTCTCACAAGCCACTAGGAATGCGGACTTGAGGACAAGCGCTTGAGAGTCCCTGGCAGAGTGGCATAGGGGAAGATCTGTGAGTTGAGTGTCTGGGAGGAAAGCAGAGGAGGAAATACCTGGGGGATGGAGGGCTGAACCCTTGGGGCTCCTCAGATAAAGGAGAGGGAAGCGGAGTCTGTGGTGGGAAGAAGGAGACAGGGCTGAGGAGTGTTAGGCCCCCTGGAAACGGCAGTGGCAGGAGTGGAGCCCAGAGAGAAGGCGTTGGAAGCAGTCGCTGGACCTCCGCGACTTTCACCCTAACTGTCTATTCTAAGACATAACCTGAAGTTTTATGCAAGGCTTTGAGAAAAAATATTTCATGTTTAAAAGAAATGATTGGCAAACAGGTAGAAAAAACCTGCAGGACTGTTTTGATCACTTCGAATGGCTGTGTAGTAAACAAAAGCAGGAGCTCTAGGGAGCGACTCATCCCAGTCCTTGCCTTGGTTCGGGCACTTATTAGGTACGAGGTCCGGCAGAAGCGAATTAGCTTTCCTTATCTGTAAAATGGGGACAGGGACAATGACGATGGTACTGAGGTAGTGACATCACAGACTCCCTGTGAGAACAAGAGGGTACAATGGCTGGTTCCCAGGAAGTGCTCCCAGGATGCCCACGCATAGCTATTAATGATATCTCAAGAGTGCATTTTTATTTTTATCTCTTTACTTTTGAAGCAAATAAGTCAGTCCTCACAGGTCACTGAAAGCTGTCTGTGACAACTTTATCAGAGATGCAGAGTTCAGTTGAAACTGGAAGGGGACACATACATCTGCACCCCCAGCGCACACATGAGCTCACCACGTACACTGGTAGATTGTCCAGACACCAGTGCAGGGCCCCTCCCCCATGAACAATGGCAGTCCTAACTGGACTCAGAGGGTTGTTAATAACACAAAAGAGGAGAACATGAAATTGGGAGGCACAGGGACTAAGCAGTAGATAGACAGGATCAAGCTACATTGCATTAATGTATGAAACTTTCAAAGAATAAATAAAATGTGATTAAAAAAATAAAAGAAAAGAGATGGACAGTGTGTTTGGTGTTGGCAGAACTGGTGAGCTTCAAAATAATTTCCAGAGAAATCTGGAACAACACCCATCTCTGAGATTTATAAAGGATGTACATGCCAAGAAAATGCAGCTCTTTTTCTCTCTAATCAAACAGATGGACTGTTCTAAATTTAGTTTCATTCCTAGACAATACCAAAAATATTCTAGGCCCTTTCCCTAGAGTCTCAAGTGTTGTCCAAATTTGAAACTAGTGCCCTGGTGTGGAGTGAAGGGGGAGAGATAAGTCCTTTTGGAAATTTGTAGATTTTTCCCCTTTGAACTTATAGCTCATAGACCTTACCATGGTACTCTTACACACTCCTTCAGTTTGTGATTGAAGTCACATTTAGCTGCTGTCACATTTTCTGCCCTTATGTTAGCTGTGAAACACAAGACACCTCCTTCACAGACATGCCTTCATTGCCAAGATGTTGTGCAAACTTCAGTACATAAAATATTTTGAAAGAAAAATATGCTCCAATGCAGTGGCTCTGGGTTCCACAGCCAGCCTTACGGCTTCCCCCAGACTCAGCCACGAGAACTCAACACCATAGAAGTCACCTGCTTCTCCCCTCAGCCAGTGCAGCCTTCCCTCTGGAGGGCATATGAAAGTCATGGTAAAGTTGTCACGCCCTCAGCTTCCATGGTGCTGTGTGTGTGTGTGCTTGTGTGGCTGTGAATGACTCACGCCATTTCCATTGATGGAGTGCTTTCTACCATAGAGACCCCGAGAGTCTAGAGAAGTTGGAATCAAGACTGACTCAGTAACAAGCACAAACACACAATTGATTAACATAATTAAGTCCCAGTTTCATTCATGTTTTTCCCTGTTTTCAGCTCTAATGTTTGATGCTAACCTACCCTGTCTTCAATTCCACTTAGTATGTAGTCACAGGTTTTCCTACCTGTGGTGTACACATGTTGAGATTATAGGTGTGCACTCCCACATCCAGCTTTAGAATATATACATATATATATATATATATATACACACACACATATATATACATATATATAAAATTTTCTACTTTAATGTTTTGAAATTATAATTTAGTTACAGCATTTCCTCTGTCCCTTGCCTCCCTCCAAACTCTCCCATGTACCCCTCCCCACTCAATTTCAAATTCATGACCTCTTTTTCAGCAATTGTTATTGCATGCTTTTATGTATTTGTATACACATATATGCTCCTAAATATAGCCTGTTGTGTCTGTGTAATTTTACTTGTGTGTATATTTTCAGGCATGACCATTTGGCACTGGACAACTAACTGGTGTGTTCTTCCCTGGGGAGACCATTTCTCCCACCCCCAGCTTGCCTCAGTTGCCTGTAGTTCGTGATGTAGGGGTTGAGGCTGCGACTTAGAATACATATTCAACAAAACAGTTTGTATGAAGAAAATCTTAGGATCAAACGGTAGAGGCAAAGCTTGGCAAATGGATCTTACTTTAGCAAAGAATCTCGTCCATTGTGGCCAACACATGAGTAATCTTTCTAAAAGATGCTACAAGATAAAAATGATGTGCTTAGTTACTTGTTTCTGTCTGTCAGGGAGGACTGACTTCAGCCCAAGGTAGGAAGTGGGTGTATTAGACAGCAAGTAAAGGCATCCTCCATTTCCTTGAGAGACAGTGGAGATGGGAGAGCTCATTGGATTTAGTCACTGCTGAAACAGTTTTGTGAGCTGTACAGACACACAACAGTATCTACAGAGGACTCAAAGTTTGAAAATAAGTATTGTTCTCTTGTTATTTAAAAAATAGCTAAGGAATATTTGTTATTCTATGCATCTGATTAAAATGGCTTTCTGTGTCTCTAATTTACAAGGAGAATATTTAATGATTTTCCCCTTACAAACATGAAGTCCAGCAAGTTACTAGAGATCCCTGGGAGTGTTTTGGCTGGGATGACTACCCTTTCTTTTTCTTGGCTTCCCGAGCTAGGCATCTGCAATTTGCAAAACAAATTCAAGATAAAGTGCCCAGCTGGGCAGGACTATACAGTAGAGCTCACAAACTGGTTTGCTAGTCAATCCATCTTTCTTCTCTCCTCCCTTCTTGCTTTCCCTGTCTCAATGAACTAACTGCTCAACTGTTCCCTCAGGCTATTCATCTTAGGCGCTGACTGCTGATAAAGCCATTTATTTATCTCTCTGCCCGAGAAACAAGCTGCCTGAGCTGTTCTTTCGGGTCCCCTCTCGCTGGCAAGCCTGTTCCTTCAAGTCATTTATTTGGGGTTTACGTGGCACAGTGGCTGTGGGCAGCTGAAGTGATTAACTGGCCCGAGTTTGACAAAAGGACAAGGGCTGCAGAGCTATTTGTCAGGAGACTACCCGGGATGGAGTTTGGAAACCGAAGAACTAAAAAGACAAGACACTCCTGGGGTTTCAAGGGTCAGCAAACGACATATCCACTGGCCACCTTTTTTTAAAAAAAGTAAATACAGTGCCACCAGAACAGGCCCTACACTTTCACTTACATATTGTCTGTAGCTGCTTTCACGTTATAACGACCAAGTTCAAGAGTTGTGGCAGAAACCTCATGGCTTACGAAGACCCAAATATTTACTGTCTGGCCTTAACAGAACACGTTTCCTGCCCTTTGCTCTACTTAGCCCAGCTATGCTAGAAACTTTGCTCTTTTACATTAAATGGGGGAGCAGGGCAAACTGAGTAAATAACACTATCATGATATGTGTTTCCATTTGTGACACCCTCACCCTCCCCCAGCACCCATGGTGTATGTTGGGAATGGAAGAAACTTACAAAGCCTTTGTCCAACTCCACATTTTAGATGAAGATTTTTGTCCCAAAACCTTAAGGAATTGAGATACACAAGGTCACATATCTAACCAAAAGATGAAGAAAGCCTAAATCCTGGGAAATGTATTACACAAAATACCCACTGGCTGGAGAGATGGCTCAGTGGTTAAGATCACTTGCTGTTCTTGCAGAGGTCCTGAATTCAGTTCCTAGCATATACCTGGTTGTTCACAACCACCTGTAACTCCAGTTTCAGGGGACCTGACACCCTCTCTGGTCTCCATGGGCACACACATGCACATGGGTGCATGCACACACACAGGCACACATATGGTACACATAAACTCATGCAGGCATACACACTCACACATTATTATTTTTTTTTTTTTAAATCTAGGGAAAAAAATTCATTTGCTTACGAGGTCTGCAGCTTGCCTGATAGAAATGACTCTTTGTGTGTGTGTGTGTGTGTGTGTGTGTGTGTATGTGTGTGCATGTGGCAGGGTGGGCATGTTGGAGGAGTTTGACAAGGAAGGGAAATGTATTGAGCTTAGCATTTTCCTTTGTCCTTTGATGTAGTTCAGGAGGTGGATGCTTTTCCTCTGTAGGCTCCCCCCCCTCCCCCCCCCCCCCCGACCTGCTCAGCAGGAAAGTCTGAGCCTGAACGTGTAGTCTCCTCGGTTCCACTATGGATATGAGGCTTCCTTCAGATATTACCTAATTTTCAAGTCACCGGGACACTGCATCTATTCTTAGCCTTTGGGGTGGACAGCTATTATGGGTTGGCTGTGAGAGCAGTTCCATGAGGAGGCAGCTCTGGGATGGACTTTGGCCAGGAACAGAACATCAGTGGGTCAGGGTGGAGTGGGAAAAATGTGGTCACTCGGGAAGGAATGAGACATTTTTCTTAAATGAGAAATGTTTCAGCTTTAGAAGGGCTCTTTGTGGTGGGCCTGAAATTTCTGCTCTGTAAGTTGGATTTTGGCGCTCTGTCTCTAGAGCAGTGGGTCCGAATGTGTTGTTTGATCTCACAAAGCCACCGGCTCTGCCCCCTCTCACCACCACGAACACAGAAACCAACAACTGCTCTATTGTTTCAGGACGTTTACACATTCTCTAAATGTGTCCAGACCACCTTCAGACCTCAGGTTGTGAAGTTCACCCTCTGCTCATCAAATATTTGTTTTTGAGCACAGCGATACATCTTACAGATAGAGCCACCAGCCAGAGACTAGGTATTTAAATGCAGAGCATATGGGGGACATTTCTCATTCAAAGCATAATAGTCCTATCTGTCTGGAACATTCCTTCTCGGCTTCCCCCTCCCAGCTGATGCTGATTTTTCCTGGGTTCAATTCAAATGTCTATTGGGAGGTCCCCTCTGACTCCCCAAGGCTGAGGTGTGGGAGGGGTTTCTGTGTCTGAGACAAAGGGCACTAGCCTGGGCCACAGTACTTGTCACCCAGTAGCACAATGACTGCTTAGTTTGTGCCTATTTGTCTTCAGCAATGTGCTCGGATGGCTGTGGTATGTTCATCAGGATAGTCCCTGGCCACGGTGGACTCTCTAAAAGGTTCTTGATTTACAAAATGTATGTGAATGAAGAAGGAAGCAGCTCAGATGGAAACAAGGACAGAATTCCCTGTCATAAGATCTAAGGTGGCCCCGTGCTGGTTCTCCTCAGTGATCCCGTGGAACTAACAGAGAAGGGAAAGTCAAGGGTGGAGACAAGGTGTTTTTTTTTAAATTTTTTAATAAATTTAATTTTAATTTACAGTTTTCCATCCCTCCTCTCCTCCCATTCTCTCCCCTAAACCCCTCTCTGTTCCCACCCGAACCCCAATCCACTCCTCCTCCGTTTCTGTTTAGGAAAGAGTAGGTCTCCCATGAGTATCAACAAAACATGGCACATCAAGTTGCAATAAGGCTAAGCACCTCCCCATGTATTAAGGCTGGGCAAGGTGACCCAGTATGAGGAGTAGGGTCCAAGGTCTTAATTCTAGTGTTTACAAATGGGTGTGTTACCACAGAGAGCCCCTGTGAAAAGGTGCTTGGAAGGGTGGCAGGAAAGGTAGCTCCTGTTTCCTACAGCAATGACATCAGTCACGGCAGCAGTGGTGGCGGCGGCGGCGTGCGGTCTGAGATAACTGCTCCCATTAGAAGCTGTCAGGGTCTACACATTAGAAGCCCAGGCCACGTATCAGAGGTCTGACATCTCATTTAACCTCTATGATAACTATAGTTTCATTATTATTCCAGTTTTAAAGATGAGGAGATAAAAAAAAAACTTGTTCCAAAAGGCAAATGAGCTTGATAATACACAGAATATTTAGAAAATATCCCCATTTTCTAAAAGTAGTTTGAAATGTGGGGCAGCAGATGTAACTGGCTGAAATCCCAACTCCACTTTTCAACAAGCTGTATGGGGTTAACAATATCACCAGGAAATTTAAAAGACCAAACAGCACAAAGTGAGTAAAGTTCTTAGGATGCATCCAACTTTGGATAGACATTAATCTCTCTGCTTAAATTAACCTGATAGTTACTGCACATCATTTAGCTACATGACAACCAACAAAACGATATAGAATTGATATTAATTCCAGATATACACCAATGAGCAATGATTACTCAATCCCTTTCACTTAATATAACTAGACATTATCAACACTGCTTCTACCAAATGAAACAAGACTGGGAAGTTGTATTTGTGGGTAATTTTATCATTGGTAGACTGTATCTTGTAAGTGGTGCAGACATTATCCCCTTAAATGATGGTGCCTTGAATGATTGCTGTGGGGCTCTGTGATCACATCAGTTACAGCCTTTGCCTCACAAGGAATGTAATGTTGGGGGTGTTATTTGTGTTCATTTCACTTTATGTATGTGGGTGCTTTGTCTGTAAGTATGTCTGTGTGCTATGTACTTGCAGTACCAATGGAGGCCATTGGATTTTCTGGGATGGCATTACAGATCACTGTGAGTATGGGTGCTGGGAATTGAACCTAGGTCTTTGGAAGAGAGCAGCTGATGCTCTTAACAGCTGTGCCATCTCTTCAGCCTTTTTTTTTTTTTTTTAAAAAAAAAAAAAAAGAGCTGGAGTCTCATATAGCCCAGGCTATTCTCAAATTTACTATGTATCTAAAGCTGACCTCGAACTCCTGACCCTCCTGTCTCTACCTCCTGAGTTCTGGATCATCACAGATGTGTGACACCCTCCCAGCTAGCACAGACAGTCTTTGCTCTGGTTGAATAAAGCTCCAAAGCTCACATTGAAAGTTTATCCTCATGCTGGTGTTAAGATGTAGGGTCTCTTGAAAGATGATGGAGTTCTGGGGACTCCACCCCGTGAAAGGACTAGAGTCCCCTTCTACGTTCTTCTGTCTGCCTGAGAGAAGACGTCACCCACAGAAGGTCTCTGCAGACAGCCATGTTGGTACCTTGACTTTAGATATGCAGTTCCTAGTCTCTGCAAGTGATGGGTTTCGTGGTGTTTTAACACAGTAGCACAAATGTACCAGGCATTGAGGAAAGCTAACGTTTATCTTTAACTATTTTCAGTTCACAGTTTATATATTTTTATATATAAGTACATTCTTTTAGGAGTCTGTTCCTGCAACCTATGAACCTTGCTAATGTTAGTCTTTCTTTATGATCTTATGTTTTTCAGCCTTAAGACGTTTAGATTATAATCTTTAAATTTTAATCTGACGGAACAGTTGAAATTCCATTTGTACTTTGTCAAGTGAACAATAAATACCATTGGGAGAAAACAGTTTAATTTTTATTTCTCAACTGAGTCTAAAATACGATTTAACAACATGGTATGCAAAGCTCTTAACTCTATTGGTGTGGAGTGGTAGTGCATACCTTTAATCCCATCATTCAGGAGGCAGAGGACAGAGGCAGGCAGATTTCTGTGAGTTCAAGGCCAGCCTGGTCTACAGAGGGAGGTTCCAGGACAGTCAGGGTCTACACAGAGAAACCCTGTCTCAAAAAATCAAAGAAAAAAACCAAAACCAAAACCAATACCAACCCCCCCAAACAAACAAACAAACAAACAAACAAAAACAAAAGTTCTGCCTCTAATCAAGTAATAGGTTGATTCAGGTGGGGTGAAAAGAAGTATTTCTTTTCTTTCATAAATGAACAGAGGCTTGCAGTGAAAATGCTGGAGATGTACTGAATGCCAGATATATTCACACACACAAATGCCAGAAAGCACAATGTAGAATTGTGTGGCTCTGGTACTAACTTTTAAGTGATTTTTAAAAATATCTATAATGTCTATCTTTTCCTCGATTCTGTATTTTTAAAAAAGACAAAAAACCAAACCAAAACAAACAAACAAAAATCCTCTACAATTTTCTAGGAATAACTTTTAAGTCTTGATTCTCTATTCTGTACTAAAATGTACAAAACAAATATGAAATAATCTACACATGTTAATGTATTTCCTCTTAAGAGAAATGGAGGACATATTCAACGTTATTGTCATGTTTACTGTATGGAACCCCAGAGGCACAGGCCGTACACGCTGACTGGTCAGCGTCTTCACGTTCTACGATGCCTTTGATAATCTTTGAGTCCTTTACTGTGATAGCCACACAGGACATTGGGAAAGAGCCATGTGTTGTCTGTTACCCACAGCACTAAAGTTTCCCCTGGATTAGCAGACAAGCCTCTAAGTGCTGCAATGGGACTTCCAAAAAGCCAGTTCTCCTTAAGACTCCAAGGGACATGCTTCAAAAGAGCAGAGATTGAATCAGTTCCCAGAAAATCAGGTTATTTACCAAATCTTACTGATGCAAATTATACAAATATATTTTTTAATCTGCAGGGTACCACAGTAGCATTTTAGACAAAGGATAACCTTGAATAAAAAGTCTACTCAAACAAGGAAGGTCAGGGCGTTTTTGGTTTTATATTTTGACTAAATCGGCTGCACAACTGTCTACTCTGCTGTTACTTTGTAGCTACAATGCTAGAAAGAATAGGAAGAATTTTAAGATGCGTTCTGATGAGTAATAGGATTAGGGATCTCTCTCCCACTCCCTCAGAGAGAATACTTCACACTTGAAATTATTTGTCCAATAAGTCAAGGAACAGGTAAGTATTTGATTAAAAATCAGATAAACTTCACTTATAACACAGTTCACAATTACCCAGGTATTAAGAAAGGAACATGAATACTGAAAACTTTCAGTAAAACTTCAAATACAAAAGTTGGTTATCACATCCAGTGTCTGAACTTGGAATGTTGGTTTTTGCTCAATAAAAGATCCTAGAAACACCATTCTGCTTACCATGAAAGCCTGGAATGTAAATTCCATATTACAGATGGACATGAACTTGTAACCCCCATTTCTCAGCAATTTTGGGTAGGTTGGTTGCATTGGGTTCTGAAACAGATTCTCGATGGGAATGGTAACTGTCCAGCCATTTTTCAGTTGGGTAAACATTTGTGGCTTATGCTCCTAACTGCTGATCAGGAGAGAATGCACGGAGACTGATATACTGTGTGATTTCCAGGGTTTACACTGTCTTATGCTTTCCAGCCCCTTTTTAAGAGAATATACATCTGGGGCTGCTGCAACTCCATGGTGACTGGCTAGATTCAAATAACAGCTCATTTAGTATACAATTAACATTTAAATCAAAACTATGACTAAATTTGAGCCAACTGGGTCCCTTTAGAGTTTAAAACTATTGCTATTCAGCTATCCTGAGACAGAAACAAAACAAAAAATTAAAAACAACTTCCCCATAAGATCAGCAGAGCTTGGGCCAAGCATGTGAAACGTCATATCATTGAACAACATGGAGCTTAATCTCAACTATTACTGTACATGCATATTACCAAAAAAAGTTGATTTGAAAAGAATGTTTAAAAACTTCATCAGCTACTGTGGTTGTTTTGGCATCAGCAAGACACAGCTGGATTATCTCACCCGAGGGCCTGATTTGCTTAATAGATTTTTAGCTGAGGTTCATCGTGTTCATCTGATTCTCCCACGGTACTCACTTCCACTTTTGTCTAGTAGAAACGGCTTCATCTACACTACTGGGTATCAGCATCATTTTTAAAAGTTGTCATTTTTAAGGTATCAGGACAGTTTTAGCACTCTGTGTTTAAAAGGTGGCATGTGAACGTTTTGAGAGTTAACTAAATCTATGTGTTTGGAGCTGAGTTGATACAAAACAACACTGTTAGACGTGGTGATAATGTGACTTCTTAGCCTCACAGTGTTAGGAAGAGCAATTCGGTTGGTTTTGGGTAAGTAAATGCCACTGAATGTGACAATGGCGGGCCTATGGAGGATGCAGTCCTTCCACAGTGAGGTGCCATGCTGACCTTCACCTCCCGGCTCAGGATGAACATTCCACACAGTTTCCTTGCTCTTTGCCTTCACCAACTTTCTGGCGGCTGGATTCATAATTTTTTTTTCCCTTGGTAATCAAGATGCAGTTAATCTCAATGCTTTATCACATCCTTAGATTTTAGCTTGTCTGGCTCATAAGAGATAGAGGGATGGTCACTATTTGCCTGGGGAAAACACTACTCTTCTGGATAAGTTAGGTGATTTCACCAACTCTGCTATATTTATTATTCATAAAATTCAAAAAACGGCTACTGGTATGTGGGGAATACATTTACCAGTCAACTTTAATATTAACAGAAACAGCTGTTCCACTTACAAGCCCACGAGTGTTCACAGGCTAGAGGGAATCATGGACTTTGATAGATACAGTTACTTCTTAGGGAAGTCAGGAGTGTGGTCATTTACCAATGGGCATTTGTCACAGGAAAGGAAGGATGTAGTGTTTCCATTTAAATGCAAATAATAGCTCACAGTGTTCTGTATAAAGTGATTTATTTTGATACATTTTCCAACTCTCCTAAAGATTTTAGGTAAGCTGCTTCAAATTGTGGTCAAGGCCACGTGCTCAAGGCCCAGCGTTACACAATGGTCAAGCTCCTTCATGTAAATATCTATGGTCAAGGATAGGAAATCAGTCAGGCCTACCAAGATTTATGAAGCGCCTGTTATGGGAAGCCATTCCCTGAACAAGAGCAGGGACATAGGTAGCATCAGGGGTGATCTATCCTCTGCCAACTCTAAGGTCTTAACTGGTTACAGTACCCATTATCATTGCATAGTTTTCTTAATTATATTATCCCACTGTAACATCAATAGTTAATTATGACCAGAGAAAAAACTATCTTGCCTCTCTTTGCTTATGGATATGTATTTGAATATAGTCTCAAGATAATGAAAACTGCAGTGCTTACAGGGGATGAATATTTTCTGAGAAAAACAGGTTCTATTTAGATATTTAAATGAAAAATGAATCTTTCCTGTTTGGGGATTTAGAGCAAAACTACTGGGAGACACTGGGACTGACTGTTTGCTCTCTACATGACTCTGGATCACTGTGATGGTTAGAATCTAGTTTGATGTTAAAAGAAGAGCTTGTGGTTACCTGCGGACCAGGTGGAGACAGGAAAGACCCCAGAGGCTGCATTTTGATGGTTTGGAGGCCTAAACAGCTCTTACTCAACTTCTCTGATCACGCTTTAGGTAGATTAATGGGAAGGGATGAGCGGCACCTTCACACTAACAATTATAATCAAGTTATAAAACACAATGTAAGTTGCATTTTACAGACATATAAAAACAACAGTAACCAGATCTGTATGTTGAGGGAGGGAGGAAGAGAGAAAGAGGAGGTGAGGAGAGATTGCTTTGTCAGATTTCAACCGCAAGTATCACCCACACTTCTAGGTAGTCTACAGCAATGCTTTCAAGTAAGTGTATCTCTCAGAATAATGATGCAATAATGCTTATAAAAATTTCATGGTTTTATAAGTTCACTTCAACCCAGAAGAACAACTTTTTGAATTTAAAAATACTGTGTTTTCCTTCCTTAAAATGCTTCTTGGTAATGAAACGAAGATTTTAAAATGCCAATATAAAAGTCTATAAGCCAACTAATCAACAATAGAATAGATACAATTATTTTTCCTTAACTTTTAAGAAAAACTCATCCAGGCAGTGGTGGAATACTGCTTTAATCCCAGCACTCGGGAGGTAGAGTTCAAGGCCAGCCTGGTCTACAGAGTTCCAGGACAGCCCTGGATACACAGACAAACTCTGTTTGGGAACATAAACAGAGAGAGAGAAAGAGAGAGAGAGAGAGAGAGAGAGAGAGAGAGAGAGAGAGAGAGAGAGAGAGAGAGAGAGAGAAAGAAAGAAAGAAAGAAAGAAAGAAAGAAAGAAAGAAAGAAAGAAAGAAAGAAAGAAAGAGAAAGAAAGAAAGGCAAGGGGAGGGGAGGGGAAGAGGAGGGAAGAGAAGGGAAAGAGATAATGTCAAGACAGACACCAGCCTCTTATGAGACCTGGTGAGGAAGAATTTGGCTTGAAGAATGACAATTCAATGTCTTATTGACAGATGATAGGACAATGTCTTATTGATTGATAGATGATAGGACAATGTCTTATTGATAGATGATGGGAAGAACAGTAACATCAGTTGACAGTTTGATTTCTGACCAATGAGCTTGCTGAATCTGAAAAAGGTGTGTGTATATGTGTTATTTGTTCATATATATTTTGGGAATATATCTTTTTCTGTTCTTTTATAAATTATCAATTTCACTTATTGTCATATTTCTAAAATTTGTTAAAAATTTCATGTCAAAATGGAGTCAAACCTAAGGCTTGATTAACTGTCCTTTCTTGGATGTGATCTTGGGAGCAGATCTTCGCAAGCCTCTCCTGCACCCTAGCAGGCAGGCACTTTCAAGTTAGTCCCACTCTGACAAAAGAGCACCTCGGCTTCCAGCCATTGAGGAGCAGAGAATGAACGCAATCTCATAGCAACAGACACAGAACAGTCCCTCACTACAAGCCTCGTCCAACAATCAAGTCTTTAACCAGAACAAAGGTTGACAGTGATTAATCATTCCGTGCTTCCTTGTTCCTGGCTGCACGTGTTCCTTCAGCGTAGGCAGTCTGGCAGATTTCCTGTCTGTGAGCACCACTGTGCCATGCCTGAAGGCACGCTCAAGCAGCCTTCTCTCAGTTCTCATTGTGAATGCTCCAGGCATGTACAGTTGCTCTGTGCACAGTGTCCTGACTCTGATTCTGAGCCTGGCAGACCTTGAGTGGATACAGGGAGCCCCACAATAAACCATTCACTTCATGTCTGCTTACTAGGTTATGCTCAAGCACAGTTGAAGAAATCGATTAAGCAGTGTTTGCTCCAACCTTGGAAATCTGTTCTCTTTACCTACCACTGCTGAGCTGATAGACTTCAGTCGTGAGGTTGGAGGACATGGCTACCCTCAGTAACATTTCTGTCTGGAAACAGTCAGTAGGCTGTTAAAGCATCATGCTTAAAAGCAATCAAATCATTTTCAGGAATCCTCTTTCAAGTGTTGTATTTCACAAGACAGTAGAGTTGGAAGGTCAGCAAACGTAATAGTGAGTGGCCTCAGGTAACTTAATGTCACAGTGACATCCTGGCCTCCTTTCTGTGTTTCTGGTCCTGGGCTTAGGCACTGTTCATCTGTCTTGCTAGGTCATACTATGAGGACTTGAAGAATTTACCCCCCTCACTTTTAACATGTAAATACCACTGATGTGACCATGTTCCCTGTGAGCTGGGAGTGAAATGAGGTGAGACGATTAATCACAAGACACGGATTTCTGAAGGATGAGGGCAAAGTATGGAAATAACGGCAACAACAAAAATGAGCAAGAGAAACATACTGCTTTTCCAATAAACAGTGGCATCTAACAAGGAAAGAACATGACCCCTAAGGATTCTTTATGTCTATTCAGTTCTCTTGACAAATTAAACTAGAATTAAGTAGTGACATATTTCCAGAAGATGATTTTCACACATACACCCACAGTATAAAAGCTAAAGCAGGACACCAAATAGCCAACTGTCAGTCATGTACTTGGCCCTTGAGTATAGAGCTATGATGTGACCACACTGGTCCAAGGTCAAGCCAGTCAATGTTCCAACACATATAGAGGAGGCATTCATGGGACTCATCCTCAAGACACCTTGACAGGTGATGGCTGCTAGGGGAGGGAACATCCCTTTTCTTCAGGGCTGTGGCCTCTGCGAAGTAGCTCATGCTGCCCTAGCTGGCCCTACATTCTTGCACATACACAGAGCATTAACTGAACTCAGTGGGTTACTCAGAAGAAGAAGGAGGAGTATTAGGAGGTAGTGTGGGTCTGGGACAGGAGCGGGATGTGGTTATGATCTAAATACATTGTTTCACATGAGAAGTTATCAAAAATATATCACTAGAAAAGGAAGAAATCAAACAGAAGGACCACCTTATTACTGGAAACTCAAGTAACAGGGACCACAAGACTCATGAAGACCAAAGCAGTCTGATGAACAGCTCTTTCAGAAAGCAAACCTCTTTCAACCAGAGCTTCCCAGAATCCACCTTTAAAACCAGTGACCTTGGAACTGTGAAGAAAACTGAGTGACCTGGGAACTGTGAAGAAAACTAAGTGACCTTGGAACTGAAGAAAACTGAGTGACCTTGGAACTGTGAAGAAATACCGTGGAGCAGAGGAGCATGGGTTTAGGGTTTGAGATGGTCACGACGGTATTTTAAAACTATCCAATCTGCGTATTTTGACTCAATTCAGGTATTGTTTCATGTTCTAACTGGAATAATGTGCCTTTCTAGTTAAGGCAGATTGGCTTCATATGATTGTACTTTAAAACAACAATTGCATTGACCCAATCTCCTTAATTTCTTTCCAATTAGAACCTGAGGTTGTAATATTTGGTGGTTGTGATGGTTAATCTTCACGTTAACTTGACTAGATTTAGAATTACATGGTGACACACTTCTGGGTGTGTCCATGAGGGTATCTCCAGGAAAGTTTAACTGAGAGAAGACCCACCCTGAATGTGGGCAGCACCATCTCATGCCTTCCAGTTCTGGAACAAGCGGAACGGAGAAAGGTTGCTGAGTGCCAGCATCTACCTTTCTCTGCTTCTTGACTGCAGATGTGAGATGGCCAGTGCTGCCTGGGCCGCTGCCATGCCTTGTCTGCAAGGATGGACCTGACACTCAAACTGCCAGCCAAACAACACTTCCCTTCTGTAAGGTTCTCTCTTCAGGTGTTTTTTAAATAACAACAAGAACAATCACAAACAGTGGCTTAAGTCAAAGTCTTCAAACAAAGACCTCCATCAACAATGATGGAGACTCTGGAATGACGGGGCAGCCAGCACAGAGCATCAGAGCAATTTCTAAATCATTAGCAAGCAGATCTTGCGTTCAAATACTGGTTCACTTGAGCTGTTTAGCCATAAATACTAGTAATAGCTGTCATGTGTTGGGGATTTACAGAGAGTTGCTATTGACTCTTATAAATGATCCCACTGCATAACTTCATAGAGTCTATGAGAGGCCCTGTCAATGCCCCTTTGCGCAGCTGAGAGAAGTGGTACTTGGGATGTTACTTCAGTCACCTAGTTAGCAAGTATCAGGTCAGAGATGCCAACACAGGCAGCCCTGTGCTGGACAGAGCCCAGAGCTGTTGTGTAAGATATAAAATGAATCCAGCCAAAGTCCCAGTTATGAATCAGTGGTAGACCTACATGACAGGTACATACTGGAAATACAGAAATGTGAAATAATGATGTTGAGTGACTGCAGATGGGTACAGCCTGCCCTCCATACTGGAATACTGCAACCTTGAGTGGCTGCTTTGCTTTGCTGGACCTTAGTTTCTTCATCTGCAAAGGTAAGGTGATGCTTTAATGTTCAGGTGGCAGCAAAACAGTTTTTCCCTCTTTCTGTTTCTTTTGTGACAGTGGGACTGAACCCAGGGTCTTTTGCTTCATGCAGCAGAACAGAGCTATACCTCAAACTCAAGCACTGACTTTTAATTGAGACATTATCCACAAAAATGAAAAAAGGCACGTTGTAAACACTACTCCAGCCGGTTGTTCATTACTGTTTCATGAGAAAATGAGATCATGAAGGGGCTGACAGGCTTTTCTGTTGGGTCAGTTCGATAAGCGAAGATGGGCACAGGGCAGTAAAATGAAAGCACGGGGAAAAAGCAAGTTCTGGAACCGTCAGTGAGGACCTGTGAACACTTCGTACAACCAGAAGACACACCAAAGTGACCCAAAAATAAGTGACTAAGGAGCTGGGGGACAGGGACAAAGAGATGACTCAGCTGTTAAAAGCACTTGAGAGGGAAAGGTAGGCAGATCTCTGTGAGTTCAAGGCCAACTAGAGCCACGTAGTAAGACTCTGTCTCAAAAATTAAACAAAATAAGAAAATCAACAATGAAAACAACAAGGAAAAGAGCATTTATTGCTCTTCCAGAGGACTAAGTTTGGTTCCCCACATGCAAGTATAGCAGCTCAGAAGCACTTGTAACTCAGTTCCAGGGAATCTGATGATTCACTTCAGGCATCAAAAGGTGCCTTGCACACATGCACATGCACACAAAATTTAAAAAAAAAAATCTTTTTTTTGTGAAGAATCTGCAGCATCCTGGCATAGGTGTTAAAAATGTGGACTGCAAGCCAGGTGTGGTGGTGCATGCCTTTAATCCCAGCACTTAGGAGGCAGAGGCAGGCAGATCTCTGTGAATTTTAGGCTAGCCTGGTCTACAAAGCCAGTTCCAGGACAGCCAGGGCTACACAGAAAACCCCTGTCTCAAAAAACAAACAAACAAACAAATAAACAAACAAACAACAACAGCAACAAAACCAAATGAACAAAAAGACTGTGGATTGCATTTAACCTGGGTTTAAATTCTGGACAGCTCAGCCCTACAGCTTCAGATCTTCTCACTGGGGAGATGGGGTCCATGGCCGTGACTACACAGGTTCAAGGCAGTGCATAGGAAGTGCTTTATGATGACTATCGTTGCTTAATTCATCAGTCACGACAGTGTGAAGGAAAGGATGTAATTTCAGGTGAGGTATGCATGTGAGATTATAAGTTTGTGGCTTCCAGTATCTTAACTCTTGGTACCTAGGGAAGACACTTCCAAAGAGGTATTTGGAACTGTCTTTAAACACATCATTAGGTTTCTTCTGGAGTCCTTTTGTCCAAAGCATAATCTTTATTTAAAACAGAACGACCGTAGTGAGGGGGCACATATCACACTTGAAATTGGGCCTCTGTCTATACCTGAGTAGATAAACCATTTGATTTGATAATATACAGCCCAGCTTTTCCATGAACTGGCTCCACAAAGACTGCCAAGGTGAGAGCAGACACTGTCTGCAGGCATGCAGTGGGAAGGTGCTTAGTACATGGGGAAAGAACAGAGACAAAAAAGTGCGGTGCAGGAAAGAGACCGACTACAAGATGAAAGCTGGGTGCAGGGAGGAGAAGGAGGGAAGGAAGAAAGGTCAAGAGGAGAGAAGACGAGGAAGAGGGGAGGAGGGTGGGAAGGAAGAGGAGAAGGAGGACGGGTAGGAAACAGAGAAAAGGAGGAGGAACAGAGAAGGAAGAGAGGCTCGGTGGAGAGATTTGGAGAAGGATGGAAAAACCTTATAGGTGGTTGTCAGAGTTCAGCTTTTAACTTGACCAATAAGAAAAGCTATTAGAGGATTTTGAGCAGAGTGTGATCTGGTCTATTTACATTTTAAAGATTGCCCTGTCAGCTGTTGTGACCATATCATTGTATGGGGGTGGGAGAGCACGTGGGTGATTTGGGTCAAAGAGGTGACCTTGGAAAGTGACTGGATTTCACCCAGATTCAAAGGCTAAATAGTGACTAACTAATGCCTTGAATGTGGGTGTGAGACAAAAAACCTGGCAAGGATCACTTTTTGTGTAGCAGTTTCCTGGGGGATTAAAACCTTACATCTTAGAGGGAAGTTCATTAAAACACTGGAGGTTAAAAAGGGAAGCGAAACAACAGAATGTTCTAAGGGGAGGTGAATGGCTCTATCTTGCAGGGCAGGTCCTTCGGCGTAGGAAGTGAACACTCAAAATAGCAGCAGGAAGTCCCTGAAGCTGAACGAATTCACTAGGCCCCTCCCTCTTAAGCAGCTATAAGCATATGTATAAGAACCACTCAAAGATCCTCAGACAAGCTGAGCTTCATAGAAGAGGCTTAGACCAATTGAGCTGCTTGGAAAAGACACTCTAACCTGTTGAGCAATCTGCAAGTTGTGTCATGGGGCTTTGCTTAGGGTTTACGCTTTCACTGTCAATTGCATTTTTCCACACACACTCACCACAAAAGAACACTGTTACAGAGTTGAAACTAGGAACACAATTAGCTTTATAACCTCTTTCACTACTCTTTTGCTCTGCCTGCTTTCTGTCCTTCTCTATCACCTAATATTACCCATGCTTAAGTCTGGTAGATACAGAAGAGACCAGCCAAAAGGGTACAGAGTTCCTGAACATCCATGGGGAAGGTCATCAGAAGATGGAGATGGATGGAGTCAGCGCTGCCTAAGGATGGAGGAAGACAACAGATGGGAAATGAACTTTGAAATCAATGCCCTGGCTTTGGCAGGAGCCTTTTTGTCAGATTGGAGACAAAACCATGTTTGCAGTAGGGCTGAGATAAAATGAAAAGGGAAGTGTGGGGGAAGAAAGAGTCTGGGGTAAAAATTTTAAAAAGTACCAGTGAAAAGTAATATAGAAAAATGAGGAAAGACGACCAAATGTAGAAGGGTGTTGTTCGTTTTTAAGACATGAGGTAGCTTCATGGGCTTATGACAGTAACTAAGAGGAAATGGAAAGTATTTTAGTGATATAAATTGTTGCCTTTTTTATCTGCTTTATAATATATACAATTTAGTATGTTATATCACTCACATACATATTTGATAATACAGCAAATAATGTTAATAAATGTGACTAGTGAAGTCACAATCATGCTGGTGTAATCTTGGCTAACACTCTCCTCATAGAAACTGTGTTGAATATAGGACCTCCAGATTTGGCTGGTAATGCCTAGCAACAAGGGGTAATCGTTCAGTGGGAGCTTTTCTGGGTAGAAGTGCCTGTTCAGTGAACTCGGACAATCACAGACACATTTTCTATTAATAGTTAGAGCCACACATGCAACATGTTGGGAGAATCCACTTGCTTTTGAAGCAGCTCTTGGCATATCAGATCTTCTTTGGGCTAAGGTAACATAACTTGCTATGTCCCCATTACACTTACTCCAGCAGCCAAGTGCTAATGATAACATACATAAAAACAGACGCTGGGTTGATAAGCTACTGGAGACAGTCTAGCTGAAGGCATGGATCACGTTTGAAAGATGTGACTCCTAAAACATTTGATTGTAACGTTGGTTCATCTTAAGAGTAAACTTTTGTTTAAGAGAACAGTCCAGGGCTGGTGACATGGTTCAGCAATAAGAGTGCTTATTGCCAAGCTTAATGAGGTGAGTTTGATCCTGGGATCCCACACAGTGGAAGGAGAGAACTAACTCCTGTGAGCTGCCTTTAAACTTCCACATCTACAGCCCTGCTGTGGAATAATCTTTTTGTATACTGTGAATATGTGCCTTTGCCAAGGCACATTCTGATTGGTTTAATAAAGAGCTGAATGGTCAATAGCTGGGCAGGAAGAGGTTAGGCAGAACTTCTGGGCAGAGAGGGAAGAGGAGATGAATCTAGGTGTGGGAGAGATGCCCTAGGAGACAGAGAGGAAGCAGGACATGCAGGAGGAGAGGCAAAAGCCAAGAGCCATGTGGTGGCACGTAGATTAAAAGAAATGGTTTGATTTAAGTTACAAGAGCTAGTTTGAGACAAATCTAAACAAAGGCCAAGCTTTCATAGTTAATAATAAGTCTCTGTCATTTTTTGTGAGCTGGTGGCTCAAAGAAAAATTTGTCTAGAGCCCCCCTCCCCCAAATCCACCCACAAATAAATGGGAAAAAAGAGCAGTCAAATTGCTAGACTGTAAATTTCTCTCTATATTTGTGGCAAAGGAGCATAGAAGTCACCTGGTTCTTTATAAAGTTCTATGCCATGGAACATTCTCTAGTGAACAGATTTGTTCTGTCCATAGCTAGGCTTGGAGGGATGAGTTGATGAACCCCTGAAGGAGGAGACGGCTTGAAACTCAGAATGGTAAGATGAGCACAGACTGAGCACAGACAACATTCTCCTTGAATTCACTTCACTTCCAAACCCCGACAAAGGCCAGCTAAGTTCAGAAAGACTTCCCCAAGCACAAGTGGGTAAAAGGCAAGCCATGCCTCAGTACCCCCTTCCCTGTACCTTCCATCAGATCCTCCTTTCTCTGCCCCAGACTCTGGAGTCTTCTGTGTGTTCTGATGCCTCCTTGTCTTCCTTATCGGGACTACATGACTCAGATTTATAAAGGTATCCTTCTCCATATTAAAATTATCTGTTGTAGAGCCAATTTCTCTTGCTCTGGGCTCTGTTGGTCTTTGCTCCTCAATCTTTAATGTGCACATGAAACAGTTTGCCATCTTGTTATAAGGCAGAGTCTTATCTGATGGGTTTTGGTGAACAGAGCGGCTAGTGCCCACACCACTGATTATTTGCCAAGCTCCCCTGGGATGTAAGTGCTGACACTCTGCAGAGTACACTCAGGAGATGAGACACCAGCACTAAAGCTAAGTGGGTGAACTCCTGAAAGCCATGATGCACGGATTTACCGTGGAACCACTTTCCATGGTTTAAATGTCAGCCAGAAAAGTGGCCAAACTTCTGTGTCTCGGATTCTTGTGGTGCTGGGGATTACTCCTAGGGCTTTGCCCATTTGAGACGAATGCTCTACCATTGAGCTATGTTGCTCCAGAAATCACCTGCCCAGTGTGCCCACGAGTCATGACTCCAGTTTCTCATCCACTCTATTCATCTATGGCTCAGGACGCCTTGAAGAAGCTCTTACATTTCATTTTCCTGACCAAATTGTCTCTCCTCCTGGGTGTCTGTCCCGGTGGTCTCCATCTCAAGCCCCTGTACTGGATCTGTCTGAAGCCCTGGCTGCCTGTGACCATGAGGGGATGTGTCCTTGTTTCCTACCTCACTCTGACCCTGTCACTGCAGTTAAATGGGCCATGTGTGTCTGTGTCCAGAGACAGAACAGATGGCATCTTGGGATTAAGGTGCAGAGAGCAGGAGTTCTAGAAGGATTAAGCTTTTTCCCTCAATGGGGCGGGGTAGCAGAGGATGAGGGGGACCTGATTTGACAAGAGTCACTTGGCCGGCCCTGTCAGCGAATGTGACAGTTGTTGGATTTATTTCAGTCTCACTGTCCCTTGCCTGTTGGAAGTCCCTGTGAATATCTGCAGAGGAAAGTGCTCTAGAGTGAAGAGCCAGAAGGACAAGGGTTGGAGTGCGGCTGTGTGACCCTAGAGAGATCAGTTAACCTCTCTGTGCCTATTTGCTCAGGTGTGAAATTAGCTTGAGTATCTCATGTTATCTACAACGAGGATGGCAGGGCCTCACAGAAGCAGCTTTTAGCCTATTAGGAAAGGCTTAACTGAATGAGGTCATGGGATGGTAAGAAGAATGTCTCAAGCCATGGGTGGAAGGACCAGGCTGGTTAGTATTATGTTTAACCTTGAAATTGAATGTAATGGTCCCTTTGTATTCAACTATAACCAGACAATCGTCACATCACAGCTAACGGGTCAAGAGACTGCAAAGGACAGGGAGGTGGTCGAGCTGCATTTCACTTGGTGAAGTAGAGAGTTCGTGAGAATCAGGTAGGCTGGGATTGAGCGTCCTGCAGAGGATGCCAGAACGCACTTGGGAGGACATTCAGTGCTGCTCCATACCTGTGGGGCAGGTTTCCTTCAATGCTTCCCTCCCAGTCTGCAGCCAACAAGGCAGACCAGGTAGGCCCTACTTGGTAGGGAACCAGCTACAGATGACAGATTTACCTCCTGATGGGGTCACTTTTGTGTATTTTGTCTTTAGGCAGTCTAGAGGCACCTGAAGAATGGGTTTCCATTCGTACCCATGTGCCCACTCATCCAAGCCCACAAAGATGCAGCTGTACCAGAGTGGCTGACATGATACCCCGTTGGCAAGCCCGAGCCACCATCCCTCAAAGGGCATATTATGCTAGCGATTTAGCAGGACACACATGGTCACCCCCATCAGGGGAGGGTGGCGGTCTATGGGGCTGTGATGGTTAATCTCAGTTGTCAACATGATGAGATCTCGAATCATCTATGAGTTGGACATACCTGTGAAGGATTATCTAGGGTCTGCTGGTAGGGAATAATCTTAATTGGGGTGATTATGGTGGGAAGAGTTGCCCACTGCAGGTGGTGCCATCCCCAGGCTGGGGATCCTGAGCTCCATAAAAAGCAGATAGTAAGCCTGAGCACAGTGTTCCTTGCTCTGTGGCTCTTGATTGGGGATAGAGTGTGACTAGCTGCTTCCGGTCCCTGCTGCCTGGACCTCTCCACCTTGGACTCCAAGGCAAAATAAACTTCCTTAAATTCCTTTGTCAGAGTGCTTATCAAAGCAACAGAAATCCACTGCAATGGGCTGTCAAGGATGTGCAGACTGACCCTAAAAGCTCTCACAAGAGGCCCCAGAGTACACAGGTGGCCACTGTAACACGTCACTAACATTTGCAGGCCAAGCACCCGCAGGGTGTGGCTGTTAAGCCTTGAGCAGGGAGGGGTTGGGCAGGTGCAGAGGAAAAGCTGGGTCCCCAAAGTGAGGTAACTGAGACCAAGGCCCGAATCACATTGAAAGGATCTGCCTCCCTCAGGAAACTGACAGATTAATTAAACCACCAACTCGCTCTGTTGTTCAGACTTGAGAAGACGTGGGAAGATCATAAAAGCGGAAGGTCCAGCTATCAAAGGCGCAGAACAGCTGAGGTGAGGATGAAAGAAATACGGCTTAAAGGAGATTTTCGGGTCTGCGGAGGAAAGATGGCGGAAAGAAACTTCCAGGGACAACTTGCTGGCCTGGAGGAGTGCAGGGGCTCCACCAGCACAGCCCACAGCACCTGCCCGTTCTGTGGTTACCTCCAAAGTCTAGCTTAAACACCCCTTTCTCTGATAAGCCTACCAGTCCCAAAGTTAGGTTTAGTACCCTACCAGTGTCTGCTGACTTCCTGCCATCATGGTATTTCTTATACCTTTGCCCTTCAGGTATTTGTCTCCGGGGAAGCCGATGGCTGGTTTTTGCCTTCCATGTCCTCAGTGGTCACCAAGGTATTTAGAATATAACCCACACTCAAATATTTATAAAATGAGTAAATGAGTATATAGTTGAGGGATTATATTTTTCTTTTAAAAGAGAAAAATTCAATACTCAGATTTTTTTTTTAATCTAGGCAGTAGAATTAGAATGAAGAAGGGAGGCACAAAGAGAGAATTTATGTAGAGGGGGGAAACTACAAAAATGACATATTGGAAAAATGGCCTCGGCCGTTGTGGGGACAGCGCTTCATTAGCAGCAGCCTTCCACTCCTGCCCATATCAGCATTCCATTTCCATGGACTCCAATACGTGGGCCATTTTTTAAAGGTTATAAAGATGTTATTCATCATATTGAGGGTAGTATTTACAAGATTGATGGACTCTGAACACAACAGAAGAGAAATCCTCAAAGCTAGGGGCATGGTTTGTCCAGGAATTTTTTACTGAATTTTACATTTTTAAGTGGATCAATTTTTCATTTCAATCCAAAGGCCCTTGTCTGTTTCTGAAATTTGTAACATCTGCTAGGGAAGTGACGAGTGAAACAATTTTTTAAAAGATCAAGTAATGAAAAAATTTCTCTGTTGAAGGACTGTGGATTTTCAATTTGTTCCACATGAGACCATTTCAGGAAATTACCTTTTAACTGTTTCTCATCTTGTTTGTGCAGCAATATTCCCCTGGTAGGGATGGATTGTCATCGAAGAGAATTTTTATACTGGAAAAATTCTACTGGTCTAAGGACAATAGCCAAATTTCTAGTGTTGCCTTCTGTGGACTCTTTGCCTACGTGGGAGACTAATTTTTTTTCTAAAATGGGCCATAATTAAGACAAAACTATGCTTTCCTGTGAGCATACTATAGAGGATTATTCAGAGCATGTAGTTTACAGCTGGAAGACAAAGGTCAAGGATGGAATGAGAGAACAGCTCTCAGAATGGACTGTGTTAGCACACATTGCCCATATCCCCAGTCCCAGTGTCTCAGTGGATGGCAAATTCCCGCTGTTACTCATTCACTGGTTCAGAGCTCTTGCCTTCTACTTTCGGTGGAAGCTTAGAGGCTGGTAATGGGGTTGTGGGGATGAAAGACTTCAGAGTAAAAGATGAGCTTGTAGGTGAGACCCAAGCTCGGGTCATCCCTGCAGACAGAAAGGTCACTGTGAGTTCCAGGCCATTCTGGGTTATGTACTGATGTGTTACAGAGAAACACCCCCCAACTCAGAAGAGAAAGAAGGAAGAAGACAAACAAATCACATCTATTTGGACACACACAAGAACCCCACTTTGTCTGGGAGGAAGTAGAGTGTGTTCAGGCAGAACTACAAACTGTTTCTGAAAAAAGGTTTGCTATTAATATTTTTAAACACTCTAAGATTCTTAGAGAAGAAATAAGTCCAAAGATAGCCTGAGATCTCCTGAAAAAATTAGAGTAAGATGGGGAATGATTATTACCAGCATTTTTAGTGGAAGCCACTGTAATTTATTTAATGTGAGTCATCTTTGAGAAAAAATGAGTAGATGAATATAATAGCAAAGAATCTGCACTCCAGATATAGATTCATAAATATCGTATGAGACTAAGGAAAGACCAGTCCACGAGGGAAGAACAGAATGTGTAACCATCCATGTCAGGCACCCCCACAGAGAACCACCCTGGGAGAAGCTCAGCACCCCAGCTCTGTAAGCAGAAGACTACATGCACAGTCTTCAGAGTGCTCCACAGGGTGCAGTTCTGTGTGCAGGTGAAGCAGTTGACTAGACGGAGAGCCGAGTGGAAATGCCCCCACAAAATCCTCATTAAGGCTGGGATGCAAGTACAAAGCAGGACCCGAGGGCACTTGAGGCCAAAGGTAATGGTGTCAGAAGCACCATAGATCTCTTTGAATGACCTTGACACTCATTTATGTCCTAAAAGGGTCAACAATAGAGGTCTATCACACACTCTGTCCATCCTTCTTCTGAACCCCACAGTACTATAAGTTTGGGGAGCAGAGGCAATCAGAGATGAAGAATAATCCCACTCTGGGTTTTGTTCTGGATCTGATGCTTTCTGTGGCATGGGGACAATAGTGACGTTGACATGGCCTGAGGTTATCATGAGTACTTAGCAAGATGATCTATGCAAAAAACACAATTGTGTTCAACAATGATGCCATTATCACCATCCTGTCTTTTCTTCCACATTCTATTTTGTAATGTTTCCTTTCTCTCTCTTCAACTAATATTTAATAACTGCTGAAGATATGACCTTGTAACTCTCATATCTCATCCCACTGACGCTTCCTAAGAACGTATGAAATGGGTGTTATTTTCCCTGTTCACACTTGTGTATATATATGCATGTACCACTTTCTGTGAAACTACTTATTACTATTTTGAAAGCTATGCAACAGAAAAAAATATGATACCAGTGCCTTCACTGTGGGCCATGTGAGGACCATCCATTTGTCAGGGTGGGTAAAATATGATACCAGTGTCTTCACTGTGGGCCATGTGAGGACCATCCATTTGTCAGGGTGGGTGTTTGAAAGGAATGACCATTCCTTAATATATTTGATAACCAAAATGGTTCTTAGTGATTTTTCTCAGAATATATAACTTAGGAAAATTACAAAAATATTCATTAAGTAAAATGAGTGCTTTGAGCACAGACAAGGCATTTTACAGCAGTTTCCATCTTAAATGACTCAGATCTTTGCACATCAGTATGCTACGGCGGAGAAGTGTTACTCCTCTATCTCTTTCCACCTGTGGGTTACATTCCCACAGATTAAGAACATCTGGAGTTGGCAGTGGTGATGTTCACCTCTAATACTGGTTCTTAGAGGCTGAGGCAGGAGGATTCTGAGCTCTAGGTCAGCCCAGGCCATCCCAGTGAGACCCTGTCTCCAAATCCTCCAATAATAAAGGCTACCTGGACTGTTTAAGCAAGTAGGTAGAAAAATGAAATGGTGCAACTTTGGAAGTCTGGAACTTTCTATAGGGTTACGTGTATAATTACTATATGACCCACCAGTCCCACCCTTAGGTATTTAGGTATTTACTCAAGTGAAACAAAAATTTGTTTCCACAAAGGTCAAATTGGAATGCAAGTAAAGCATCGTCTAGCTGCTGAATTGATTAACGATACACCATACTCTCAGAGTAGAATATCTTCATAGCAAAAGGCGCTGACCCACTGGTGTGCACAACCACAGGAGTGAACCCCATAGGTGCTGTGTTGTGACGGAAGCAGGATACACGCCCTCACTCCACTGTGCACAGCCCTACACAATACTATAGTACTGTCTACTCCACTGGCCATGGCTGAGGTCACATGACTTCCTAGGAACCTGGGAATGTACTGGGTGATGAGAAGGGTCTCTTTCTAGATTCTGTCTCTAGTTGCATGTTTGTACAGGTAGAAACAATACTTGGGGAACAATATTCTCAAAAGGTGAACTTCATAGTATATAAATGATACCAATTTTAAAAGCAAGGGAATGCCCCTAAATTATCCACAAGTACATTCTAGTTCTAAAGATAAAAATGAAGATGCATTGTGCCAGCACCTTCTTCAACTGGAAGGACTATCAGTGTAGCCTGAGCTGTCTGCTGTTCGGTTTCTTATTCAAACCTTTCCATTCTCACCTGTTCTGAGGGCAGTTCTATCTGCCACCACTTCGGTAACACTTCCTCTGTACAATCTTACACTGCAGTGGTTTCTGCATGGCTTATTATCTGCAGGTTGTAAGTTCTAGACCTTAGAGAACCATGCCCTCCTGCTCCACTGTGCTGCCTGCCAACATGTCTAGCAGGAGGGTGACAGAGAGAATTTTTGGTAATAGCTGCCCTTCCAGGAATCTTTCAGGTGAGCTCCTTGAAGACAGGGATTGTAAGTACATGATCTTGAACCAGGTCAATGTTCAAGAAGGGGTTTTGAAAACATGGGCCGCAGGGGATTGCGACTATGCAATTCTGTTTTGGATGGTGCATAGGGAGAGAAAGTAGTTGGGGGCAGAGCTAAGTCCTAGTAGAGTCAGCTGGCCAGGATGCCCTGGGGCACCTCTTAGAAACCCTGGCGACAGAGGGTTGTGTCAGCCTCCAGGTTTTCCTGGCTGAGTCCCAGCTCTTATCATGGGTGTTATTTAGAGCACTTGGGAGGGAGATCTTCAGTTTGGATCCAGTTGGAATCACCAGCAGGGGATGGGCTAGAGCCCGGCAAGTTTCCAATTGTTTCTTCGGCTTGACACTGTTCCCAGAATCAAAGATGATGAAGGCTGCATTTGTTAAGCAGAAGAACAGAAAACCCTTTGCAAAGGGTTTAAGGCAGGTCTTTGCTTCCTCATTGTTCTTAGCCCTGTGCCCCCTGTGGTTGACCCTCCCTTGCATTTTCATCTCTTTAGGGAAGAGTAATATTCCTTCTTAACTGTTTTTCTTAGCCCAGACTAAGTGTAATCACTTAATCTACTTTGCTAAATGCATTTATGAACTCTTAGTGTAATAATTACAGTCAAATAGCTCAAGGCCCCAAATGCCCCACTGCTTTAGGGTAGCCTCGGGGTAGGTGATGGGTGGTGTTGGCTCTGGGACAACACAATGACCACTTGGGAAGCCAGGGTTTATCCTCCATCTATCTGATGACTAACACTCTGGCTCCAGGAAGTGCAGAGTCTGTTTGCCCTGTGCTCCACACAGTCAGCAGTTGGGGCAATTGTTCAAATACCTGGAGCTCACGTGTGTGTGTGTGTGTGTGTGTGTGTGTGTGTGTGTGTGTGTGTGTGCGTGTGTGTATGTGTGTGTGCACGTGTATGTGTTTTCTTCTGTTTTAAATGTTGACAAATAATTTTTTCATTGACCTGTTAAATTACAACTGATTTCCTTGCCTTACTAGCATTTCTTCTCATTTAACACAAAAAGACTTTATTCAAGTAGAAAAAGTAATAGAAACACAACCCTCAAACTCTTCACCAGTGCCCAGAATTCCTGCCACCAGAATCGTTTTTTGATACTTAAACATTTAAAAATGATTTAAGTGTAATGAGAAGATGTAAAGGCTTTTCCTAAAGGCACAGTGGATGGTATTCTCTAGCACTGGACTTGGACTGTTCTGCATTGTCAGTCACTTTTGGTCTAGAGTGTCCGGTGAGTGGAGCTCATAGGCTAATCATGGGGCGGTTCCTTTTGTTCGTGTTTAACGTTTGCCCTGGGCCACAACAGGGACTACGGAGTACCTAAAAGATTTGGTTAACCAGATTCCAAGAATTATCTGCCTTTTGAATAGTTTGAACCATCCTTAGTGGCCAGGATCTGGTGTTAGGAGCAGATTCATGCCATGAGTGAAGACACACACCTTGAAGAAGCATTGGTCAATTTAAGTCCCAAATAATCAAAAGAGTTTTCCTGACAAGAGTCTCAGAATCTTGTGTTAGCCAGCAAGAAGACATACAGTTTAAGAACAGGGAGGTCAAGAACACGTAAGCTTCCATCACTGCCGCGTGTGGAAACAGAAGCAGACTGGCAGAGTCCTGTTTCAAGTCTAAGTAATTCAAAGTTTAACGAGTTTTGGGCATGCTCACTACCTCCTTTTGGAACAGTGTGCTCTGCTGAAGCGAATGAAGTTCTTCTGTGGAGGGTGTGGATTCTATGGAAGATCAGAAGGTTGGGTCTATGCCTGGCATCAGGGTGGCTCACAGCTCTGCATGGGCTGAAGTCACTGGGGAAAAGCTACAGATGTCCTTGTAGAAGCAACTTCAGCTAAGAATAGAAGATGATGCCCCCAAACCCTGTTCTCTCCAGTGTTTGTGTTCTCAATGTGGAGCCCTCATAGACTCTATGTATTCATTGAGGAAATCTTTCTTACTCAAGAGAGCTTGAGGGGTTTCATTTGTCCTGAAACCCGACAGAGAAATGCAAGGGAGAGATGCAAACTGGCATCAGAACCCCCCAGGTAGGCTGGGGAAGCAGCTCAGCAGTAATGTGCTTGCCTGGCTGTGTTGAAGTCCTGGCTCCAACTATGATGATGAGAAGGTTTCACGGCCTCTCTGGTCTGCCGTTTTGCAATCTTTGAACTAATGTTTAAAATGCACATTCCTTAGCAGTCATAGGGATGGTCTAAATGTGGAAATAGTTGTGTAATGTGTGTGAAGCACAAGGAACCATCAGAAAAATGAACGATCTGAATACAATTATGAATCAGGTTGCATGGTGATATGCCCTTGGGATCCAAAATTTGTGCTGCTGAAATAGGAGAAT
Source organism: Peromyscus eremicus (assembly GCF_949786415.1). Classification (NCBI taxonomy): domain Eukaryota; kingdom Metazoa; phylum Chordata; class Mammalia; order Rodentia; family Cricetidae; genus Peromyscus; species Peromyscus eremicus. The sequence continues at coordinate 10,105,909 of NC_081422.1, read as the reverse complement.
CATAAATTCCAGGCTAATCTGCACTACTTAGTGAGACCCTGTCTTGAAATACAAACGTGCCAGTGATGTTTTTCTGTCACTTTAGTGGCTTCACATGACTGTATTGATATTTTAATAATTGTCCATGAATCCACGGCCCACAGTCAACAACCGGCTGGCCACTCAGGATGCAGAAGGTCCTGTGGTCTAGCTCTGCTGCAGCCAGCCATTTTATGTAGGTTTAAACCAAATCTCTATCAGTCTATTCACCAACAAAGACTCAGAAGTCAGATGTGGGGGTGAAAACCTGCTAGATCAGAGAAGCTGAGAAGCAACCAGCTGACCTTGGTTTTTGGCCAGAGACACCACCTTCACTGGACCCCAAACCAAAACCAAGTGCCAAACCCAAGTCCCCTCTCTTTTCTACCTCTGTGTCTCCTCTATTCGAATTGCTGGCTTCTCTGTGGCTAATTCTGGCCAGCTAGTTGCTCTCTCTGCCCCTTGATTCAAGGTAAACTTGATTTAACAGTCTCAGAGTGTCACAGTGTGATCATATATCTCACAACGTACCAGGAGGGAGTAGACGGAGGGTCCACCAAAACTAAATATATATGAAAATGGCACAGGAAATCTGCGAAGAAACAAGAGCAAAATTCCAAACCAAATGAGTAACCCCCCCCACCCAAAACAACAACAACAACAACAACAACCCAACAGAAAGCACCTCATGTGGGTCAGCACAGCATTGCTCTAATACACTATTAAGCTTGTCTGAAGAATTTTGTGGAACGTGTAGCTATTTCTCTGAGATGGTGCACAAGTAGTAAACAGGTAAGAAACAGCAAATCTGTCACCGAACAGGTGGTTGAAGCCCTGTAGCATGACACATCCGCTAAGGAAGCACACAGACGTGTGGTAGAGCAGCTGTGTGTACACTGTATGGCCGCAGAAGAAGGAAGGTATGCCGAGGCACTAGGAGGGCTTCAGTTCCTCTCACGTGAGGAGTGGTGGAACATTCCCTCATCTTAAACACTCACAGGACAGCACTGGCAGAGAACACAGTCATCACCCTCACTCATGTCCCTGGGACTGCTTGGGTCACTTGGCTGGTCACAGTGGCAGTGGTGGTGAGAAACCCAAGTGAGCACAGGAGAAGATTTTAGGTGTCTGTGACAAGGTTGCAAAGAGTGGTAGCCTGAAGATTTGGGGTCTAATATGACCCCTTCCTTATTTTGTCAGTGAGCGGAGAATTCCATATCAAGACTCATGAGTATGTTAAATCACATAAATTTGAGTTAGACATTGACCTAAGAAGTCCAGCTGTAAGCCTGCAGTATTTTGTCTGCCCTGAATTGAAGCATCTATGCTGCTGTTGCCAGTTTCAACCCGGTAAACAGCCTCTGTGGTATTTCCCAGCACCAAGGGACTATCTTCCCACCTCCATTCCCAGCTCAGAGGACTGTAGCCCTCAACACAAAGTACGGTCATGGGTGAATGAAAACTGAGCAGATAATTCCAAATCTGATTCTGGAAATTCAATCAGAGCACAGCATCAGCTGGGTTGTTCCTGCTGCTGCAAGGAGCCGAGGTACCTGGGCTGGTTCCAGGGCTCACTGCCTGCCCAGCTGCCAGCTGCATGCTGGGATATCTCTGCCCACAAACCAAACTCTGGCTTGTTTTTCTTCACAGCAACTAATGTCTCAGGGAAAAAAAAATGGCTTTTCACTTTCTCTGTTGCTTTTAAACCTGTAAAGCTAAATGACACACCCATAATAATGTAAGAATCCCTGCTCTTTTCTCTTTTTAAACCACCAGTGGCTACAGAATCTTTGGCTAAACTTGTCTAAAGGTCCAGGAATCCCGTTTGACTGCCCTCTCTTGTACACACATGCATTAGAAGCAAAGACACATTACACAAGATTGTAAAACAGAACTTGATTGGATAGCTGCTTGCAAGTTTAGCTTTGCTGCGGAAGCATATATCTCTATCTCCTGGTGCCTGGAAACCAGAGAACAAATGCTTTAGTTCTTCAGTCAGGGAGCAAAGACCCACACAAAGATTGATGCGGCAACTTCCCAGTCTTTAGGCTCTGTTCAGTCGCACAGCACAGGACAGTTTGCAGAGTACACAGGAGGAAGAGACCCAAAATACCCAGCCAAAAACAATAATTGCGTAAATCCTTGCTTCCGGAGGGAGTGTCACTCTGCTGCAGTTCATCCACAGAGCCCAGGCATAGTACCGTTGAGATCTCTCTGGGCATCTGAACCCTGTTCTTAGATAAACATTTGTTTTTTGCAAACTGTATAAAGCCACCCCTTGATATTTTAACCCCCAGTCATAACATGACAAAATATCCCAAGAGGCAGCTTGGTTAGCAATGTGAAGATCATTAGATTAGAATGAGCCAGGGTGGGACTGTGGAAAAGACAGTAACTGGGTAAAGGGAAGGATGGAAATCTGTGTTCTTAGATACTGACTAGTGTCTAGATTTTACTTGTAAAACTGTTAGAGTCTAGTAATACTTAAGCATTCATGTAATAGAAAAATAAAAGAATTTGAGGATCATAGTCTAAATTGAGTTCTACAGGACTCCACTGTCTCAACCGGTAGTAATGTGTGTTCCATAGGAAAGAGGTGGGACTGTGGTTGTAGTCAGAGATTAATGAAACTAAACTCATTTATTTACTTTGCTGAGATGTGACAACATCTATATTATATATCTATGTATGAATATACATGCACGCATCTTTATAGATTCCTGTAGGACTAGTGTGTGTGTGTGTGTGTGTGTGTGTGTGTGTGTGTGTGTGTGTGTGTTATAACTGGATTTTGTACAGTTCTGCTCAGGATGTATTCTCCTAAACACACACTAGACAGTTATGATCTAAGGAAAATGTAAGACATTAAAAATGTAACTAAATCTTGGATAAATTCAATGTTTAAGCTTGGTCATTCAATCATTCCAGACTTTCTCTGTCAAAAGGAATGTGTTAGTGACCTGAGCTTCTCCTGAAGTTCATATGAAATGCACACCCCAGGTTTGCTTTGCTGCAGGGTGCCTGCTGCAGCTGCTGCAGCTGCTGCAGCTTCCTTTTGCAGTTCTTCCTATGGGCCTTATTCTGTGTTTCTCTCGAGGTGTTTGCAAGACAGAGGCTTCCTTCATATCCTACCATAGATAGGAGACCATCATTCTGACTCGGTATCTTGCTCAATTGCTTTCATAGTAGCTCCAAATTTTTATATGCATCTCTTTATTAGCTTATTTATCTCCCAGAACTGTATGATATGGCCCAGCAGAAGTTATGTGTGTCTTCCTCAACCTTGTATATCCAGCACCGAGAACAGGACCTAGCATTTTGTAGGTGCTTGATAAAAATGTGTTGAATGAGTGAGTGAATAAAAAGAATTCCTGGAGAACATGGGCTTCATGGAGAAGATGGTATTTGAATTTGGGATTGAAGATGCAAACGTTTCAAACAAGTGGTCTAGATTAAGAAGAAAGCTTGCACTGGGTTGGGGAGGGAGATGGCTCAGCTGATACAATGCTCGCTGTGCCAGTGTGAGTGCCATCCCCAGCACACACGGAAAAAAGCAGGCATGGTGGCATTTACCTATAATCCAAGAGCTGAGGAGCAGAGAGAGGAGGGAACCTTGGGATTACACATGTGTGCTACCTCACCTGCCTTTATGTGGGTTCTGGGGACTCGAACTCAGGTCCTCATTCTTGTGCTGCAAGTGCCTTCCCCACTGAGCCATCTCCCTGTTCCAAGCTTGCTTTTCCCTGAAGCTATTTCTCTATGTCTTTCCTTTACCCATACCACAAAGCTCAGGTAAGCCCTGGGTAAAGCAATGCTCATTATCAGCTAATTCTGCACATTCTGCAGTGCAGGGCAGCCTTTGACTCAGGGCTGCGTCTTCAGGGTTCACATAAAGACTTGTTCCTTGGATTGACTACCTTATTCCTTCACCTTCACTTTGACCTCAGAGGAGAAAGAGCTGCAGCTGGCACCAGTGTCCTTTTACAAGCTGGGACACAAGAGTCATCAGAGATTCGAGTTCTAACTAACAGATCTTGCTTTCTCCCACAGAATCAGCACAATGACAAGAAACTATGGACATAGAGGTCCAAGCAGAATGCCCAAATATTCTGTCCAGAAACAGGGAAGTACTTCCAAAGGACTGGGGCTGGAGAAATAGCTCAACGGGTAAAAACACAAGCCATGTATGTCTGACAACTTGAGTGAGATCTCTGGAACACATCTACAAAAAGGGCAGATGAAGTGGTTCATACTTACAGAGGTGGACACGGGACAGTCGTGGGGAATATGTGACAGCGGCAGAGACAAGAGAGACCCTGACTCAAGAAGGTGGGAGGTGAGAACCGATTCCAGAAAGTTGTCTTGTTACCTCTACATGAGTTCTGTGGCACACCTGTGTCTGTGTGTGTGTGTACGCGCGCACACATACACACACACACACACACACTCCAAATAAACATATGCAGATGTATTGTTTTAAAAGGGAATGACACAGCTGGGTGATGGCAGCGCACGCCTTTGACCCCAGCACTTGGGAGGCAGAGGCAGGTGGATCTCTGAGGTCAAGGTCAACTGCAGAGCTAGTTCCAGGACAACCAGGGATATACAAGGAAACCCTGTTTCAGGAAAAAAAAAAAAAAATCAAAACCAAAAACCAACCAACCAACCAACCAAACAAACAAACAAACAACAACAACAAACCCAAAAAACCAAAAGGCGGGAGGATGACATCAAGAATCCTCTATGGTTCTCAAGTGGCAACAAGGAAAATAAACGTTGCCACCCGGGACACTGAGGAAGAGCCACAGGGAGGCCAAATGGACTTTAATGGCCATTGGTGGAAGACAAGGCTTCCCATACAATGGGGACAAACGCAGGGGTCCATGTGCTGCACAGATGGTAAAGTAACTGGTGTGAAACAGAAGATTCCCCAGGCAAGGAAAAGCAGAGCCGTGAGAAATCCCTCTAACTTCTGGGGAAAACAACAGACACCACACAGACAATCGGCTGGCTGGCTGGATACTCCGAGTGTGAAGAGATGTCATAGGGCAACTGTTGTACACACAACACTGTACAAGGCAGAAGCAGAGCTCTGGGGTGACAGAGGCGGAACGCCTTCTTTCTAGGAACTCTCAGTTAAAGACAGTATTGAGACACACAGTAAGAATCATGTAAGCAAGAAGAAAACAGGAAAGGACTTCCCACGGAGGCACGTAGCTGGATCCTCTAAGCATCTTTGTAACTGTGGATTCTCTGTTTAACATTCTATGTGTATGCAAGCCACCGACTATGGACTCATAGCGGACAGAGGGGACCATCACTGTCTGTGAACTGAGTGATAAGAAAGGGTGATGGGAAACAAGGATGGGTGTGATGCCCAGAGGGAACTTTCTGAAATAACACTTTGTGGAGTCTGAAGGCTTAGGTTGTGGTAGAAATCCAGGACAGTGTTACTAGCCAAGGGTTAGATAAAACAACAGGATGCAAAGAATCTTTCATTAGGAGGTGTCTGGGGAAGAGGGAGGCCTACTCTACTGGAAAAGAATTTCAGAGATACTATAGGTGTGTGCATCAGCTTTTCATGGGGTTTCACTGATGGCCTGGGAAATTTCGAGAAGTTAGGACCAGGCTGAACACACATGGCTTGTCTGCCTTGACATGGGGCTGGTTATCATGCCCTTTCAGACTTGAACCCCATCATTCGTGGGAGATCGACCTTCTCCATCCTTCCCTTCTTTTGTTCTTTACTCAGTTATCAAGTGTGTGCAAATGCTCCAAGCACTGAGCTAGGATTGGGAATTTCCATTAAATTTTAAATGCCACAGAAAGAAAAACCTTAATTTTGGTGCACAGTGGGTTTTCAATAAGAATAGTTGGATCTAGAGAAGGTGTGTCTAACAGCCAGGAGAGAGCAGCAATATAGGTGGTGCTGTAAAGCAGTTAGTCAAGAAAAACAGATTTGGCACGTTTGTCTATCTGCAGTCTTGTTCAGAGTGGAGTGTGGCTGAGCGCTTTGGAGATGAGGTGTTGAGAGCAAAAGAAAACGGCCTCAGTGTCCCTGAAGATGAGCATGTGTTTTCCCTCTGGTCTTCATCTGCTATAAACATTCATTCCCAGTATTTGATTGGCAGGTGTGTCTAACCTGGTTGATATACGGACCTCAGGACAGAAGCATGGGTGTTGCTCACACATGAGCCCCTGGCCCAGGCAGCAGGTCACAGCTGAGCAATATCCAGCCTGCTCCTCATCAAGCAAGCCTTGCTGCTGGGCTGGAGGACAGGGACTAGAGGGGAGGTCTGCACTTAGGAAGCAAAACCTTCTGACTCGCTCAGAGAAACCTCTGTGGGGAGATCTTCTAGGTGAATGACTGCCAATTCACAGGACTCAGCCAGGCTCTGCAGAGCTACAATGTCAGCACAAAAAGATGTATGTGGGAATTGCAGGGTGCATGCTCTGTGGGGAGAGTAGAACTGGGCACACCCAGACCTGGCACCTTCTCAGGGTATGACCTGGGGTCCGTCATGCAGCCTCTGCTTCTTCATCTGGTTCCTCACACCCTCAGGTTTCTGAGATTCTCCTCTCATGCCATCAAAGATTGAGACCTTGACCCCTTCAACATCCCTTTCTTGTCGTTAATAGTTGGTTTCAAAAAGAGATACCCACCCAATGACACCCTTCATTCCTGTGGGATAAATAAACCTGTCCTGTGTAGATGTCCTGAGAACTTACCTTTCTAATTATTTTGGAAAGTAACTCAAAGATGAAATCACTAGTCAAAAGCTACCACATGAAAGGAAATGAGGGGGAAAAGCTGCATCTGGGAAGCATCTTTTGGGAAACAGCAAAATTATTTGAATTCGTACACAATGCCCTGGGTCACAGAACTAGCAGTGTTCACCAAAAGGGTCCCCCCTCCCCCATATCCCAGATAACTGAAGGTCCTCTCCAACCGAGTAACCCTTCTTCAGGCTAAAAGATAAACAGTGCCTCAATGAAGCTTCTGAGTGATCTAGTGTGAGAGTTTCCCCCATCAGCTTCTCCTGTCAGCAAACTTCAGTTTTTCTGTTTCTGCGGGTGTTCTTGGTTTACCCTGGGCTCTGCCCTTTCTGTTAGAGGCCACCCCTGAGATTTAAGAAAGAATAGAACCCTTTCCTTCTCCTTGGTCCTTCTGCCTGGCAGCAGGTAACACAGTTTGATGTGGGCAACAGGCTGGGGCCCAGGGCAGAGTGGAGAGGGGCAGGCAGGGGGCCAGGAGAGCCCAGTCCCCAGCATAGGCGGGGGAGGCGGAGCCCAGGAGCACTTGCCCCCAGCCACGCTGAAAGCTGGCTGAGCCCTGGGAAGTGCAAGAATGTGTTTGTGCTCTTAGTGGTAGCCGGCAGAAACAGGCCAGCTACAGGACAGGGATGGAAGATTGCTTTGTTTTTAGAACTTGGGCTTAAAAATACATTTTTCTTTGTCAGCGAAATATTCTACTTTCAAAACTATGAATGGTATACTGCCTTTGCCAGAATCATGTTTTCCTTTTCACCTTGAATTTTGAAACTTCCCTTTTAATTAAAGCCTAAGGCCTCAGCTCCACAAAGCGGTCCAACCTAGATGATGGCCTCAACTTTAATACAAAGGACAGTCTCACCCTCCGGATCTGCATAAGCAAATGTCACTCCGTTTACACGAGGGTGTGTATGTATGGCGGAGTCCCTGGGGAGGCCAGAGGGGCTCTAAGCACAGGTCCACCAAGACAGGCTCCTTCCTGCCCCTTTCCTTCCTCGCTGACCCTCCCCCATACGGTCTGTCTCCCCAAATCAGTTGCAAAATGCCTTCTAAGTGAGAGAATCTGTTCAGAGGAAATTTTAGTGGAAAATGTGACGCATATCAACGACGACACCTGTTTCGTTGCTTCCTGTCCGTTCTCCCCGCCCTCCCCCTCAGCCCGGGAAGGCTAAAGTTTGGAACTCCATTTTAGAGCCTACCCTCCTGTCCTCTCTCAACATCTAGCCCTGCTCCTTCATCAAACAATGAAGTTATTAGGTTTCACTCGATAAAGAGCTTCGGCTGTGACAAGGACTTTACAATGAGAATATGAAGACCCTTGTAGAGAACCCCAGCAGATGGAAAGCCAAGCTCCCATGTGGCACTGTGGGCCTGCTTGTTAACTACTGTTCACTCCTGCTTCCCCTGATGCTGGGCACAAGGCTGGCATGAATATCTAACCAAATATGATAGGTGCCCTATCCTAAATTTCCTTTCACTCTTGCTACTTAACCAACTCCCCCCCACCCCCATTTCAAAGCCTAATCAATTGTTTCTCAAATTCCTGCTCTACTACTTGGATAGGAAACCCTGGACAACTCATCTCCATCTCAGATTTCCTACTTTACAGAGATTAATAAACTGGCTTTACAGATATGCTTTGGGGATTCGCTCTATGAGGAGCACTTGCAGAAAAGCTCATTCAGTGCTGTTGGCTAGCTCTTTTCCTTTATCCTGGAGATGTCTCCATCAAGTACTGACAAATGGTTTGTTAAATCAAATAGTAATATGATATGAGAGGAATGAGTTGAGTCTTTCATGCCCATTGTAGAAAATGTTGACATTGCAGCAATATAATTTGAAAATCTGGGATCTTTCAGAGTTTCTGACCTATTCTGTGAAACCTCCAACCCCACATCTGGTCTGGGACACCCTCAGCATCCCAGGATTCTGTACCAACTGTTATTACAAAAAGAAGTCCCACTTAACAACTACTTTATTATGATTATGTTGTATGCATGTGCGTGTGTGCATGTGCATGTGCACATGCAGGCCTATACCTGCCATGATGCACATGGGGAGGTCAGAGGACAGCTTGCAGGCATTGGTTCTCTCATTCCATTCTGGGGACCGAACTCAGGTCATCAGGTTTAGCAGCAAGCACTTTTACCCACTGAGTTAACTAACTGGGCCAGTGTCCCACTTTTGAATAGTTACTGTTGTATATACAGTGTATTAATATTATTTTACCTTATTTAATAGGCAAGTCAGATTAATTTCCATAAGTTAATGGAAAACAATGAAATCTGGATTGAAGAATAAGAATGTATAAGGGAAAAAGTATGGTATAAAATAATACCATCAAAGAAAACAAGTTTGTAAATGAAACTCTGATGTTTCAAAACACACAGTTTGGGAGGAGGATGCTGTTCTGATGAATCCATCTCATCTTTCTGAGAAAACCAATCTATTGCAATTTAATTCAGGCAGCTAAATTATTTTAAATATATTTTTTGCACATGTAGGTCATTTTATTCACGTGGCTATTTTCTGAGAGAATGTGTTAAGAGGAGCTGAAGGAAATGAGGTTGATTAAATTTTTATTACATTCACCTTCACAGATTAATTACATGATTGAGTGGATTTCTTCAAGTTTCCTAAAGAAACAGTTTCTATCTGACAGAGCTGGAGTTTATTTTCTTTTTACCTTGTCTTAGATTGGTGTGGACTATAAGAAAATGTACATTTATAAGTCCTGAATGTAACATGCCTGAGTCTCTCTACACTCCTCATGCAAGTTTTAACATTTACTTGACAAATAAACTTCCTAATTTAGAGCTTTGCTTGCTAGTTTTGAATGCTTTCATGGCACAGATATCTGAATTAATCAGAAAGAAGTGGGAACGTGCTAGCCATGGTGGAAGGATTTTAGTTTCATTTTTTTCATCTTGGCAGGAATATGTGTTCAAGAACGTTGTAAGTAGACCAAACATATAGCTGAAATTTTTGGAAAGGCTATTAGACTTCCCGCTACAATGAAGCAGCGATGTGTCTAAGATCTCAAATGCTTTCCACCGATTTGGAACCTGTATGTGCACTATTCAGCGTGTCTTCCAGATGGGTAATGAGTTGTAATTACTAGTTCCTTTTAAAGGGCTATGGCAAGACAGGGCACAGCACGTGACTCCGGAACCTCCACGACAGGTTCTATTTTCTTCTCTTTGTAGTTTAGAGTCTTTTGGGGGAGAGGGTCATTCATATTACAAACTCCGTTTTAGAAAAGGTAATAAAATAGAGGGGAGAAATTTCAAATGAAATGAAACTTTCTCTTTGTCTCACATATATTTTCATCTAAACTTAGCATTTTTGTTTCAGTAAGATTGCCTTCCTTCCTTCCTTCCTTCCTTCCTTCCTTCCTTCCTTCCTTTCTTCCTTCCTTCCCTCCTTTCTCCCTCCCCCTCCCTTCCTTCCTCTCTCCCTCCCTCCTCTCTTTCTTCCCTCCCTCCCTCCTTCCCTCCACCCCCTCTCTCTTTTGACCAAAGGCAGTAGACATACTTGTTAAAGCCATCGGGGAATCTGCTGTGTTTACAGATGCCATGCCTGGGATAATGTTCTGCTCATTACTGTCTTCACAGGGGAATGCTAGAACAAGAAGACAGGGTTTGGACGAACACTGTACTGACTTGCTCTTGCCTCTTCCATAGGCCCCTGGTGAAGCGCCAGGCAAGACTTGTAGCTTCTGTGAGATTTGATTCCTACTGAGAAATAGAGTTGATTCTTCTTGATGGGCCAGACTTAATGGAACATAGCTGCAATCCTAGCACTTGTGAGGCTGAGGCAGGAGCATTGCTGTGAATTTGAGTCTAGCCAGGGTTACAGAGTGAAACCGTCTCAAAACAAACAAAATATTGGTAATACTTGATGGTCAGTGAAGAGAACCAAGCAAAACACTGCATGCTGGGAAATGATTTGCCTCTAGCACAAATCTCTATCATCTCAGGAGGTTCAGACCACCAGATAGTTTGTTTCTCATTTCGGAGTTCTTGGTAAAACAAACAACAGCAGAAAACCCTCTCTACCTACTTACAAAGATACTCGATGGCTAATAAAATCAAGTGAGGACTTCTTCAAGCTTTTCACTATGTCAATTGGATCCCAGCCAACAGCATTTGGCATTTATTACACTTTATCTGAACAGTTAAATCCATCTTAGATCTTTTACTGGGATCCTTTCAACTTTCTACCGTTTTGATCTCATCTCATCCCCCAACAGCATGTAAGAGAGGAAAGGACTAAAACAGCCTTTAGTAGTGAGGCTCGGCCTGAGCTTCTCTGTTCAAATCAAACAGAGCAGTGAAACACAAAGCCACTGTGTTTTCACACACGTGGATATGTGCTAGAGCAGTCCCTAGTCTGTGGGTTTTGATCACTGCACATCAGATATTCACATTATGATCCAAAACAGTAGTAAAATTACAGTTATGAAGTAGCAATGAAATAATTTTATGGTTTAGGGTCACCACAACATGAGGAACTGTGTTAAAGGGTCACAGCATTAGGCAGGTTGAGAAAACACTCTGCTAGAGCATCATCTACTCTTGGGCTTTAAGGATGGGGGTGCTGATGAGAGGAAGGGCAGGCAGGGTTCTAAGCATTACTGAGCTTCACTCTGGGTTGACAGGGGAAGGGTATAGATTGGCAAACACAACCATGCCCATGCCAGTCTACCTGTGGACATATTTGTGGTAGATATAAGATGAAGAGTGAATTCTTCACAAGGGCTCTTGATGGTTCTCAGGCTGTTATAAATAGCTTTGAATAATTCTAAACATGATGGACAACGAATTAACAAAACATCTTTGTATTGGTTAACTTCTTAATTTGGTTGTTCCAGAAACAGAAAAGATGATATATGTCACTGTGTTACTAGGCAACACTGAATGTGGTAAAATTGACCCCATTGATGGAATACATCTGGATGGGGACTACAGATGAACTGTATGTCTTGATAGGGACACTGTGCTTTGAACTTCACTGTGTTCAGCAAGTCTCTAACTAGCATGCACAGAGGACTCTGCAAGGCATACATTTGGATCTTACAAGAGTTTTGACTATGAGATGTAACTTTCTTAAACAAAGCCAGGTCCTTCGCCTGCCCAATAAGGACCTTATCCTCAGGCATAAGAACTTTCAGGGTTCTAACTATAGATGGGCATCTGATGTTTCTGTCTTGGACTCTTGTGTTTTTATGCTTGCCTATGGTGTCAAAGGTGGGATGCAACAGTCTTGTCAATGTAAACATCTTCGTAAGCCCAGTGAACTCCCTTGCTGGATACTGAGATGGGAGCAGTGTCATGTGATTTCCATCATGTAACATGTGAGGCAGTACTGCTTGGGAAGGACCTTAAATATTGAAGTTTCTGTAGTGGTTTGTTCATTAAATTAAAATCCATCCATCCATTCATCTGTGTATCCAGGATTTGATACATTTACCTGTTCATCCATATATCCATTCACCAATCTATCTATGAATCCATCCATACATTCACCCACCCATACATCTATTTTTTCATTTGTCCATTCACCCACCCATCTGTCCAACATTTATTTAGGACCTATAATATGCCAAGAATCATAGAATACTAGAGAGAAACAGTTCAAGGCCCCCTTTCTCATCTTGTCCTTGGAAGGAATGAGATGGACTGGTGTCACTAATAATAGTAGATAATATTTATTAAACACAGGATACTGTATTATGAAGCTTATGTACGTACATCATCTCATTTACTCTTTTTCAGGAATTCTGTGAAGTAAGTCTTACTGGCTGCAGCCTCTGAAGTTGAGTTCCAGGGAGACTGCCTCAAAGCAGCCGTTTCAGTGAGTTATCTCAGCCTAGGCAGTCTGAGTAGCTCTGCCCTGGACCTGCAGTTTTGATGTGCTTTCCCTAGTACAGGCTCATGCTAAGGGAAGTGTTTGTGAAGGTATTCCTGCCAACTCGTTCTTATTGTCTACATGACAGTGTTTTAACAAACAGTCACTCAGGAGCATCAGGGGAGCCAGGGAGGCACTGGAGGGTAGGAACATGCAATATTTACCCAGTCTGTGTATCAGTCCTGTGCCTTCCACTCTCAAAAGAAAAATCGCAGCTACTCTCTGCCTAAGTCCATAGCATCTTTTTCTAGCACGAGGGACTAAGCTCACCAGGCAGATGTGAGCTCTTTGGTATTTTATATTCACACAATATCTATGAAGTGACCACAACCTTACTTATCATGTCTTAAGCACACTGCAGACAGTAGGTGTAATGTTTTTCTTTCTTGACATATTGATTTTAAACACACACACACACACACACACACACACACACACACACACACTTCTGGGGATGTAGCTCAGTGGTAGAGTGCTTTCCCAGTGCGCTCGAGGCCCTGGGTTAAATGTCTTACATTTCATTCCTGTTCCTGAGATAAAATACTCTATCAAGGCAACTTAAGGGAGAAAAGTGTACTGGTTTAAATGGAATTGGCCTCCATAAACTCATAGGAAGTGGCACTATTAGGAAATGTGGCTTTGTTCGAGTGGGTGTGGCCTTGTTGGAGGAAGTGTGTCACTGCTTTGAGGTCTCATATATACTCAAGCCATGTCCAGTGGCTCAGACCACTTCCTATTGCCCCCAGATCAAGATGTAAAACTCTTGTTGTCTCCAGCACCACATCTGCTGGTATGCTGCCGTGTCCTGCCACAGTGATGATGGACTGAACCTCTGAAACTGTAAGCTACCCCAGCAAATTCTTTCTTTATAAGAGTTGCTGTGGTCACAGTGTCTCTTCATAGCAATAGAAACCCTAAGACAAAGGGTTAATTTGACTAATATTTCTTGATGCAGACCATCAGTGTGGGGAAAGTTGAAACATGAGGAGCTTGAAGCAGCTGGTCACATTATGTCAAGAGCAAAGAGCAAGGAATCAATGTACGAGTGTCAGCGCTCATGCCTCTTCCTCCACTCTTCCACAATCTGAAATTTTCTGCCCAGCAAACAGTTCCACCACAGTTAAAATGAGTCTTCTTCTACCAACCAATGTAGTCAAGACAGTCTCTCAAGGATACCCTTGGAGGCTTAATGTAAACATTTCTCATAGCTGTGCCAAGAGGCATGCCTCCTAGGTGTCCAGTTAGCATAGTAACCACCACGTCCTATACCAAAAAACAAGACCAGCAAGCCCTCTGGAAAGTGCCAGAAGATTTTTTAGTGCCTTCATTACTGAGGATTCTTCTGTGCAGTTTTTAAGGTGTCTGTCAGGAGACTCTGCTAAGCACCTGCTGAGAAGGTCAAGAGGCATCACGGAGGACCAGGGTTGGGGTCATCAGGACACTCACGGCACATGTCGCAGCACATACCAGGAGGCTTTCCAAGCCTTAGAATTCCCCCAAGAGGCACACACCTCATGGAAATGGTCAGCTGACCAGAACTTGTTCTTACAGATGAATTCCACACTATTCATTCTTCACAAGTTTGCTCCTACAGAAGAAAGCAAGGTGACCAGGAGTGGACTTCCTCTTTGCCATACTCTAGAACCTCAGGTATAGCTTACCGCCCCACTCTGCCTTTTTTCCAGTTTTTTCTGACCATGGCTCTGACTTGTGGCCAGCCTAAACAGAGGCTGCTTTTTTTTTTTTTTTTCTGGTTTTTCGAGACTGGGTTTCTCTGCATAGCTTTTGGAGCTTGTCCTGGAACTCACTTTGTAGACCAGGCTGGCCTCGAACTCACAGAGATTCACCTGCCTATGACTCCCGGGTGCTGGGATCAAAGGCGTGTGTCACCACTGCCTGGCCCTAGAGGCTGTTTTGATTACATCACATTGATAGTGAGGTGAGAGCCATTTGGATCTTCATTGGGTGTACAGTCTTAGATGCATATCCTGTGTTCTAAGTGTCTTCCATCCCTTAAAAGACCCAAGAGATGCTGACCATGCTGACGTCCATGGCTGCTTGGGTCTCTGACCATGCTGACGTCCATGGCTACTTGGGTCTCTGACCATGCTGACGTCCACGGCTGCTCCAGTCTCTCTGAAGCTTTAGCCCTATCCTGACTCTCCTTGATAGATATTATGAGATGGTAGAACATTGGCTTTCTTCTTTGCTTTACCTAGGAGAGGCCTGAAGCTGAACGTGATACAAGGTGGTTCCTGACAGCCAAACAGAACTGCATACAGCTGTCCATTCAGGCCAGTCAATGAACTCTGACTGAGCAGGTCCTGTGCTAAGTTGTGAGCATAGGAAACCCATGAAGACAAGTCGTCTTTCCTTGAGGAACTCCAAGTCATTTATTGTCCAAGTGACCCAGAACACATCCACCCTTTCAACAAAACACAGAATGCTGATTCTAAAACTCTCATAAAAGGATTGGTCACTACTTCCTTTAGCCTAGAGTCCTAAAATGTCTAACTCAATGAAGAAGATCATTGGTGCTACCAGAGGCTTCTCCAAGGAGAATTCTCCCACAGAGGAATGCTGAATATCTCAGAATTCCCTGTCAGAAATGGAAGCAATATAAATAAACATAAACAAAATTGAGCTTCTGGGACACAGTTATAAATTACTCTACATGACTGCAGTCCCCTCACCCAGGGCATAAGGAAGTTGGTCTTTGTGGCAAAGAATAGACCAGCAGCTGTTGTGTATCCTGCCAAGAGCAGAGACACTTATTATAAATAATCACCAACAGTGTGTCCTTTGGGGCCGGGCAATGTGTGTGTGGGTGTCTGGAAGCAGAGGGTGTTAGTGGGGTGGAGGAGCGGCCAACATGGCAGGGATGCACTAGGAGAAAAAAACTCTATCAAGCTTTCCTGTGTAGTTATGCTTCTATTACCTCAGGGGGAGGTGACGGAATGTGACTCCATTTATAAGGGAAAAGGAAATAAAGAGAGCATCCTCATTAGCAGTGGCTGGTGTGAGACACAGACAGACCAGGAAGTCACATGGACATGCAGTCAGCATGCTTGGGGACATCTTTCCTTTCTGCATCTGTTTGGTATTTTGTCAGCTCCTTGCCTCCTTTGAGACATATATGTGGAAGAGAAGACAGAACTTGGTGCCCCCTTTCAAGGGCTCTTCATGGAAGAAGTGTATGGTGTTGATTTTTTATGGTTTTATATTCTATTACGAAGTGTTTCTTGAAAGAAACTATATTATAGCAACACAAAGGTCTCTCAACACTTCCCCTGGGTCAGGTCCACCCTCCCCACAGGACTTTGCAGCCAGATGAAGGGTGTCGTTCTTGTTTTCATTTTTTAGGCCATTCTTCTGCACATGGAGAAACAGTCCGGCTCCAACCTAATTCTAAGCTGTAGCTCAACACAAGTATATTTTAGAGGGATCAGAGGGGTGCTGCTTAGGGAGAGGCTACTAATTAGTGTCTTATTTAAAACTTGTTAGTGTATTTGTCTGTGTGAGGGTGTGCACATCTGAGTGCACACACTAGCGCACGTGTGCCAAAAGTCAACCTCGGATAGCTTTCTCCAGTATTCATCCTGGTGTTTTGGAAGTCATTGTTGTTGTTTTGTGTTTGTTTGTGACGGCTTCGTGCCCTGAACCTGGAGTTTCTTGACTTGGTGAGACGGGCTGGCCAGCAGTCTCTAGAGATCCATCTGCCTCTGCCTTCCTAGCGCTGGGATTGTGAGAGTATGCCACCGGGCCTGGCATTTCCGTGGGCTCTAGGGTTCAAGTTCAGGTCGCCACGCTTGCACAGTAAGCGCCTTACCAGCTAAGCCATCTCCCTGGCTCTGTTTCTTACATTTTTAGTAGCTATATTCAGACAGGAACATTCATCCTTTTGCCAACAAGTGGGGAGATAAAGTCTCCAAAATATGAAATGATTTATTCAGCCATCTAGGGAAAACCCAAGGCTGGGTTAAGGCTTAACAGGTGTTCCACCCAATATGACTATAATAGAAAATTCTAAGACAGGCCTAGGAGGACGTTTACCATGACTCTCTAATGAGGGAGCACAAAGAGAGTGCAGGGTGTTAAACAGAGATCAAGTCTCAGAAAGGGGCTCTCAGGGAAAGCAGTATCTATTTACCCTGTATTTACTTTTACGTATGGTTTCAATTTTATGTTTGTCCTTTATGCCTGCATAATCCTATTCTCCCTCCATGTTTTCTCTCTCCATTTTCTCTGATAATGCCTCCAGCTTCATTTTTATAGGCCCCTGAGTGCGTCTTTGTAAAGTTATTCTTTCTTGTAGGATGACAGTAATCTTACCTGTGTTCTTGTGCCTGCACACTAAATGAGGAGTTCAGGGATCTAACGCTGAGCACAAAAAGAAAAGAAAAGCTTTATTCTAATCAGAAAAATAAACTTCAAATATTGACACTCCCAACAGTAGGTTAGAAAGCTTGTAGTCTGTCTTAGGTCATGGAAGTAGTATTTACTTAAATTAGCTATCAGGCTACTCATTCTTGTTTTCTGGTCCTATAAATCTGAGTTGCAGTATCTTAATTCTCCAGCAGATGGTGTCTGCTCCAAAACGCAAAAAATTCATTTTCATTTTAGGGCAAGCAGGGAATAGACACATAGAAGCCTCGCTTCAGTGACTCCTACATTCACTACTTAGAAAGGGCTTCTGGAACACTGAGGGTAGAAAATACAGCTACTGCACAGTAAGAGCTGTTTTCTGTCCACGCCTGTGGATGCACCTCAGTGACTTGCAAGGAAAGTATAATCAGAATAAATCCTGACAGGCTCCCCCAAATCAACAACCACCACTCCCAGTTATGTTCCTTCAGTATGAAATGAGAGCCGAATATTAGTGGCAGAGTAGGGTGCGTGTGCTAATCTCAAACATTCCACAAAGGAGAGACAGGTGAAGAAGGCACAACATAGAATCTTTAAGGAGCCAGCTCCCGGCTCCTCCGAGGAGCCAGAGCACAGCCCCGTGATGGATGGTTCTCAGAGTGTTTTCCTTCTCACTTTGTGTGAACAGACGGATGTGGACTGTGATTGAACGACTTGTAACGTTTAATGACACCTCTGCTCCGTAGCTTTGTAAAGCTTACACATGAATACACTGATCCATATCCAGATGAGCCAGGGCCCCTGTCCTTTTGTGTGGAGCACAAAGGAAAAGGCGAGTGAGACAGAGACAGACACAAAGGGACAGTCCATGTAACCCAGCGCCGAACATGATTTAAACAGCCAACTTAGTAAACATCAATTCTCAGGACGTGTTCTGTGAATTGGAGTCAACCTCCAAAGGAAACGCTGGCCACATTGAAAAGATCGCTTCTGCTAAAGACAATGCCAAGTTAATCTCCATGCAGTAAGTCACCTCCCTGGAAGACGCTGACAAGACAAAAGCTCCAAGTGAAAAGGTGGAAACGGCTCATTTGAAACAGGAAAAAGGAACTGCATCTCGTAGCTTTTTCGTGAATACGCTGGTACCCGTGTTTGACGCTGTAAGAGATCAATATGGCGTTGAGAAGAGAGAGGGGTTAGAAACAGAGAGCCTGTGTGGTTTGCCGTGTGCCCTTCTGTGAATCACTTTACATCTCTGGGCATCAGTTTCCATCCTGGTCACATAAGAGGGTGGAAGCAAAAGACTGCTCTGTTTTCCACATTTTTGTGACCAGGTACCCTCTTCACAGTCATATAGAAGTGTGAGTCCCAAGGCTGGGCAGTGGGAGCTTGGACGAGTGGGGTCTGGTGCCGGTTTCCAAAATGGAACCGTTGGGAAGGCACTCCACAGAAAAGTATCTTGGGATCCTTTGAACCTCTCATTTTTTATGCCTGTCTTCTGAGAATAAAATAGAAGCTCTGGCGTGGAAGGCAAAGACCCAGAAATGAATCTGTTTTGTTCTCAGTGTTAGCTTGAAAATAAGGTGAATTTTGACTGTTTGCTTTTACATATGCATCAGGGTCCATGGACCTTTCTAAGATTGGAATTTTGAACTGCATGAGGTTTCCTGCCTCAATCACAGTCAAAATACATAATAGATTCCTCAGAAGTCTGGACCTAGAACATTCGGAGCAGCTGAATACTGAAGGCTGAGTGTGTACAGAACCAATAAAATGTATCTTTGACATCTTGGCTTCTGGAGAAACACATTTCCTTTGTTCATTCACAAGTCTATTTATTCCCACCTCAGATTTAATTATCTTCCCAGTTCTCATTTGCATATGTGTAGGCTACCATTTACAATATGCCAAGTTTTACACGTGGGGGCACAAAGCTTTCCATTCCAAAAATTTAAAAATAAATAAATAAAAAATAAAAAGATTATGGACAAGTTGCTTTGCCTGCCATAGTGTTCTTAAAGAGCCATGCCCCACCCCCAGCAGTGTCCTTGAGATGAAACATGCTGCTTGGTGGATAGGTCTACATGGTTAGAGTTCTATTGTGTGCCAGATACATCAGAGAAATGGGCTTCTTTTCTTAGATGCCATAGTCTGTTGGAACTGGAAGGGACATTACAGAACCAAGTAGAGTCACTCCCTCAGTTTACACATGAGAAAAAACAATCTCATTGATGCAAGGTGGGCAGAGATTGTCCAGCTGGCAGGGTTATGTTAGGCTGGAACTTATCCCTTATTTTCTTCTATAATTTGCATGCCCAATTCAGATGCATGCCCATGATTACCCTAGTCTCAGCATCTCTCTACTGTCCTGAATATTTCTGTTTCCCAGCCTGGCCTCAAACTCCCTATGTCAGGGAAGATGACCTTGAACTTCTGATCCTCCTGCCTCCACCTACCAAGTGCTGGGATTACAGCTAACAAGCCCGTGTGTGTGTGTGTGTGTGTGTGTGTGTGTGTGTGTGTGTGTGTGTGTGTGTGTGTAGTGCTGGCGGGTGCACGCCAGGCAGGCGCTCTACCACTGGACTTACAGCCCGCTCCTCACAAATGAATTCAATGAATTTTTCTGTTAGAAGTTTAGACTCTAGGCGTGACGCCATAGATTCATGGCCTCTCTCTTTTTGGCCTCTCTCAAGTCCTTTACATTCCTTCTGGAAATATGAGTCAAGATGGCCTTGTTATCATGCATTCATCTTTCTACTACTGGTCTATTCAGTTTGTTGTCGACTCACTCATTCATCCAAACATCTATCCAGGTCCCCACCTAAAGCCAATGACTCTGGAGTGTGGAGTCCTCATCGAGATGTTGCAAATGGAACCAAACGCCCTTGCTCCTTAAAAAACTAGCAGTACGGCTGTCAGTGTTCCTGAAGAATCTCTGACACAGCATACCAGCTTAAGCCAGTATTTTTGAGTGGCTTCCCACGATCACAGCAAATATGCCACTTTTCTTATCTTCTAAAGGCAGTGACAACTTCCTTCTGCAGCATCAGCTTAACACGAGCTGCTGGTTCCATGAGAGCGCACTGAATTGTATGGAAACCAAAAACCTTTGAACTGAGGTCTCCTTAAAGTACACTTCACACATAGCCAGGACACCAAGCCAAAGTTTAACTCCGTTTGCTTTTAACTTGTCCCAGCATGAGCCATCACACACATCTGTGATCCCACTAGACAGAGGCATGGTACAGTGTCTGGTTTTGCAGGTTCTCCTTTTTAATGTCAGGCAGTTAACACTCCCAAGTGTGGGTCTTCATTTCTTCCAGCAAACCTTTCCTAGTTCTTCTTATCAGCAGACTGAGAAACTGCCCTGGGAAATTCATTGAAAACTGTCTGGAATGTGTGTCAGAGCCAGTATGTTTTCAAGGAAGGGTGTAGGAACAGTTTCCAGGGCTTTCATAGGTGGATTTGGGGATAAAAAGTCTGTACTTTCTTCTGATTACTTCTGAATTAGGCTGAACTAGGACGTGAGCAAGCTTGGCTTGAGTTGCCATCAGCCTCAGCCGAGAGCCTCCATCGTAACCCCAGAGCAGAAAGCAAAGGTAAGGACAGCTATGTCTGGACAACTTTTAACAAGAGCGGCAGCCTGCCTCGAGGGACGTCTTGCTGAAGAGAACTCAGTTCTGTTCATGGCTATCTGCTAGAATTTGTCTGCCAGTCTTTGGAGTTAGAGTGCAGCAGTTCCTGCTCTGATGATTTACAGTGCCACCCTCTGCCAACGCCTGGACCACCCTTCATGTAGCAAGGTTTCACACATTCTCCAGAGCAGCTCAAAGAAGCAGATGCCACTAGCTCATGTCAAAGGAGGCCCCAAGCTCGGCAAGGGGAGTTTAGACACTTCACTTCAAGCAAGTTTGTGACTAGGGAGCCAGGGCTCCTTAGCTTGACTTTGTCACCCACTTCACATGCCTGCTGTGTGGCTACTTCCTGTAAATGGAAACTCCCTTCTGGGAGGAAGAAGGAGAGACCTAAGACCCAGGAAGCTAACTAGAAAAGTCACAAGATTCACAAGGTCCTGCCTAAGGTTATATAAGCAGCAAACGATGGCCAAGGGGGGAAGAGACTTCCTGTGGAGCTGAGCAGGGAGCTGCAGAGATGGCGCTGTGTCTGTGTGAGCTGCCACCCATGGAGTGGGCTTTGGCGATGCAGCTGCGCCATCCACGCTCCTGAAGTAACACTAGCGCACTCACAGGCTCACCACTCTAGACTTAGGCAGAGTCGTTTCTTTAGTCTGTTACCGGGGTCCCATCTAAAGAGTCATTTTCTCTTGTTCCTTCAGGAAGTCATCTAACTATCAAAGGTGACAATTTTGTGCAGCTGTGACTGAAACAGATGAGTGAATTTCTTACTCATTCTAAACATGTTCTTGATAATGGCACTAGGTTATGAGCTGCATGATCACAGCTAAGGAGATAAACGCGGCCAAGAGAATATGTGAGTCTGGACTTCAGCTCGTTCCTTGTCAGTTTGCCAGCTTGGTTCAGGTATTTTAGAGCTCTTACCTCCATAATCCCTGCGTTTGGTTTATAGTGAATGGTAATGCCAGAGAAAGCAAAAACACACCTAGGGTATGAAATAGGTAATTCTACTCAGTTTCATGCATTCTAGTAACATTTGTCAGGACTCAGAGGAAGGACAGACATTTCCTAGTCACTGAGGACTTCACTGCTGACAGTGAGGCAGAGTCAGCTCACAGTGGGGTTAGCCCACATGAGGCAGGAAGGGCAAAGGGCCTAAAGTGAGAAACCACAAGTCATCCACTTACGCCCCAGTGAGAATGGACGTTAGGGCAAAACAGTGAAGCTGGACACTGAGGACGAGAGACAAAGACACCTGCAGCCGACAGACGAAAGCCAAGCAGACCTGGCAAGAGACAGACAGACTCAAAGGAGCAAGGCAAGCCTTCCCCACAGGGAACATGCTGGGCATAATTGCTTGTTACATATTCTTGCCCTTAATACATTGCTTGGCATACACTTGTAATAGACTAAGTTGTAAGTAAGGATGATTTCTAATGAGTCTGCCTCATTTCAGGAAAGAGAGCACAGACCAATATGGCTGCTACCACTTTTTGGTAGCTGTGAGAACAGAGAGCTTAATGTAATTAATGTCACAGGAGATACCTTTGAGGCTGGAGAAAGTAAGACCACTCAGTATCTAAAGACTAGTAGATAATGGGAGTCAGCAGTAACCAAAGTACAAGTCAGAGATGGGCAAAGTGGACTTTGGCCAACCTGACTGGGTGCACAGCATATCTGAGTGCACAGCACGTGACCGCACCCCTAGCTGGGCTGGGGGCATGCTTAGAGCCTGTAGGCCTCTGTTGGGGCAGCCCTGTGCAGCCTAGAATGAAGCAGTTGTAGAGACGACCTCAGCCTTTGTCCAGTTTCTGCTCTTGCCCTGTAAACCCACAGACAAAGGGAACTCAAAAGCTTTCTCTCCCCCGCCTCTTGTCCCAGGCAGGAGCTTCTCTCTTTGTTCAGATTTCTACCTTTTCGGTAGCGATCCTTAACACAGCCTGTTCTGCATCTTCACTTTCCAGTGGTGTAAGAAAGCAGACCCAGAGCCACTGTCCCAGGTTGGTAGTTGACGACCAAAGAGTCCATTATCTTAGGTCCTTGGGTCACGTACAACTGGACCATGAAAGGTCCCATCACTCTCACCCCTCATTAGTAGAGAGTGGCCCTGAACCTGCACATCACAGGGATAGGTCTATGGGAGAGACAAGATAAGCCACAAGTGAGGCCAGTGCCTTACACACTAACACAGGAGTCTGACATCTAGCCCACTGTGGGAGAGGATGATGGATGACTGTGATGGATGGGGCTAAACCAGGAGGGTGGGGAAGTATTCCACACATAGCATGACACAGAGCAACGAAAGCTTCCTGGGGGCATTCTGCAGGTGGAAGCCATGAGCTGGTGTGCTGAAACCAGGTAAGAACTCCATGTCCTAAAGTTTATAATAGTTTTGTAAATGATCCCACCACAACAATGACACTTTTATGCATGCAATAACTGAGTCAATGCATGACTAAATTTCCTGGCATGGTTCTATGTAGACAAAACAAGCCATTAAATTTTTTGGAAAAAGCGAGTAAAGTTTACAGGACGAAGAGCCAGCAATGCCGCTGCTGTACCAAGTGGGATTCAGATGACTTGAAAACGTAGTTTCCATTATTTAACGTGGCTGCCGCTGTTTACAAATTTTGGTTTCTGCATCTCTCTCAGAAGATCTGAGCCTTTTAGATTATATATGTCTGAGTTTTGAAAGAAAATTGCATGGTTTACAATATTGTCCAGGGCAAAATCACCTACACAATCATTTTGTGATGTTTTAACTAGAAACAACGTTGGTGCAAAGTCCCCCAGTCTAAAGGGAAAACAAAGACCAATAAAAATAAAATGAGAGGGAGAATGGCCTGGTGGTGAGTTTTCCTAGGAGTACCAATCGACTGCAATTTGTTAGAGCAGAGGCCCTTTCAGGAAGTACAGTACCACAGTCAGTGTCCACACTCCTCAGGATATAATTGGGGCACCTTGTTACTAAAACCCCTAAAATCAAGGCTAAGTTTTCCTTTATGGGGTGGCTATCTTGTGACTGGGATTAAGAGAAACTATTTCTTTCAAAACATTGGCAAAGCTGTAGCCCAGTAAACAATGCAGTTGTTTATTGGAAAACAGAAATTGTTTTTTTTAAATTAAATTTACTTTATGTATACATGCATATGTGCATGTGCACATATGTATGTAAAAGCCTAGGAGCAGATGTGAGGTGTCCTCCTCCATGTTCACTCTTTAATCCCTCGAGAAAGCTTCTTCACTCAGCCTGGAACTCACTGTTTCTCAGCTAAGTTGGTGGTCAACCAGCTCCAGTGACCGCCCTGTCTCCCCTGCCTCCAGCACTGGAGTTACCGGCACATGAGGACACGCAGGGCTTTTGTGTGGGTGCTGGGGATCTGAACTCAGGTCTTTACGTTGGCACGGCAGGCACTCACCCACTGAACTGTCTCTCTAGGTCCCTAGAGCTTGCTTTCATGAGATAAAACTGTAGTATTTTTCAGTCATGAAGAGAGAAACAGAGAACACAAGTCTGATGAACTTGTGGTCCCATGAAGTTGGACCCTAATGGCCGTTCTCCCAACTCCCAAGTTATTTTACCACTGAAATACACACAGCTATGTGGATGAGAGTAACTCAGAAGGAGAGGCAGCTGGGCCCTGTGCACCTATGATGATTCTGGAGCATGAATCATTTGATCTGAAAATGTTCTTTAAGAACTCATGCCCAGTTCTCAAGAAAACACTCACATGCGAGTTCATCTGGACCCCTCATCACCAGGGTGTTTAAAAACACAGCCATGACTGCCAATCATTATTCTCATTGAGTGCAGGAGTTTGCTTGGCTCTTCCTCCACTTTGGTTTTCTGAATAAAGAGATGTGAGCTTTCAGCAGCTGGGGGAAGGGTAGAAGCTCCCTCTGCATATGAACATGGGGCAAGCAAGCTGTGGCATGCAAGCTGCCTTTTCTGAAAATGTCTGCAGAGAGGAAATGCAATGATATAAATACAATTCCCCATTAGAAGTATCATTCAAATAGAAAGCCAGGAGGAAGATATGTTGGTCTGGGATGCAGGAATCAGAGCATCAGGAAGTCAGAGCACAGAAGGGGCGAGATGGGGTGCAAGTCCTACACGAGAAGGCACTTGTTTCCCAGGTGGAAGATTCCCAAACATGAAATTCAGGATTTCAAGAAGAAAATTCCTTCCGACAAAAAAATTTCCATTTCTAACAAAACATGCCTTTTTAAATTTTTTTCTTTTTTTTCAGCCTCCTTTTCCTTTTCTCTCTTTAAAAAAATGTTCTGTGTTAAAGCATCTCAGCTTATTCCTAATTAATAAATGTAACGCAAAGAAGGGGAGGTCCAGATCACCTTCATTTTTCTGGTCTGCTCCTCTGTTCAGGGCAGCAGAGCATCCTAAGGCAGAGGGGCACCTCCTGATGGACTGGTCTCTGCTGTGACAGCTGAAATGTCTAAATAGTGCTAACTGAAAACCGCAGAGCCAGCACGTGCCCCAAGAGCAGGGTGTCTTCAACCAGCACGGCTTTCAACTACTGAAAACCTGCCATGTTCCCAATAAGGTAAACCAGGTGTCCATCCTCAGCAGGGACCAACAAAGAAGGAAACCATCACTCAGGAGAGAAAAGTTCCACTTGTAGCTTTATTTACAGGAAAACTTCTTATTCAAAAGGAAGGTGGCTAAATAATCATATTTTTGGGAAAGTCTTCTGCATTGATAGTCTTTACTATCATAAATTTAGTAAAGGAGGGTAAAGTGAACAAAAGCTTAGGGAGGGTTGGAGCAGGGCAGGCTTGCAGCAAGCACAGTGACTTAAAGGGAACAGAGATGTGCTGCACTGTGATGTGGACTTTATAGGTAGCTCAATGGCACGCTGTCCAGACGCTCGGCGATTTTAACTGCTAATGCCATTGAGATGAGGTAATATTTCCTGTGCTGTTTTAGCTTTTCGATAAGCATGCAGCCATGGCAGGGGAGCCTAGGTAAAAAGTTCACAGTTGGAGGGGGCGCATGCATGTGTGCTCTGCATGCTCTCAACACAGCCAGTGGAAATGACCTCGCAAGAACGCAGAAGGGAACAGCACATGGAAATAATTTGAAACTTGCAGAACATGGATCTTAGGGGCTGTGAGAGGGTGGCAGAGATTTCTCTCAAAGGAATTCTGAAATAGGCCGTGACAGGAGGAAGGGAAATGTAACCTCTAGCTACCATTAAGTTCGAAGTCCTTCATGTGATGCTGGCTAATTCTACCTACAGTATCCAGGAGTACTGCTCTTTTCATCCATACCATGCCCATAGCTGAGCTTGGTCTCGGTGCTCTGTCAGCTGGCTAGGCTTGTTTCCTTTGCAAAAACTCTCACCCATAACTTCGTACCTAAGAGCATTTTTCTTAGTGGTTTTCTTTAGCTGTGTGTTTGTCTTGGTGACTCTTCCCCGCAAACCGTCATCTTCTATTACTAAGGATGGCAACTGTCTCAATGCTAACGATGGTGTGTCACTCATCCATATTGCATGGCAACCAAACATGATTATGCTGCCTCCCCCAACCTCATCCCAGCAGAACACCTTTCATCAACTTCCCAGTAACTTAGGGGGGAAAAGCCAAACTTTCCTCATACAAACCCCACCACAACTGCTTCCACTCGGAGTCCACTCCACTGTCCCCTCTCCACACCTCACTGAACTTTGCCTGCCAGAGACTCCTGGTCTCCTGCTGGGCCTGCTCCATGCTGTTCTCTGGCTTAGGACAGCCATCTGTTCATCTCTACTTCTGTTTGTCACTGGCACTTCTCGGGGCTCCCAATCTTCAGGGACCCTTCTCTTGGTCCTCAGGGTTATGCTCCCCATCTTTTCTGATGTTTCCCACCTCACAACTCACCCTTCATGTTTTCTTATTTGTTTACTGTCTGCTTTCTCTGATCGAGTGTAAATTCTGGGAAGTCAGGACTCTCTGCCTTTAATACATGTACCCACAGGACCAACAGCTTGAAGCTTGGATGCCTGGTTCTCCTAGAGAACACAATATATATTTTTTTCCAGTATGTGAATGAACAGTTACTGTAATAGTAACCACATGGACCTTATGCTAGCTATGTGTCAGTCAAGATGCTGGCAACTTTGTGAGCACCACATCATCAAATCGTCACAGTGGTCCCATTATGTCCTGTAATACAGACTATCATTTCTGTTTACTCATAAAGATTTATCCACTGTGCCTACTCAAAATGCCAGGCTTTGGGTCCAGTGCCTTTTCAAAGCCTATGGCTTTTTGGAACCTCATAATTTTTCAAATTCAATCAAGAAAAAACAACAAAGACCACTTGGAAAAATCTTAGTTTCTCTCAACTTATGATTCTCTTTCAAACTGCATTTCTTTTGAATTCATGTTATTAGAACGACTCCTAACTCCAAAAATAAATGTCTCCAAGTTCCACATCTAAATGCTGTCTTAATCCCCTACCCCACATTTCTTATCTTCTACCAAAGGCTTCTAAGGCTTTGATTGTTTTTCTAAATACATATGGTTTAACATGGAGCTAGGTTTACATCAAGGAGTCCAATTGTGGCAGCATGCACACCATCATCATATAGGGCTGAAGAGAAAGCTCACTGGTAGAGTGCTTGGAAACCAGAGGACCTGAGTTAGAATTCTGGTGAGAGACCTTGTCACAAAAAGGTGAATAGTACCCAAGGAATGACACTCAGGCTTATCTTTTGTCCTCCACATATGTGTGGACACACATTCTCATCTATGTGAGCATGCACAAATGTGTGCGTACACAGTACACACACACACACACACACACACACACACACACACACACACACATCAATGTATTAAACTTTAAGCCAGGCATCTGATTCTGATTCTGTAATGGGTTGTCTATGTTCCTGGACAGATGGATGAGAGTATAAATTAGGCAGCCATTGATCAAGTCCAGTCTAGAAAATAATTTGTACACTGGTCAAAGTCTATTCTAGAAAATGCTAGAAAAGAGTGCCTCTAATATTACCTCAGATTCTATGGGAAGGGACATTTGGTGCAATGTGGGTATGATTTTTTCTGCTGGCTTGTCTGAACATTGAAATAAATAGTCACAGAGTGAACATTTAAAGGGCCCAGGATTTTGAGGTAGGATGTCATCTAAGTCAGTTTTTTTTTTTCCCTTGTAGCTAGTGCTATGGGAAGATGTCTGGCCTCCTTAATCTCAATTTCCCCTTTTGTATATAACCAAATTCACTGTTCCAGTTGTAGAAGGCAATCCAGGGGACTGTGGGATATCTGCCTGCTCAATGCATGAATTTTGTGTGTGTGAATTACCCTCCCTGCCCTTCAATGTGTTTTGACATGTGGCAATAATAGTATCTTCCTCAAAAAAAAGTGAGGATTAAATGAATTAAGAATGTAAAGTACTTGGGACAGTTCCTGGTACAGAATAAATTTTCTCTTGGTTTTAATTATTACTGGAATGTTAGAACCAGCAGACTTTACCCCATTCTTCATCTAGGAGGTCTTGTATACACTCCATCACTATTCATCATTTTAGTTGATTTCTAAGTGTACACCGAAGTCCAGAGTTTAGAAATTATTAGAGCTGGGTGGTGGTGGCTCATGCCTTTAACCCAAGCACTTGGGAGGCTGAAGCAGATGGATCTCTTGAGTTCAAGAACAGCTTGGTCTACAGAACGAGTTCCAGGACAGCCACGGCTACACAGAGAAACCCTGTCTTGAAAAACAAAACAAAATAGTAATAATAAAAAAATAGAAATGATTAGAATTCATGGCTTAAACCATGAAGCCATCATTTCAACAGGGAATATATTCTTAAGAAACTAGAAAGAATGTTTTGTGTCATAGTGGACAGGAAATAGCTGTGCAACACAAAGCATCTGCCTTTAAAAATGGAAGATCTGGGAAATGCTGAATTACATGCCTGATAGGTTTTTAAATGCCTAACCACACTTTTAAAAATTTGCACACGTGTGTGAGGATGTGTGCATGTGTGGAGGCCAGAGGCTGACATCAAGTGTCTTTCTCAATCACTCTCCACATGACAAGGTCTCCCACTGAACCCAGAGCTCACTGATTTGGATTTGGCCAGCAAGCCCCAGGTACCCTCCTCTCTCCACCTTCCCAGCAATGGGATTACAGCTGTGTGCTGCTGCCACCTGGCTTTTTTTTTTTTTTTTTTTTTTTTGTGGTTTTTTGAGACAGGGTTTCTCTGTGTAGCTTTGCGCCTTTCCTGGAACTCACTTGGTAGCCCAGGCTGGCCTCGAACTCGCAGAGATCCGCCTGGCTCTGCCTCCCGAGTGCTGGGATTAAAGGCGTGCGCCATCACCGCCCGGCTTGCCACCTGGCTTTTTAAAGTGGGTTCTGTGGGACTGAATGCAGGTCCTTATGCCTGTGCAGCCAAAAATTTACAGGCAGAACCATCTCTGTAGCCCGTTATGATATTTAAAAATTAAGCTCCAAGAAAGTTACTATGAAAATTGTCCTGTTTTTTTTTTTTTTTTTTTTTTTTTTTTTTTTTTTTTTTTGGTTTTTCGAGACAGGGTTTCTCCGTGTAGCTTTGTGCCTCTCCTGGAACTCACTTGGTAGCCCAGGCTGGCCTCGAACTCACAGAGATCCGCCTGGCTCTGCCTCCCGAGTGCTGGGATTAAAGGCGTACGCCACCACCGCCCGGCCGAAAATTGTCCTAGTTTTATCAAGTGTGTATGCCAAACCTAAAATAACACACCCAGCATAGCAACTGGTATTAATTCTCAGGGTCAGGCAGGGAAAAAGCATGATAGCTTTCATAGCATACTTCCGTGTCAGGCTTTATGTATAGTAACCTGTGTTTCTCCTTCGCACAGCCACACAGGTGCTCACACTTAGGAAAGAAATTGAGGCAAATAATCTTAGTTCCACTCCCAAAGTTTTTCCATGACAACATAGAGACAACCATCAAAAAGAACCATGATACAGAGCACCAGTATCCATAAAGGGACGCCAAGTCTTGTGTGATTCGGGGAAGTTGTCATTCATTATGAACTAGGATGTGCCAGGAACTGTGGTAAGTGCTTAACATAAAAGGCACCGCTTACGCCGTATAATTACCACACGTGATTCCCATTTTACAGTGATGAATCCTGGAATTTAGGCCCTTTGATGACAAACACTCAGCTAGAGACTGGCAAAGCCAGGATTTGAACCAAAGTCTGTCTGCAAAGCTGATGCAGTTGGAGACTCAGAGTTGGCTACTTGTGTCTGTGTTTGGCCTGGATACAAAAGGAGAGTTGATTCGGTTGGCCCTTGACTAGCTATGACACCTGATTCTATTCTCTTCTTCCCTAGCTTTTCATAAAAAAAAAAAAACGTAAAAATAAAAAGATTGAAAATTTACTCAAAGAGAAGAATCAGAAACCAAGAATCAACCAGCCATCCCCTCCTCCCATTGAGAAGAACTTGAGGAGAAGCAAGCTCCAATGGTCCTGTTTCAGAAATCTGGCCCGCAGGAAATAGTGGGCCTTCCCATTGGCCATGCCCATGCCTGGCTCTTTCTGGAACTGCCTAGACCTTGCTGTTGGTCACCAGTTCTAGTGATGAAGAGTGTGTACCTCTGTACAGTGTGTATTGAAAGCCCACTGAGACGGGCCCACAGAGCTGCCATGAGAGTAGGGCTGAGCTCAAGGGAGGATCTCCAGAATTGGGAGTGGGTCAGCATCTACATCTTCACACAAGACTCTGCTCATCTTTGGAGTCCCCAGTAACTCTTCTTGCTGTGGTCCAGGCATTTGACATGATTTTCAAATGGATTGGACACGATGCATCTTATTTAACTAGAGACACCCATCTTTAGACACAGTGCCTGCTCTTATTGATGATAGGCATAATGTTTCCTCAGATAAGAGTTGACCTCAACTGGGTCAAGATTCCACAAATTGCTGGGACCATACCTCTAGGAATAGATTCTATTAGACAGAGAGGAGGGTGAAAAGTCTTGCATTTATTCAATGAATATTGGTTAAACATTAATGATGTGCCAAATGCCATCTGAGGTGCTGGCTATGTGTTAGTGATTCACCTTCAGAAGGAGTCAGCTGTACTTACATTCTAGCAAGGGTGGATTAAGAGAAGCAAAACCACTAGTAAGCAGCATGCTCAAAGGTGATAAGAGCTGTGGAGAAGAACTAACCTAGATAAATGTGGTGGGGTGGAGAGAATGCAAGTGTATGGACTCTGAGATGGACATATACTTGGTGTATTCTGGGAAGGCAAGCATGGCTGGAGGATAGAGGTCAGGGGGCAGGGAGCACAGTGGAAGATGAGATTGGTGGATGGTGGGATGGTGTGTGTGTGTGTGTGTGTGTGTGCGTGTGCATGCACACGCGTCTGTGAAAGAAAGAGAGAGAGAGAGAAACAGAGACACACACACAGAGAGAGATCATGGTCATAGGCCAGGCTGACTAAGGCAGAGTTTCCGGGGTTTCCTGGGGCTTCCTTTCCTCTAGGTACAAGCAGGCTGGGATTACAGACATATGCCACTGTGTCCAGCTTTTATGTGGGTTCTGCATTTGAACCCCATCTGCTTGCTTTATTCACTGAGCTGTCTAGCCAGCTCTTCTTGTTCTGTTTTGAAAGCACCCATTAATTCTCTTGTTAGTAAACAAGATTTAGAATATGAAAATGGCTTTAAGAAGAGCCCAAGGAAAGAGAACAAATGATATTTATTGGGGTCTACGGAGCTCTTTGGGCAGCGGTCACTTTAATACGGATGTCAGATGAGAAAGGGCATGTTGACAATTGTGCCTCTTGTCTTAGATTTCATTTCAAGCCCATGTTACTTCTATATTCCCCAAGAACAACTTCAAATACCATATTTTGCAAGCTCGTGGTTTCAAGTTGCTGCCTGAAAGGTCCTTGTGACCTCTGTACAGAGTTTTAACATTTTTTCCTGCTTTGCTGGCTTGGGGGTGTTGACAGAAGCAAACATGCTTATAAACAGGGCCAAATGAATCAAAAACTTCCTCCTAAGAAAGGGGTAGTACTTTGAAGAAAATACCTACCAAAGTTAGGCTTTAAAAACAAAACCAAAAACAGAAAACCTTTACCTACTGCCATTTCTGGCTCAATAGAAATTCTCCTTCCTCTAGTTAAACATCGGCAGAATTGTCATACTTAATGATGCATGTGTCCTGACTCATGATGACAATGCATACATCATTTCACTTAGGAAATGTTTTGTTCTCAATTACATTAGCTATTTTTACAAGAACCCCACCAGCCCCTGGCGGGAAGATGGTTCTTCACTTGAGGACTTTCTTTATACAGTAATTGACATGGGCTCCTTTTCTTCATTGTTCTAGAAACGCTGACTTTTCAGAGAGAGAGGCCAAGTGGTCTGTGACAATCCCTGTCCTGGCACCTGGCCCACAGTGACAGTGCTAAGCTCTGGAGAATAATAAAAGTGCTGACCCCCACCCGAAGAGATGCTGGCCAACTCACCCATCCCTTCCTCTTCCCTTCCTTCCTCTCTCCCCTGTAGGTGATCTCTTTTTCTCAAAATTTATTTTATGATTTTTTTTGCATACAGGCAATAGACATGAGTCCACTCTTATGAAAGAGGACACAAAGCTAAGTATTTTTAGTTCTAATTCTATCATGGATTTGTTTGTTTGTTTCAGTGGTAGATACATGCATAAAATATATTTGATATTGAAATTCAGTATACAAGTTAAGAAGCTTCACAGTTTATGTTTTGAATGCCAATTCTAATTGAATATAAGTTCATTAAGTTGTATAGACTTTGGATTTGGCTAATTTGGGTGGGATGTTTTTATTTATTTGCAAGGTTTTTATAATAAAGTTTATTGAAATATAAAAAAAACTGTCTTTAAGGCAGATATTTATTTGAGGTATCTCTATTCTTTAATTAAATAAGCAAAGAAAATTTTAGAGAAACCATACGTCCACTTTAGGAGATATAAAAGCATAATAAATCACATAAAATCATGTCTCTCAGGAGGCAGAAAGGAGCATGAAAACAGCAAGGTCTGAGTAAGCCTGGGCTACACAGTCAGCCCCTGCTTAGAAAAAAAGTCACATTGCTTCGACCAGTAATAGCTGATTAATTCAGATTATAGATTTATCTTGCGGCTGCAGGATACGCACAGCATACACCAGTGTGAGGGCAGACGCACTTCCTCTTTAGCTTCAGGGGGCTAGATGGCGGTTTCTGACATCGTTGCTCACTGTTGTCGTCTTCACTGATGAGTCTGTTGTTAGGGCTGCCTCTCTAGTGTTGCTAAGACTTGAAAGCACCTGCCCGGACAACCTCCCTCTCGGCAGTACCTGAGGCCTTCATTCAGTACCTGAATGGAAAAGGCTGGTAGAAGCTTGAACTGAACCCCTGGTTTATATTTAGTTACCCAGTCATATATTCAGAATAGTAGAGTCAAATGTAACTAAACATTAGGAGGGTTCCTGGGGGTGGTGGACTCCTTATGGAGAATTTTAGCATCAAGTCTACACAGGGTGATTCAGCAGGAAGTGGTCAGAGAGGGGCTGGTTTTGCCAGCATAGCCACTGGTACTTGGGAGTGCCTTAGGCCCACTGGGTGATACCTAGGTAAGGATAGAATGCATGGGAAGGAGTGTGTCGCTGTGGGAATTCAGGTGTGTAGCCCTCTGTAGACCTCAGTGCTATTGACCAGCTCCAGCTGGTCTTAGGGCAGCTTGTAATGGAGGCTGGTGAACTGCTCCTCCTGCTCACTGAGCACTTCAAACTCATGTCCTCCAGGACAGCCAGCTGCTGCTGAGGGCCAGGAGCAGCTATGCACAGCCCTGGGATTCTCAAGTGAGAAGGCAGTGGGAAGCTTGTGGGAGTGATTTCAATGTTGTATGTGTACATCTTTTGTTCTGATGTGTTGGAAAGACCTGTGGGTATTTGTGTACACTGGATTTTACTCAACCCTTTTCATTTCCCGGGCACCAAATCTCATCTCCTCCATCCCTGTTTCTCCCACTTGTTTGTTGTTCTGCAGCTTCTCCTGTGCTGACACACAGAGATGGATTAGAAGAGTCGGTCATGACGTACTGCCACTGACCACTTTGAAGACTGGCTGCCCTCACGGGAGGGTAGTCCATCTGACCAGTCACAGCTGTGGAAAAATCACTCCTCAAGGCAGTTTCCTCCAATTTCATCAGCAGAATTTAAGTGAGGAGTCCTTTTCCCATTTATCTTGCCTGCTGGATCAAATATGCCACATCCTCAAAAGGTATATACAAACTAAAAATTTTGGAAAAACCAACTTAGATGGTAAGATTTTTGTGGGACATTGAGCTGTATTGATTTCTTCAGTCTTGAACTAATTAGGGGTGTGTGTGTGTGAGTATGTTAAGTAGCTATAGAATTTCTCAATTCCTCAGTGGGTTTTGCAATTTCCAATTTGTACTGCTCTTGCTCAGCCTATGTGCCAAGGACATTCTAGCTACAAAGTAAGGGCCACATTCTGTGCAGTTAAACCGCACTTCAGGGCATGTGTTGGCTGCTTGCTTCTTACACAGCCCGGTCAGTCTGTGCCGTCGCTGATGCCCGAAGACTAGAGGCTCCCTACGGGTTCGAACAGTAACCTGGAATTAGATCACCACTCCAATCAAGTTGTTTGCAAGTGAATAGACTTCTCTGA
Source organism: Peromyscus eremicus (assembly GCF_949786415.1). Lineage (NCBI taxonomy): Eukaryota > Metazoa > Chordata > Mammalia > Rodentia > Cricetidae > Peromyscus > Peromyscus eremicus. The sequence goes on along the minus strand of NC_081422.1, from coordinate 10,071,538 downwards.
AGTATGTTAAAAGGGAGCAATGATTTTACCGGAAAAGATCTCCAAGATTCAGATTCCTTCAGAAATTCTGAGCCCAGATTCGAGCATTTAAATCTCTAAGTAAGCTGCTTGTACTCCAAGTGTCAGGGTTGAAGACAGCGAGGAAGAAAAGGGAACAGACCAAAGGGAGGGGATTTTTCACGAAGTCTACCTCATCGTAAAACTAGATTTGCTACAAAATGGGCCCTGAAAGTGGCCGGGAGTCCTGTCTCAAGCCAAAGTGACTGTATCTGAAGAAGTGGCTTCGGACCCGCACTGCCAAAGGAAACAAGGAGATGAACGGAAAGCCTTCAGAGAGAGCGCCTCCACTTCTTCCCCTCTCACGTGCGTCTCCAAGATTAAACTTGTCTCTCAGAGGCTCCATTTCAGTTAAGTACTTAAGACCTCAGTCCAAACCTCTTCTCTTAGGATTTGGCTCAAAATATTGATAACCATAAATTTCCATATTTATATCTCCAATCTGTGAGGACTTAAAAAAACTACTGTGGAAAGTAAGTTCAATCTTGAGGAACAGACTGTGTATTTAATTTACACAATGAAATCTGATTACAGCATTAATACTGTCACAACAGCAAGTAAGTTAAGTGAACTGTATTGTGTTCTTTAATGCTACAAATCTCGTTCTATGTTTTGGGCAAAGCACATCGATTCAGTCTTGCAGAAAATGCCTGTTGTTTTTGGTTACTTGGCTATAGGGGTAGTTGAAGTACTACCCCTATAGCAGCACAGGCAGAAGAGCCACAGAGATCATGTGATCTTAGGATGTTCACCAGACCTGTCTCCAGGCTGAGGTGCTTCCGTGTGCTAGAGGGACTGAACAAGGTCTGAACAAGGAACTGGGTTCCTGTAATGAACTTCACAAATAGTTCAATTTACTCATTGTTAAAGGCCATGACTTATTCTGTGGTTATGATCTCAAATTTTAAAAATGCTAACAAGTATTTTCTCCCCTGAAATGGTGGTATGAATAGGCAGTAGCTGTTTTGATTTTTGTTATGTTTACCTACAAAAATGAAATCTAGCTCTCCTATCATACACAGAAAAGTGTGGTGAATACTGGGTTGGTGACCTATTTTGTTGCAAATTTAAAAACATTGAGGTAGAGAGGTAAACAGTCACCAAACAGTCAATGGCCCTGAAGCCACGTGGGCTGGGGATGCTCAGATTTTCAAAATGTGGAGTCACATGACCGACGGTACCTGCTGTGCCAAGGAGTTTGCAGAATCTATGCTCCTGCTGCTTCCTCGGCATAAAATCTTCTCACGTTTTGTTTTGTTTTGTCATATGACAGTTCTAATTGACATTTCAAAATGTAATTTCTCTCAAAGGATAGAAATTGAGAAAAACGATTCACCTGTTCAATAGATTGTCCTTGGGGAGGCTATTATGTGCTCTTCCCATGAAGGTCACAATGGTGGCTTCAGAGTCGCCTGAGGTCATTCATTGCTCTTCCATCTGACTGTATTTGAAATTCTATATACTACATAGACCCCCCCACTTCCATGGTTTTTTATTTTTAATGTATACACACATGTGTGTACAGGAACCTACAGAAGCCAGAAGGAGGTGTCAGACCTCCCAGAACTGTAGTTACAGACAGTGTGAGTCCCATGGTGTAGGTGCTGGAATACAACCCAGGTCCTCTTTAACTGTAGCAAGTGCTCTTAGCCACTGAGCCATCTTTCTAGCTTCCCTTCACCCCCTCTCCCTTAAGCTTGTGACTCCAGTCCCAGCTGCCCTTGAAGCCCTTCTGCCTCAGCCTCCCGATGCTGAGATTGTGGGCATGTGCTGCTACACCTGGCTGGGCTCTGTGTTTTTGTCTGCGTTTAGCTTGGAGAGACAGACCACTCAACAGGACTCCCAATGGTCCAGTGCGGTAAAGATCTCCAACAGCTTCTCACACTGCAACAACAAGCTGGATTCCTCTGTGCGAGCTTTCATGGTATCTTTCTAAATGGCCTCTAATTGAATCAGCAGCCCCTGGGGAAGAGCCTTCGCTTCCTTCCCACTGTCTGTCAGGCAAGCACACTAAGGATGTTCAATAAGTAATGCTACCAGGGGCACAGGGGCCAAGGAGAGGGAGGAGCGTGTTTGCTTTCGATTATTCCTTTGTGGGAGCGGTTAGTAGAGAGTAGCATTGCTGGAAAGAGGCAGCAGCAACATAAGAAACAACCAGGCTGCTGAGCTTCATTCTTCATTTCACTCTTTGCCTCAAAGCCAGCTGTGGACTTGCACTCAGTTCTGAAATTTAGAGGCTCAACCTTAGCTGCTATGTAGTTGATAAATAGATTTACCAAGCAGATCGTGATGCTATTTCTTGTGTTCCTCCTACTACATACACTCTTGCCGGAGGTGAGACCTCAGCCTGGTAATACCGGATCAGCTGTCAGTCAGTGGTGTGGACACTGAAGCTCGCGGCACACGTCAGACACGAGGAAGTAGGATTCTATTTGCAGAATTAAGGAATCAGACAAGCCGCTGACGTGGCTCCCATTTTGTCTCTGAAGGGTTCACAATTGAGCCTTCTCTTCACAGTCCTTTAAGGAGGCTGTCCTCACAGGTGTTGCATGGCCCGGCAAACTGTAGAATGCCTGATCATTATCCACTGGTCTCCTGCTCAGACAGGCCAGGGACTCTGCCTTGCTCATTTTGGTGTCCTCTAAGACCTGACACAAATCCTCAGCACTCCATCAATTATTGAACACATATTTAAGTGCCTACAAAGTGCTAGGGAGCGTGCTGGGGGCTGGGGACTGGGAGTGACGGAAGGAAGATCGTTCTGGACGGGATAATGTAATGAGTAAGAAGAGCTGAGCCAGGGGAAGTCTGCTGGAGTGGATCTGTCTGACTGGCTTCCTCAGGGAAGTGATGATTGTGGGGAAACCTGACCGACTAGGAGGGATTTTCCTCTGTTCTCTTTTTCTTTTCATGCTACTGTAAAAGTGAGTGAGGTTTGCGACAGGGATCAGAATGGTGAAAAATGTTTCTCCTCTCACTAACTGGTATCCAGAGATGGGGCACTTCTCATAGTGTTCCCATGTAAATTCTGAGCTGATGAGAACGGTCAGCTTGGCTTGTAGGACCATGTCTACCTTTAGAATCTGGGTTGGTACATTTTCTTGCCAACCTCGCTATAATGCTAGACAGAAAGTGTTCTATAAGTTATTCTAACTCTCCTGCTGACCCATGTGATGTCCAAATCTTTGAAATACTCCCTGGCCTGAGCCTTGGAGATGATAACCAGAGCAAATGACGTGTGTGTGAACTATATCCACCTCATAAGGCATGAGCAGAGACTCCATCAGCAGAGCCACACCAGTATCCTTTTTACTTGATTTACTGTTTTCTGCCTATAAAATTGTACATTGATTCCACATAAGCAATGTTAGGACTGGGTGAATTATATAATGTCTGTGTTTCACACACACACACACACACACACACACACACACACACACACACACACACACACGGTGGGGGTGGGGGGAGCCCATGCTTAGCTCTCACAGTCACTTCCTCCAGTCCCCCAGGGAAACCTCACTCTCTGAATTTGGCAGAGAGTCGCATTCCCATGGAATTCAGGGCTGCCCTCACACCCAAGGAATGGCCTGGCAGGGTTCTCACATACTCGAGATGGGCCTTAGAGGGGTCTCAGTCTCTGCAAGTCTGCGGATGAGGAGTGAGAGCCACATGAACACTCACTAGCTAGCTCCTCAGTCCCCATGGCTTGGCTGCAGAAGTGACTCTTGGCAGCACTTAGCCATCAAAACTCTTCCACTGGGGCCTGACCTTTGGGCCATGGAATTCATGTTGATTTCATGTCCATTTAGATGTGGCTCCCTTTCAAGCACTCAGAAAAAATGTGGCAGAATTTAACAAGAACAGAACTGGATGCTTCTATCCTCCACTCAAAAACATTGAGTGTAACATAAAGAAGAAGAAAATGGAGCCCTTTGTGGGAATGGCTGACTTCATCTGGATCTGGAAACAGAGATGGACAGGAAAGCCATCAGAGCTAAAATTGCCTTATAAAGTATCCATGAGCAGGAGAAGAGTTGATCAGAAATGCACTTTTTGGCCCAAATTTACTTTCGTTTCTCCCTCGGGATCTCTCTTTCCTGGTTTTTGCGCTGTCTTTCTGAACCCCTTGCTTTGCTCTGCCTCTACATGCGCACGGACTCCAGTCCCACCATCACACGGAAAGCCTTCTCTCCAGCGCACAGACCCCAGTCCCACCATCACACGGAAAGCCTTCTCTCCAGCACAGGGACTCCAGTCCCACCATCACACGGAAAGCCTTCTCTCCAGCGCACATGGACTCCAGTCCCACCATCACACGGAAAGCCTTCTCTCCAGCGCACGGACCCCAGTCCCACCATCACACGGAAAGCCTTTTCTCCAGCTCACGGACCCCAGTCCCACCATCACACGGAAAGCCTTCTCTCCAGCGCACGGACCCCAGTCCCACCATCACACGGAAAGCCTTCTCTCCAGCACAGGGACTGCAGTCCCACCATCACACGGAAAGCCTTCTCTCCAGCGCACGGACTCCAGTCCCACCATCACAGGGAAAGCCTTCTCTCCAGCGCACGGACTCCAGTCCCACCATCACACGGAAAGCCTTCTCTCCAGCGCAGGGACCCCAGTCCCACCATCACACGGAAAGCCTTCTCTCCAGTGCACGGACTCCAGTCCCACCATCACACGGAAAGCCTTCTCTCCAGCGCACGGACTCCAGTCCCACCATCACACGGAAAGCCATCTCCAGCGCCATCTTGGCCATGAGATGACCACTGCTCTCTCAGAAGCAGCCTTCCAGGCTTGATGTGGAGTTGAGCACAGCGTGGAGACGCTGCTGGGCCAGGTGGCTGGCAATGCGTCCTTTATTGACTGTTATTTTTATAGACTATGGACATAGAGTGGATGGTTCCAAACCCCTCAGTCTTGGCAGACACAATAAATAAAGGGTGGTCTCCAACACTAGGCACACTCCCTTTTCCATAGGGTATGTGGATGCCAGGCTGAGGTGGGTGCCCCTGCCGTGTGGTTCCTCATCACTCTGTGCACATCTGGGACTCTCATTTCTCCCTATTCTAGAAGTCTCTATTTCACTAAAGAGATGGTATTCTTGTCACCACCATGGTACTTGGCTCAACCAATGAACACTGAACAAATCTTTAAACACTGAACATTCTAGAAAGCACAGCATTCTAAAACTGTCATGGTCTCATGAATTAATAGTCTTCGTGTAGGGCTAGCCTGAGGACTCAATAGACTTCCTTTATGAGGCATGTCAGAGAATCTAGTTAAGCATGAGCCTTTAATCCCAGCAGAAGCAGGAGGATCTCTGAGTTCGAGGCTAGCCTGGTCTGCAGAGCGAGTTCCAGGATAGCCAGGGCTACACAGAGAAACACTGTCTCAAAATCCCCCAAACCAAAACCAAACAAACAATAACAACAGTAGGGACAACAACAACAATAAAAAGAAGAAGCAGAAGCTTCAGAAGCGAAGGCTGTCGGGCAGGGACCTGCTTGAGTCTCTGCCTCTGAAGGCAGAGCTGGAACAGTAGCCAGGACACCGGCGAGGCGGCTAAGAGTGTGCATAGCAAATGGTCCCTCCCGGTGCTCAGTGAGAAGTGTGATGGAAGTGGTCAGACGGCCTCAACTGCACACTGCAGGAGTGAATCCCCTGCCGACGGAACTTGCTGGCCCATGAGAGCCTCCACTAATGTACCCTTTAAACACAGCCGTCGAGGATCCCATCTTCTTTCATCCGTTTTAAAATCCCGATGTTTCTTCTCCTGTGTGCTATTTTCTGTTGTTTCCAAGAAGCGTATCAGTCCAGACTTCAAGGAATGGGAGCCCGAGTGACCAGCTGGCTCAGTTCAGAGCAAGAATTGTGCACTCAGTCAATTCCTCATCAGTAGTCCTGGATGTCCCTTAAGCAGGGCCGAAATGTGCTAAATGACGGTCAATGAACCAACAGGCGCAGAACCCACCATCTCCCAGGGAGAAAGCGAAGACCACCAATCCATTTTCAGTTATAACAAGAGTAGGTTGCGACTGGCTAACACCTGAGAGCTAAGGGGAACATTAAAAACTGAAATCTCTTTTGGAAATAATTTGTTTCCAGAATTTCATGGAAAAACATAACATAGAAATTTGATCCACACGGAATAGTAATTGCAGTACCCAGAGTGAAACACATATACATTTGTACAGACACATACAGACACATACACATATACACGCATGGTCAAAACCAGACAAATGTATATCCAAATTCCAGTTACATTATTTGCTTACCATGTGACCTGAAGTAAATTAGCAGGCTACTCTGCTCTTGAAGTCTTTGTCTGTTAGGACAAACAACTGCTCTGGGTTCCTAGGAATGTCTTGGAGCATGCACTGGGCACACAATGGCACTCTGTAAGTGAGGGTTGCCTCGTTCTCCACTGTTCTGCAGACTGCATCTATGAACATAGAGCTCTCATGATATCTATGCTAAGTAGTTTCTCTTATCCTCCTCCTCCTTCTACTTATCACCTCAAATTGTTTATAACTTCTCTGAAGTTTTTATTTTTTTTAAGATTTATTTTTATCTGACTGTGTGTGTGTGTGTATGTGTGTGTGTGTGTGTGTGTGTGTGTGCATATTCTGGGCACTGGCAGAGGAGGAAACTAAGCCAGGTTCACATTTTGGGGAGGGGGATCACAGCAACATGGGCACTCAGAGAAGCCTCTGGAGAGGGTGAGACCTGTGTAGAACTGTCTAAGATGATAGGCAGCCACGGCTAGTAGAGATCAAGCAGTGCTCGGGAAAAGGCATTTCTAGGGAGGAGAGCTGACGTAGTAAAGCAGAACCCCAGGAGAGACTGTCTCTAGGGCAAAGCTGGATTCCAGCTCACAAGGATACCGGGCCAAGTTGCAGAGCTAATTGGAACCCAGCCCTGAGGAGAATGGAGCAAGGAGAATTGCTTACTCTCGGGATACTGTTGGGAGGTATACTGTGGTTGAAGAGAAGGAGGTTAAAGATGGAGATCATTACAGAAAACATGACCAATCAAAATGCAGAGAACAAGTGACCAGTGTGGTACCCACCCACAACTGATATATCTATAATGCAAGTCTTGCACCTAAGGCTCAGGGAACATTGTGGAAGAGGGGGTGGAAAGACTGTAAAAGCCAGGGAAACAGGAAGTTTGCTGTGAGATTGTGTTTCCTAGAAATGTCAGAGAAGCTACACCCATCAACTTGGCTGCCTAAATAAGTCCTGAACAAGGATGATACCAACAGAAGGCATGCTAATGTGGAAGGGGAAATCCCACAGGGCCCCAGTCTTAGATAAAAAAACTACAGGAAACTAAGGAATGCTGAGATTGGGAGAAATAGTCTTCTCTAGAGAGGGAAGAGCACACCAATTGGTTATTTGATACCAAGTAGTCAGCCCTGAAAACATATACATACAACTAACATTACAGGGATTGAAGAGGTTATATTTATATACTTCAGAAGGTGTATTTGTACGTGTGTGTGTGTGTGTGTGTGTGTGTGTGAGAGAGAGAGAGAGAGAGAGAGAGAGACAGAGAGAGACAGAGAGAGACAGAGAGAGAGAGAGAGAGAGAGAGAGAGTAATTAAAGAGACAGAGGCCATGAATTTGAGGAGGGGCACAATTTATGGGAAGGGTACATAGAAAGGGAAGAGAGAAAACAATGCAATTATATTTTAATTAATTTAATTATATATTAATTTAATTTTTAATTATGTCTTAATTTCAAAAACAAGAAAAATATCAAAAAAGGAGGCTGAGCAAGAATTGCAATAACATGTGGACAACAGCAGTAACCAGATGGTCATGGCTGTACAGTTGCACAGCAATGGCTGGTATTCTGACTCTCATTCAAAATGGAATTGAGAGGCAAAGGACTGATAAAAAGTGAGTTTCAGAGGATTTGGTTTGCCATGTGTGAAGACAGATCAAAATGACAGAGTAAAGTCATCAGTCACTCATGCTGATGAAACCAGCTTTCCAGAACTACAGCTGGAGGTCCATTGCGCTGCAAGAGGAGGGTAAGAGGAACAAGGGACAGAATGAGGGGGAAATGGCTGAGTCAATAAGTGCTGCCCAGGCCCACTGAAATTGCACATCAGAGCCTCTGTGATGCTCCTGGCACATTGTGACTGTGAGATCTCGTGTCCCTGGCTCAAGCTCTTCTGGGGTCCTTTACACTGTAGAGCTAGACTGAGAGCAAATATGAGTCAACACTTAGGATCTGCCTTGTGAGGGGTACAAGTTATGCCTGTGTTTACGGACAACCCACATGATTTTTCCTATGACTTCTCATTTCTTCCAGTATGACAGAAAACAACTTCTTGAAATATCCTGATAAAATCCACCTAGTTGGTACTTGGGTATAGGTGGGTCCAGCTTTCATCAAAAGCTCCCCTTTGGAACCCTCACTCCAGCATGGCCCATGGGACAGCTGAGAGGGAATGCCATGGTTTCCAGCTCTGAAAACAGGAACTAGAAGTCTAGGACTGTGGGTCAAGGGTTTAAAGGTAACTCAGTGTGGAAGAAGATGCAAAGGCCAGAGGTTCTAACCTTTGGAAGACCAGAGGGTCATGTCCTGTCATCTGTGGCTATCCAGAACAGCAGAAAGAATGATGGGTCAACTGAATCAATCATTGTTTGGGATCTCTATAGCATGGAAGGTAGGTTAGGGATCAGAGTAATGGGATGAAAGACACAGTCTTTGTTTTCAATAGCTTGCAGTCTAGTTAGGAAGGTGTTGATGAGTCAACAGAGATGAAGGATGGTGTGCACTAAAGGACAGGAAGTAGAGGGAGCAACTAGAGCAGAGGGGATGGGAGGTCAAGCACCCTTGGGTGGCCAGAGATGAAAAGAACATTGTTTTGGGCAGAAGAACAGTGCAGTGGAAAGGAGAGAAAGTTCATCACTTTACGAGTCAGGGAACACTCACTAAGCAATGATCAGAGAGCAGACTACATCTTCAGGAAGATGGGGAGTGGGTGGGTAGGTATCAAGGGAAGAAGAGGTCTGGGAATGGAAGCTGTAAGCCAGGAGACTTTGGGAAGAGTTAGATCCTACAGGGCTTTGGAAGCAACATAAGAAATTAGGATTTATCCCAAGAAAATGAAGACCATTTAGAAGTTAGTAAATCTCAACTACCACTTTAAATGCTTATGCTGCATATTGGCAAGCCTGGGAGGAAGCAGGTATAGCTAAATAGCACTTAGCAAGAAGGGAGATCGGCCAGGAAGTATTCAGGGTATGTATGCCCATGGGCGTGTTCATTTAGCATTCATTATTTGTGCCTGAGCCTTGTGGGACACGGTGGTGGGCTGCCAACACCTCAGCTTCATGGCTTTCCCTAATATGGATCATCCTCTAGGAAATAACTCAACCCTTATTGGCAATAATGAGTCCATTGTCTGTCATCCCTGCCCCTGTACCTTTCTAGCGTTGCCTTGGGGAAGGCACAGAAGAGTCCAGGCCAAAGTTGCTCAATAAGAAAAGGGTGAAAGAAAAAGTAGAACTGAGGAGAATGATAACTGGACAAAGACCCAGAGTAGAGATGCGAACCAAAGCTCAGATTCCGAGGCATGCGCACTCTTGCGTTTACCCATGAAGACCCGTGGAGCACCCAGGAGGGGCTACCAGAGCTCCCTGTCGGCCAGAGGCAGGGCCGAAGCTCAGGTTCTGTAAGAAGACTAATGTGGAGCTTGCTGTGATTCAGGGTGGAGGGAATTCACAGAGGAATGGAAGGGAAAAAGCAGGACAGCCGCCCCCTCACTTGCATCCTGGGAGACCTTGAAAACTTGATTTTGCAGGTCACAGAGGACAACAGCTTTTCACTATTACAAACCACTAGATTTATTGTTTGGAGAATACAATTCAGACTCATCTCACCAACTTCCATCCGTGTTATGTAATTAGTGTTTAGAACTTTAGATCTCTCTCTCTCTCTCTCTCTCTCTCTCTCTCTCTCTCTCTCTCTCTCTCTCTCTCTCTCTCTCTCCCACCCCGTGTGTGTGAGTGTGTCAAGAAAATGCACATGTAAATTTGATCTTCAGTGGTGAAATACAATATAAAAAAATAGAACCGTAAGATGATCTACTCATGTGACACCTCTCTCATCCTAGCAGGCTAAACATTTGTACAGTTTTTTTTCTAATTTCAAATACATTATTGTAGAAACCTTCCAAATCTCACATTTTTGTTTCTGCCTCCAATGAACCATGATTGTGCAAATTTACTGATTAATGCTCTAAATGGTTTTTTTCTCTTTTTTTTTTTTTACTTCTTTGGATCTCATCAAAAGAAGCCACAAAGCCCTCTAAACAAATAACAACTGACAACGGGTTAGAAAAAGCAAGACTAATTAGAATAGGTGCAGAGGAGGCTCTTGTTACAGGAATATCTGTCAGGTTTTCCATTAACCTTCCTGCATTTCCATCTCTAAGATCAAATCTTTTTCTTAACCCTACACCCTTTCTTTTCCTAGTTCAGAACTTGGTGTTCAGCAGGCTAAATGAGCTCCTGATGCACTAAGGCTCCTGTGAGTATGTGCCACTCTGAAGGCCTTCAGATGAGAATAAAAGAAGCGATTTTCCTGACTGTAGAGTTGGGCCTTGTGTATTATGATTCAAGGCTGACATCCTCCCCTATTATTGTGCTTATTTCTTTATCAATGGATACAGGAGTTGGTGCTCTATGCTAATACATACCATTTTGCCATGAGCAAAAATACCAGAATAATATAATAAAATTGAATAGAAAATGGGTACCCAGCAAATAGATCTGTTCTGTGAAAGGATATACTAGCATGTTTAAGAGTAATTGTGGTGCTTGCTTCGGCAGCACATATACTAAAATTGGAACGATACAGAGAAGATTAGCATGGCCTCTGCGCAAGGATGACATGCAAATTCATGAAGCGTTCTATATTTTTTTAAATAAACAAAAAACAAAACAAAAAAAGAAGTTAAAAATTTTTATTTTCAAATTTGGTGCAAGTGTTATGCCCAAGATTGTCAGATGGGGATGCTACCTTGTAAATTTTCTTATTTATTGGTAAAATGTTTTGGTTTAAAATTAATTTTATTAATTTTAATAAAATTAAAATTATTAAAAAAAAGAGTAATTGTGATGGCTTAAGAAATGTCTCTGTGGTTTTACTCTCGATGGATTGTGAAGGATTGGGACAAGGTCGTGTATGAGTCTAGTGAGAATCCATAAATCACGGCAGATGCTAAGCCTTCCTCCAAAAGCTCTTTGATGGGAAGATCTATACCTTCCTGAGAATTTAGACATATAAAGTGCATATAAAGTGCATATAAAGAAGGTCTTTTGATCTTTAATTCTCAGTTTCTCATATGCTGTAGGTGCTTGGCATGTTTTTTCTACATGAAGTAATGAATGTAAGAATTACAATTTTATCTTATTGTGAAACTGGGAGTGACTCTGAATAGGCTCTTGAATCCTAATGGATGAAGCAAAAGGATGGAAGAATTTTCTTTATAATTTAGAACATCTAACCAAACTTCACAATCTTTGCATTAAAAATTAAGTCTTGGGCTGAGGAGCCAGCTCGGTTGGTAAAGTGTTTGCTGTGCCAGCACAATGCCCTGAGTTTGACTCACATGACAAACCCAGGTGTGCTTGGAACACCAAAGCTAGGGAGGTGGTGAGAGGGGGGCCCGGAGGCTTTCTGGCAGGCCAGCTTATGTCAGGACAGGGCCTGAGGAACAACACCGGAGGCTGACCTCTGGCTCCCACATGTATACACACTTGCACACATATCCCTACACACATGTACCTGCACACACACACAGAGATCTATTTTCATCTTTATCTGGGATGCACCACATGAGCCTAGCAACCAGAGAAGAGTATGCCTGTAACATGAAGAAAAGAGTTCATTAAAAAAATTCACCTGTTTATTTAATTTAAGAGAGAGAGAGAGAGAGAGAGAGAGAGAGAGAGAGAGAGAGAGAGAGAGAGACCTTTACAAGCCCCATCACTGATTCTATACTTCATTTTTTCTCTCAGTTGTAGTATCCAAATCCAGAACTGTGCCTGGCACACAGTAGGCACTCCACATTTTTTGAATTAATGGGTGCATGAATTCAAGGTAGTGCCAATATTAAGAATGAAGCAGAAGAATGAGGCTAGCCTAGAATCCTTGATTCTAGAGTTCTGGAGGAGGGACAGACCAGGAGACTGAAGAGGCCCATGGATTTGGAGAAGACAAGTCAGTGAAATCCCCTGAAGTTCTGAAAGTTCAAAACACTTGCTCAGAATTACAGCTTAGAAATTCATTTTGTGTCTTGGTCTAAGCATTCGTTTTATGAAGAATTAAAACCAAAATTTTCTTTGTAAGCTTCAAAGATAAATGATAAAATAGCAAAGATAAAATGAAAATATAAATATAATGCTTCTGGCCTGCCAATAATAGCCCATAACTAGCCTGTATCAACTTTTTTCCTTCTTGGCAAGATGTAGCCAAGGTACTTCATAACTGAAGTCACCAAATGGCCACAGGCCTTTGGCAGTAACTGCTTAGCTTCTCTTAGGTTCTCTCTTATCTCCTTTCCAGATTTCATACTCCTTACATTCACCTTTGGCCATAGGCCTCTTTCTTCTTCTGGTCTCTCTTCTGATTGCTTCCTAGGCTGTTAGCTTTTTAACTCCTTTCTTCCTCTGACCTGGATCTTGTCTCTAAATCTAGCTCCTGACACTGGCCCAGTTTGATGACCCTCCAGCTAACCTCCAGCCTCCAGCAGAGGCTTGGATGCTATATTCTATAAAACTTTGAATTCAAGATGATTTTCCATTTAAAAAAAGTGTTTTTTTTTTTTTATCTGATTCAAGACTTCTATCTTCTGTCTGCACGTTCATTGGCTAGTAATGCTTAGACGTATTGTCAGAATACGAGAGCTAAGCTGATTCTTCCACCAGTACCTAGTGCAGCTTGAAAACAGCTCTGGGTCTTTGTATTTAAGGCATATGCAAAATTACTATAAGAAGGTGGGAAGGAGGGCTGGCTATTGCTTGATTGACACCGATGGTTGATAGGAAATGTGGAGGATCCTCTTGCCTAGGTAGGGAGAGTGGGATGAGGCTCTTAGGATTTGATTGAGGAACTTGGCTTTCTACTAAGGGGGAATGTATAAATTTATGTTTCAGTCACAACAAACCATCCATTCACTGGCTGAATTCCCTTCTAGGAGTTTCAGACATGGAGAATTCTAAACCAAATATAGAATCCATTTGAGTTGCATAGATCCAGTGTTAGGACAGAAATATTCACACTTTCAGGCAACTGGCCATATGGCTTTGAAAAAGAATGCATTTTTAGTTCAAGAGAGAAGATCTTTGGAAATAAAAAAAACATTTTGAGTCCTAATAAACCAGTAAGTCAAGATGAACCATGCAATGGGAGGCCATTGGCTGTTGTGTGGAAAGACAGACCTTCAGCCTGAAGTGCTCTCAGCATGTCTGCCCCTTCTTAAGGTTGTTTTTACAAGATGAATATTTTCTTGGCATACTCATTGACAAATGTGGAAATGGTCTTGACCATTGAGAGACGGTTGCTGATTTGGCTATCAGCATGCATTGGTGTGCTTGAGCCCTGGAAGCTGGGAAGGATGGAGAGATGAGGATGAAGAGGTGTGCACAGTTGGTGATACCAGTAGTGGGTCTAGGAATAAGATGGGGGATGCTGGTGGTGGGAGCACCATATATATATATTTCCTATTGGAGACTGTGTATTTTTGTTAGCTGCACAATGTTTATCGTCAGGAAGCTCAAGGATTTACAGATTTAAAAAATCCTTTTGTTAACAGCTCCGAAAGCTAGAAGAAGTCAGAAATGTTCTGTCCCCAAAGACTTTAATCTTTTATGCAGATTATTTTACTAGGGATTAATAGACGAAAAAAGTTTCTTGACGGTCCTTCTAATGATCTACTATGGCATTCATTTCCCTACAAACCCTACCCATGAGCTATATTTCCTCGTGGCTGGACTCAGTGGTTCTGAAGCAGACCATGGGACTTCTAGCTCGCTTTTAATCACCAGAGTTTAGAAAGATGTTGAGCCTGTCTGTGCCTCAGTTCTATGACCTGTAAGATGGGAATAATTAACCCTTATATGGGTTAAATGAGGCACTTCAAGCCAGAGAGACCTCTGGAAGTCAACCTCCCTGTAGGGGAAGTTATCAATACATACATTTAATTACTATGTCATCGTTGATTGTTTCCACGGTTGTAAATCTAGTCAGAGAAATTGACCTGTTACACGCCTATGGCAGTGTTGGGTGGCTGAAGAACCAGCAGCAGTTTTCTTTTATTTCTGCAGTACTGTTCACCCATTAGAATTCATGTCCTTAGTATGGCCTGTGTTAGTCTGAAGCCTCCTTTTCATGAGCACTTGCTTCCTTAAGGGAAACATTTTGATTATTTGCGGCACTTAACACTAGAACGAGGATAACCCTCATTTACTGTGCGGTCTTATTTGGGAATCGCCTTGTTTCACTCTCCATACTAGCCCAGCAGACCCCATTTTTAACACCACTGCTCCACCATAGCTTGAGGAGCAGCAGAGAGAGTGTCTGCAAGTGGCTTATGGAGGCAACAAGGAGTGTCAAGAGAGAGTTTGAACCCATGCTTATCCAGGACAAAATGTTTGCACATGGTGTTGGAAGGAAGTACTCTGATACATTTTTAAGTCATCTGAAATTGTCTGTTTTATAAAAGAATTATATGACTATTATGCCATATTAATGTTGTAAAATATACACAAGTCTACCCAAGTCCATTCCATGGCTCATAATTAGAACACACACACACACACACACACACACACACGCACGCACGCACGCACGCACGCACGCACGCACGCACACGCACACGCACATGCACACACATGCACGCACGCATGGTGGGGGTGGGGAGAGAGGGCTGAAATCTTATGCCCCCCAGCTGGCAGTCTGCAGTTTTTCATTCTCTGCCATACAACTTGCTGTCCCATGGTAATGCACATCTGCCAACAACGTGAACAATGCAATATTCAAACTTCTTCCTTCCTTTCAGGAAGAGATTGCTCTACTGAGTTTCCTGGAGATGTTCTGGGGGGAGTGACCAATTTCTTAACAATGTTTACCAGGGTAGAATTAAACCTCTATTTAACCTAAAACCAAAGGATCTAAGACAACTATGGATTTATTTCTGTTTTTAGTTTCTTATTTTGCTCTTGTCCTGATTACTGCATCCTTTATCACTACCCCAGGCACAATTCTTTATGGAAGCCCTTCCTGATTCCTCTTGCTGGAAGGCCTTAGAGTTCTCACATCATTGCTCTTTCTACGCAGCATTAAAGTGATAGTTTAAGGTACTCGGCTCTGTCTCTAGATGGTGCCTGAGGTTTCAGGCTGGCAAACAGATTGTGAGCATTGAGTCACGTGGGATCTATAGGAGAGGCTGGGGAGTGAATGCAACAGTTGGCCACATCAGTGACTACTCTCAACATACCTCTAGCCTTGTTCCAATGCTCAACCTTAACCACACTGTCTTCTACGTAGTAGCGTTCAATTCATATTAACCCGATTTTCTGGTTGGATGAATGAACACCAAGCATGTCATGATCTGATTGACAACTGGATATATCACCAAGGCAAGCCCCAAAGCAATGACAGCATATAAGAAAACATTAGTGCTTGCTCTAGATGTACTGAGAGAACCAAGCTCCTATGAGCCCACAGGAACCGATGGGTTTCTGGTATTAATCACGTCTCACCACAAGCATAAGAATATCCCATAATAACCAAATTAATCATTTGTGGGAGCTCTGGGGTGGAGTACCAGAGCCCTTACCTGTCTGTGCTGTTGAGTGACTTGATATCCCAGGCCTGCGATGGACTGATTCTGCATTTTCTGAAGCATGAGCTTCTGCTGAAGTGGCAAGGGAGACCTCAGCAAAGGCTGGCTTGATAAAGGTTGGGTGGGTTGGGACGGTGGCTGCTGCTGCTGCTGCTGCTGCTGCTGCTGCTGCTGCTGTTGCTGCTGAGCTGCTATTGAGCCTTGCTGTTGGTGTTGCTGCTGCTGCTGCTGCTGCTGCTGCTGAGCCACCAAAGAGCTTTGTGGCTGTGGCTGCAGCTGCTGCTGCTGCTGCTGAGCTGCCAATGAGCCTTGCTGCTGCTGCTGTTGCTGTTGCTGCTGTTGTTGCTGCTGCTGCTGAGTGTAGTGCAGGAGAGAAGGCTTGCTCTGGGAAGGCAAAAGAGAAGGCATCTGCTGGTTTGCTTGGTCTGAGTTAAAATGGAACAAAGGCTTGGTGTTGCCATGTCGGGCTTCCAAGGTTGGGTGTGGGTTGTTAATAAAACTTCGACTGAGATCCTGAGGCTTTTGCTGCAGAAGCACATCCAGGTGTCCAGCCTGGGCTGAGGGGCTAGCCTTGTACGTATAGTTGGCCACTGCTTTGGACTGGTTGCTGCTGCCAGCTACCCCCGGCATGGGTGATCCCTGTGGGCTGAATGGCTGCTGGCCGAATGAAGGACTGGGGATCTTTTCCTGTACAAATGCTCCTGGGGATGGCCCAGCAGAGGATGGCAAGGCTGGCCAGCTGGGAGGGGTCTGCTGCTGCTGCTGCTGCTGCTGCTGCTGCTGCTGTTGCTGCATCCGAGCATGCTGCTGGCGGTTTGCAGCTATCTGCTTGAGCTGTTGGGCGTGGGACACTTCTTGCCAGCTTGGCAGGGCCCTATTTGCTCCTGATGCTGTCTGAAGCTGAGGCTGACTCTGGGGGACTGTGGGGACTGGGGATGAAGTGGAGAGAGCAGAGTTGGCCAAGGAGAATGCAGGGCCAGCTGACGGGGGCCTCAGTTGGGGAGAACCTGCCGTGCCTTGTGTCAAACCAGGAGAATATTCACTTTTGATAATGATCTTCTCCATGGGCAGGGAAGGCCTAGGTGTACTCCGCTGGCTTTGCTGACCCAAGTCAATGCTGAATGGGTCATCCTGCTTAATGGTGGCGTTGATCATGTTCTCCAGCTCCAGGTCACTCATGGGAGGTACTGATATGTTGGTCAGCTCATTGAACAGTTCCTGCAGCTCAGGGTCCATCAGTTGCTCTCCAGGGTCATCTCCAAACCTATTAGTAAAAACACTCTCCTGTGTCATTTGGTCATCCACGTGCTTACTGCAAGACAGGGCTGCCCCCGGTTCTTTCTTCACCTCCTTCAAGCCCATGCTAAACACAGTGTTGCCAGGAGAGTGTGTAGGAGGGGGCAGAGTGCTAGTCTTCCTCAGGGGTGCTTGGCTCATGGTCAGGGTCCCCGGCATCATATGACTTTGTCCATTGTTTACTGGGAGGGGCCCCTGACCTGTGGAAAGGTTCTCCCCAACCCTGATCCTTTTGACATCGAGGAACGAGCCATCAGCAAAACCATTGGGTCCCCTGCTGTTGGCAGGAGACAGGTTGATTATTTGTTTTCTTTTCAAGGAGCCCTGGAGCTGAAAGACAGAAAGGAAATAAAACAGACATGTTTAAGATTTCAATTCAGTTATAGCCAAGAGTACTGTTATACTTTATTTTTTAAAAAACAGCATTATAAGGGTACTTATTTATTTCTATTATATGTGTTCAAGTGTTTTTCCTGCATGTATGTCTATGTACCACCTGCATGCTTCATAGCTGAGGAGGCCAGAAAAGGGTATCAGATCCCCTGGAACTAGAGTTATTGATGGTTGTGAGCCACTATGTGAGTGCTGTGAATTGAATCCAGATCTCCTAGAAGAACCCAGATGCTCTCAACCCTTGAGCCATCTTTATAGCTTCTGTGCACAATGTTTAAACCTTTAATTAAAAAAATGCAAACAAACTTTATTTTGGTTTTTGGAGACAGGATCTCATTTATTCCAGGTTGGTCTCAACCTTGCTATGTAGCGGAGGGTACCCTTGAACTTCTGATCTTCCTTCTTTGGCTTGAGTGGCTGGGATTACAGCTGTCCACCACCATACCCAGGTTTGTGGTGCTGGGTATGGAACCCATGGCTTTAGCATATGAGGCAAGCACCTCAGTTACGGTTCCTGCCTACAACACCAAATTTAAATATCTGCTCCCCCAAGGAGACCTAGCCGGGAACGCAACGGGACGCACAGAAGAAAATGAAATTTGTTTAGAGGCAACAGCAATTCCCATGATTAACACACAAGTTAATAGGGAAAGGATTCTTCAAACACATGAGGACTTATTCCCAGTACCTAAGCATGCTTCCTTCTTTTACTGGAATAGAGAAAAGTATCTCTCACACATGCACACACTACCCTAGGCAGCTACATACTCAGAGTGCTCACACTTTGACCAAGTTGGGAAACACCAATAAGTTTAAGGAAGCACAAAATTTCTAGCTTCTTTTTATACTCCTTCCAGAGTTCAACTTTACCTTCATTGGTATCTTCTAAATAAGTTAGAATAGCTCTCAGGTCAGGGAGACCTTCTGAATATCACTCATGAATTTTTCTTTATATAATCCCATCACTTTGCATTTAGGGCTGTGATGGGCTGTATAACAAGAAGAGTTATTGTCTGGACTCAGCCTTTTGCCACATCTTGGCCGTTCCCAGATCCTTCTTCCTCACTTAAGATCTAGGATGTCTGGGCCTCTTCATGCTGGAAGGGACGATGCTCTGTGGAATTGCATTTATTAAGTGAGACCTTTTTCTTCTGCTGCTGCCTTAGTTAATGTTCTATAGCTACGAGGAGACACCACCACCACTGCAACTCACAAAAGAAAGCATTTATTTGGGGGTGTGCTTACAGCTTCAGAGGGGTTAGCCTGTTGTCATCACGGTGGGAAGCCAACAGGCATGGTGCTGGAACTTTGCATCCTTGTCTGCAGGCCGCAGGACTAGAGAATGACACTGGACCTCAGATGGACTTTTAGAACCTCAAGGCCGCCCCTGGTAACACATCTCCATCAAGGCCATGCCTCCTAATTCTCCCTAAACAGTTCCACTACATGGGGACCAAGAACTCAAACACGTAAGTCTGTGTGGGGCAGCCTCATTCAGACACCACAGCCACAAAACCTTGCAATAAAGCCAAGGTGTTGAGGAGCAGCATTGCAAATGTGTTCTGAGGAAAGGTCCCGGGAGCAGACTGAGCTAAGCTTCTGTTCCAACGCTGTCACTAGGCAAGTCTGAGTCTCAGTTTCCTCATCCGGAAAAATTCCTGTAGGAAGGAACACAATGCTCACCGTAGTAACTCTGTAAACTATAGTTTATAGGACGAGTCAATGGCTTGCTGTTTTTTGTATGTCTCTCCACAGCAATGTCTGTGCAGGTCACAATGGTCACAATGCCAAATTGCTACGTTTCTTTACCCAGTGAATAGACTGAACTCTGGGAATCTCCCATCCACGGCTCAATGTTGAAGGACCATGGAGCCATACCAATAAATGTTTAAAGAGGATAAAGCATTCATCATTGATACCCTGAACAAACAGTTTGTCTCTAAAGCAAGAGCTGTACCCACCACAGCGTGGCTTCTATGACTCTGGCCACAGACCTAAATTATTTAATGTCTGCTCAGGATAATTGCAAAGAAAGTCAAGGTTAAAATGCTTTTCAGAAAGTTATACCACTTCTCTCCCTCCCCTCCTTATTTATAGACAACCACTCGCCCTCTTAGAGATTTCTGAACTAAGGAAAGGAAATTCATAGAACTATATACACCCATATGCCAGGGATTTTAAACATGATGACATTATTCTCCAGCATCTGCCTAACCAATCATTAGATATACATTAGGTATGCATTTTTTTATAGATAAGAAAACTCAGGCTCATAGGGCTAAGTTCACTTTTCCAGGTCATAAAGCCAGTAAGTGGTAGGTCTGTTTGGGTCTAAAGCCTCCCATTTCCATCCTGTTATATTTCAGAGAGCTGGTCTAGGATCAAGGTTCTCCTGGTTCCATGACCATCATGGAACCTGGAGGCTGACCATCAAGTGGCGGTGAGTCTAGAGCCACCTTAGAAGGTAGGTAAATGGGGCAGACCTTACCCATGCTGGGCCAGTCGATCGTCCATTAAGATTGTAGACTTGAGAAAGTGAGACCAGAGGCACTAGTCTGGCTGCTTAGTGAGTCACTTGGGAGCTGTTACGGAGGCACAGAGGAAGTCTGCTTTAGAGAGAGTAGAAGCAGAGTGCAGAGGGTCTCTGGTTTTTCTGCATTCTTTGATACACTGCGGTGTCTTTAGAGTGACTTCCTGTCTGCTCAAGTTAGTATGAATGAGGCTTCTGTTACTAACCAAATGTTCTAACCCTGTCCCTCCAGAGTCCTGATGTCCCGTTAGTGATGAGCAAATTGCAGCCAAGGGCAGCGTTTCCCCAGCTCCTTTGCTGTCTGCCTCCTCTGATCACACAAGAATGGCAGCCAACCCCACATTAAGCAGAAACCCAAGGTGGCCACTGTGTAGGGTAGAGAAGAGGCCGGCCCAGAGAGTCAGCCATGATGCTTGTGTTTAATTTCAGAATGAGCAGCATTTGACGTGTCTTTTATCCAGTCATTAACAATGGAATCCATTCTATCTCTAGGTTTGCGTTTTCACCTTTGGTTTATTTTCCAATACTTTGAAAATACAAAAACATAAACCACTAAAAACTTGTTCTGCCAGATTTTTCTGTTGCTCCAGCACCCCACTCCAGGCCCGCACACACTGTGGGACACAGCCTGTTCTCTCTCTCTCTGTGGACTGCCAGGATCACAGAAGCAAGCTCAGCAGGAGCAATTGCTATCCCGTTTTTGGAAGTAGCAACACCAAGGGTCATTTATTCGGAACATTTGCACCAGACATTGAACTAAGCAAGCTCTTCTGGGTAAATAATTCTTAGAGCTCTCAGATACTTCAAAATAACCCTTTTTAGTGTTCTTTCAGTTCTTGTACCCTTCCCCTCTGTTTTCTAGATAAGAAAAGGTGAATAAAGACTAACAATTTTAGGTCACACACGTAGTCAGCAGTGAAACTAGGAATCCAGTCAAGTACTTGCATGGCGGACCTTGTTCTCAGACGTAAATACTGAAGGGCCAGGCACTGAAAGCTGATTCTGACATTGACTCACTTTGCCAGCTCAGCCTAGAAATTTCACTTCTCTCCTCTACGAGAAGATTTTCTTTGAGGTCATTTCCTACCCAAGCTTAGAGACTCGTAAACACAGGGCAAGTGAGGTTGGAAGGTAGCCACTAGCCATAGCTGAAGCAATACCTAAAGATGGGGATGAAAAGGGACATATGGTTCCATGAAGACAGAGAGGTGCCACTAAAACCCCATTGGGGTTAGGGATGCAGCTTATGATAGAGTGCATGCCTAGCACGCATGAGGGCCTGATTCTCAACACACACACACACACACACACACACACACACACACACACACCAAAAATCAAACGCCTTGAGGCATGACACTTTATCAACAGTATTTTATGAAGAGATTGTGTTGGAAATAGGCTGTATCCTACTTCCTAGAAGTTTTTAATCATAGCTGTATTACCAAGATCCATCAAATGTACAGATGTTGTAGACATGGGCTGAACTATTAGGACACTATAATCTAAATAATGCTCAAAATTTACATCTTTGAAGTGTTTCCTTTGCTGGAGTAAAATTCTTCCACCCAGACACATATGTTTGAATTATGGTATAGAGTCTCTTAAAGTTCCTAGTCAAACACAGCTGAGAAGGGACAGATATAGTCATTAAAACCTCCATGTGAAAGAGTTTCTCAGAAAACACAATGTCAATTTGGCAAAAGAAGAATCAGGACTCAAGAAGACACAACTTGGTAGTGGGTGACGAGTAGTGAGGATGTGATTTTAAATGTAGAATGGTGGAGGTCAGATCAGAGAAGCTGAGAGCTACACAGTTAGATCTTTGAGTAACTTGGGTGACATGGGACTGGAGAAAGGAGGAATATAAAAAATATATGCTACAGTACATGTCGCGAGGTGTAGAGGAGCCAGTAGCTTCCAGAGAGCAGTTCATTATATTGACAACATGGAGGAAGGGCTTCCAAGATGCATACTGAGGGCTGATAGACACAGTCACAACAGCCTTAAGGCCCAGGAAAATTTGTTAGTTCATTTGAAAATGGAAGGAAACAGTAAGCTTTTAACTATATAAATGTTTTCATATACTGTGATGATTAGCACTGATTGTGAACTTGACAGGATCTAGAGTCATCTAGAACACAAGCCTCCAGCCCTACAGCTGGGTATTGTCTAGATTAGGCTAACAGGTGGGGAGGCCCACCTGAATGTGGGCAGCACCATTCCATAGAATGGGGACCTGGAACAAACGCAAAGGAGAGTGAGCACCAGCATCCATCTCCCTGTGCTTCAGTACTGTGGATACAACATAACCAGCTACCTAACTGACTACTGCAGAGCCTCCCTCCACACCGCAGACCGCACCTGTGACTGTGACCCTGCGCCTCCCTCCACACCACTGATGGCACCTGTGACTGTGACCCTGCGCCTCCCTCCACACCGCAGACCGCACCTGTGACTGTGACCCTGCGCCTCCCTCCACACCACTGATGGCACCTGTGACTGTGACCCTGCGCCTCCCTCCACACCGCAGACCGCACCTGTGACTGTGACCCTGTGCCTCCCTCCACACCGCAGACCGCACCTGTGACTGTGACCCTGCACCTCCCTCCATATCACTGATCCTCACACATCTAACTGTGAGCCAAAAGAATCCCTTCTCTCAGGGAAGAGGTTTTTTTGACTTTGTTTTGTTCTTGTTTGTTTGGTTTGGTTTGGTTTGATTTTTTAAATTTTTCTTTTGGGGGTGCACTGCAGGGGTGAGGGAAGAATATGAGAGGACTGGGAGGTGAGCAGAATTAGGGTTCATGATGGGAAGTTCCCAAAGAATCAATAAGGAATTATGGTTAGAAAGACCCTTCTCTCCTTCAGCTGCTTCGCCATTGCAACAACTCAAATAGCTAATACATACATACCACTACTAATTTAGTATCTTATGCAAACCTGTTGCAAAATGAAAACTTAAATATTTTTTCAAGGAAGAAAATGCCCTTAAAAACCAAGAAAGAGCGTACGAAAGGCTCCCATTTGATAAAAATAGCAAA
Source organism: Peromyscus eremicus (assembly GCF_949786415.1). Taxonomy (NCBI): domain Eukaryota; kingdom Metazoa; phylum Chordata; class Mammalia; order Rodentia; family Cricetidae; genus Peromyscus; species Peromyscus eremicus. The sequence continues at coordinate 10,048,337 of NC_081422.1, read as the reverse complement.
ATAAATGCCTGCCTTCCCCCACTCTCCTCTCTTCCTGGTAGGGCTGAGGATGGAGCAGGGCCTTGTACATGCCAGGCAGCGCTCCACCACTGAGGCCCAACCACAGCCCTGAATGCTCTTTTGGACAGGGATTCTACTGAGGAGTCTCACTGAGTCTTCTCACTGCTCTCACATAAGAAACCATGGCTCCTGTCATAACTATTACATAGGACCAGCCAGGTGTGTAGTGCACACCTGTAATGCCAGCACTCTGGAGGCTGAGGCAGGAGGATTGTGAGGTCAACACCTGCCTATGCTCTACAGTAATACTCCCTTCCCAAACAGAATATACCGATGCCACAAAGCAATGCGCCAGCGCAGGCCAGTGTGGCCCCAGCAAAGGCCTCTCAATTGTTGACATGCTCCTAGTTCTCTTTCAACTTTCCCCATGCCTCATCTACACTGTGCTGGACACAGTGTGGAGGCAGCCAAGAAGAAAGAGCACTAGGAAGATGTACAGCATGTCCAGGGCATGGGTAAGGACATGCAGGACCCCTAAGGACGGATGGCAGGGAGAGAATGGTGACATCATTGGTTAGAGGTTGATAGAGAAATCTCCATATGTCGGCCTTGAAGGTCCAGTGTGGGAGAGGGACCAGACAAGAGGTTACTGCACCAGTGAAGAAGATTTGTTAGTACACAGGGAAAGCTGCAAGCCACATCTCATCCTATCACTCCGGGCTTAGAGGAGACACAGCAGATGACAGGGCTGGTGACAGACACACAGGCCTCCAGTCAGCCAGCCCTTGACGTTTTATGCTTCCTTACTGTCTATGGACCGAAGAGCATTTTGATTTTTTAACGAGAAATCCAAAATTGCCGTGCTGATTTTTGAGGTTCTGTACTGAACGCACACCTTGGCTGGTCATCCGAAGGGCTTCTCTGGGGTGTGGCCTGCCACAGCAAGTCTAGTCTGGTTTACATTCCACAAGGAATCCTAACTTCTGTTGTGATCCAGCGGCTGCTGCTCTTCCCCCGGTCCTTGTTCGGTCTTCTCCCTGATCACCCCAAGCCCTTTGAGACATATAGTCTCTGCTGTGGTGGGCACAAGCCTGCTTAGGCTAGGGAGAGTCTACAAACGGTGACCTGTCTTCCAGGGCTGGCGTGGAAGTCCCCAGAACACTTATGGAAGACTGCGACCCATCAGTAAACAGCCCTTTTACACAGCTGGGCTGCACTCTTCCAAAGGCCTTGAAACATAAACTTCCTGGAGGGGTTTGAAATCACCAGGGTTGCACAATCCTCTGGTTTCTGTTTCTGCCCCTGCCCCCATCCTTTCCCACAAACTAAATGCACCCTTTGTCTCCTGTGCTGCCCTAGAAATAAGGAATGTACCTCACAAAGGTAAGAATTCAGCCCATAGGCCACAGTCCACTCCCCCCACCCCCCAAAGTAGATTCCTGTCCCTCTCAACCGGGCAAACATGCAAGAACAAAATCTGTAGCTGCGTGTGTGTGTGTGTGTGTGTGTGTGTGTGTGTGTGTGTGTGTGTGTGTGTGTTTACCTGGATCCCACCATATGTGAGCTTTCCTCACAGTCCATTAGAGATGGGATTGATGCTAGAAGTTAGAGACCAACCCAAAAGATCACATGTGATTTCTCACTGGTTCTTACAGTGAGATGTTTGGGATCTTGGAATAATACCTTTGAGCTCATCACAACTCTAGAAGGTGAGAGTAACTCCTCCCTGGCTGTCACTTCTCTTAGAAGGGTCACTTCTATCATCAACCAGCAAAATCACTGAAAGAGAGAAGGAACTGGAGACTTGAGGTCTTCCCCAAGGACATTAAAAACTCCCTTTCAGCTGGACGGTGGTGGCGTAAGACTTTAATCCCAGCACTCGGGAGGCAGAGGCAGGCGGAGCTTTGTGAGTTCCAGGACAGCCAGGGCTGTTACATAGAGAAACTCTGTCTTGAAAACAACAAAACAAGTCAGTTCCCTTTCTTTTTTGGCCCTGTAGAACTCTCAACTTCTCTATGTGGTTAAGTGTTGCTGGATTGAATGTATCCAACCAGACTGAAAACGCTCTATGTATGGACCTTGGCTCCAATACTTTACCGAGCATCTACCTGCAATGATGCTTGCTGTGGCTCAACTGCTTCCTAAAACAGTTCATGTGTTTGTCTCATCCCCAGGACACTGGATCCTTTAAGCCACTAAGCAGCCGAACAACAGCAAGAAGCAGTTTGTAGCTTGTAGGGAGCTCTGTCATGCTGACTCACACTCCGTGGCCATTTGTGTGATCATGTCTCCATACTACGAATGTGAAGCCCTGAGAACTGCAGCCAGGAGGAAGCCGCACAGCATCCAAGTGAAACAGAACTGGAGGAGGTGGGAATATGACGATGGACTCGGGAGGATGTGCACCCCTGAGACGATCCCCGGCTGCCATGCAAGGCTCATCCTGACTAACTCCATGATGGAGCTGCAGAGCAACAAGACACACTTCCACTATAAATTTTAGACAGACTTTGATTCCTTTGAGAAAAATTGTGGGGCATGTGTTGGTTGGGGGCTCTGCTGTTGGTAGACCAGGTGGGGAAAGTAAACTAGATGTGTCTGAAAATTCTGTCCCTAACTTTGCTCCCTAAGACTCAGACTCTGAGAGACTTCATCATTTCAACACAATAGCCATTCTTTATAAAACTCAAGATAAAGTTGAAAATTCTTTGTTCATTCTTAAGACAGGATTTCAGTGTCGGCATACATGTACACATATTTATGCATGTATGTATATATATTATATATATGTAAAAATATCATAGTGAAACTCATTATTTTGTATCCTAACTTTAAGATTAATTTTAAGACCTTCAAAGTAGATATCTTTCCCATGTGGATAACTACATTAAATAACGTCATCCCAGATTCATTCCCTGACAATGATATCCTTAGTCATCCTGAGTTCTCTGTATAATCATTGTAAGGACCTACAGGAGTCTTTCAGAGACGGCCCCCTGTGTTGAACACAGAAAGGAACATAATATTCTATAAAAGCTTGAAGAAAAAAAGAATAACTACTTTGTGCATGAAATACTTTATCCATGACTCACTTTTTGCCCAAAATACATCGAAGTGGATCCAAAGGAAATGCTATGTCTAAAATGCTGGTTCTACTCCTGAAGCTCTAAATGTCCTTCTCAGCAGAATGCCCAGCACATTAAACATCATTAATCATGAGGCTTCTCTCTCCCACTTCACTTGGAGGGCGCAGCTCCAGAGTCCTCTGGAAGGCTAGCACACAGCATCCCGCTTTCCCTGGTGTTCTTTGGCTCTGCTATGATGATTTTAGCACTTTCTGCCTTGTATTGTTCTTGGCAACTGGTTAAGGTATGTGAGTTTTTCACTTCAGTATGATTTCAAAAGTCAACAGGAGAGCAGCTTCTCATGGTCCCAAAGCCCATCCAGGGAAATGGGCTGACTGCCTGGTGATTAGTCTTACTGGGCAGCCAGTGGTCTGGGCACTTGGTTAGTCAGTATGGGACATGTGTGTTTCTCTGCCTGTGCTCACGAAGGGAACTTGCTTTTGTAAGCCTCGCTGGCTGTTACCACTTCCTGTCCAGGTGTAGACCTGGTGCCTGCTGGGGCAGAGCTGAAAAGGTTTGGGACAGGGAGAGAAAGCACAGATGCTCCAGGAAGTTGCTGCAGGTGGGAATTCGACTTATTTCAAAATGTCCTTTGGTGTCTGCAAATGTACCGGACAGACAGCATCAGTATTGTCTGTCCATTGTTGGGGCTGGAGTATGGTTACTGATATGCTCCATCTTCCCATAAAGCAAGGTCAAAACCCTCCTTAGCTTCATGCCAGCCTTCCTTTATCTTTGGTGGCTTGGGGGATTTAGATAAGTATCAAAATTCCCTCCCTTCCCAATCTCTGGTTCTAAGTCACTCTTTTCCTCCCCTTTCAGATTCCCTCTGTTTCCAGCCCATTCTGAACTCTGGTCTTCTAGTCACCTCTTCTTGACCAGTGTTGTCTACGTAGCAGCTAAAATTGTATCCTATTCAGACCCAACACACCCAACCACAACCGTATGCTCGTTCTCGATAGGCCCCCCCCACTCTGTTCTCCCCTCTCCTTTTCCTCTCCTGTTGTCTCTCCCTTCCCTTCCCTTTCCCCTCTCCATCTCTCTCTTTTTAATTCTAAGACAATCATTTCACTTTCAGGCACTTTGCATGTAGCTCCTTTGCTCTGGAATGCACTTCTGCCCAGGGCTTCGCTCTCCTGCTCTCTCTCTCTTTCCTTTCACCTCCTCTGAGGGTGGATCCAGTCTTTCTCATGATTACCCCATCTAACGATTGCTGCTCTTGTTGTCTGTCCACAATGTCTTGGCTATTTCTTTTATAATACTTATAATTTTAAATAACTTTATTAATTAACTTCCATTTTTAAAGTCTGTCTCCCACATTATAAAATAACTTTTAGGGAAAGATTTAAAGGACACAGTCGTCTTTTTTTTTTTTTTTAACCACTACATATTATCTTTAGTATGACTCAAATAAATCTGAGAGTGAGAAGAGTGTTTAAAGCAAATAAAAATGTTTATAAGAAACTTGAGGTGCTGCAGGGCGTTCTGGTGGTGGAAGGAGTTTTTTCTTTTTTGCTCATATGTCAGTATTTTCTAATTTTTCTGCGTTGAACATATATTACCTATAAAACAGATCGAAGTGGGCTGTCTCTCAGTATCTCTGCTCTTGCTAACCACATCCACACATTCTTGAGTAGAAGGTGTTAATCTAGACCATTTCACTGAATCAGCCCCAGTAGACAGGACCAGGGTGTACTATGGGCTCAAATCCAATGTTTTAAGGCCTCTTTTAGCTATGGATAATGAAAACAAGGGCTGGCTCCCCTGCCCTACAGTTGTGAGTGTTTGAAATGAGAGCCATGGCTGCTGTGGTGGTTTCGAAGAGTGCCCCAAAGGCTCGTGCCTTTGAATGCTTAGTCAGAAGGGAGTGGATTAGGAGGTGTGGCCTTGGTGGACGAAGTGTGTCAGCGCTTTGAGATTTCAAAATCCCGAGCCTACAGATCAGGAGGTAGCTCTTAGCTGCTTTTCCAGTGCCACACCTAATTGCCCCCATACTCCTTGATGATGATAATGGACGAAGCCCCTGAAACTGTAAGCAAGGCCCCAATTGAATGCTTTCCTTTCTAAGAGGTGCCATGGTCGTGGTGTCTTTTCAGAGCAATAGGACACTGACTAAGACAGCTGGTCATTTTTAGTGACACACAGGAAGAGACAGAGAAAGCATGCTTCATCTGCAGGATGTAGGAGAATGGAGCTGACATAAAGGGAGAGGCAGGAGGAGAGAGCAGACTGAGGCAGGGAGCATCTCCAGCTTTCTAATCCCTGCTTCTAATGTCTAGGGGGATTCAGGGATATTCCCTACAATTCACGCTTTACTACTGGCCACGCAGACACCTTTTCTCTTTTATTCACCAGAACCACTTGAAGAAGGCTCCTGCTCTTTGCAACAAACTACTCCCAACTGAAACAAAGATGCAAACAAGCCAACATTTACATTCAAATTGAAGTTTTTACAGCATAAATTAAGATGAAAAAGCGAAACACACATTTATTTTGGTTTCTTTTTCAACTTTCGAGATTATCCCCACTCTTCCACAGCCTTTATGGAAGAAGGACATTCCTAAACAAGAATAGGACCTGTTCACCACAGCAGAGATTAAATAGGCTCTCTATTGTCTCCACATCTCTACATGGGTATCCAGGTCCTGAGATTAAATCTCTACCCAATCTCCCCTCAGAGCAAAAGAACAATATGGAAATGGAACTTCTGTGAGAATCATGTTTGGACAATTGACTGCAGTGGGCAAACTGGTTTGGGTGCAATCACCTGGATACAGAGACAGGATGAGATCTTTTAAGAGGTCCTTGCAGGGTCAGGCTCATCTTTAACTCAATCACACGGAATGTTAAGCAGTGTTTAAAAGGTTTGGCAAAGTCCCCGGAAGCACCAAGCGGTGCCTTTGATGTTCTTGGCGTTGATGTCGTCATCTTCTGAAACTTCGGGAGAAATATTTTTCTTATAGCAACTGTATCCAGGTTCAGTGTAGAGTGTGGATGTGTTTTCTCTGTTCTAATGTCAGTGTGAGAACTGTGATCCACACAAACAGAAGCTTTGCAGAGAACCTCAGCTCTGCAATCTCTGCTCAGTTTCACATCAAAGACACATCTGAGTGGAAATCATCTAATTAGTTCTGTGAAACATGAAGAGGTTTACAAAGATCTTGTGTTATAATTGAAACAAACAAAGACACAAAGATCCCAAATCTATACGTTAGGCAAGTAAGGCCTTCTACACCAGAAAATGAGAACTATGAGTAGACAGAAGAGCCCCCTTGCTTTCTAAGAAATGAAAACATTTTACTAAAACTCCACCATTTGTCATGCATTTATGGGAAGTGTTCCCTGGTTATTAAATGAGAGTAAGTGAGAGACAATGAAGCCCTGATGTGGCCTGCAGTAAACGATGCTGTCTCGTGGCTACGCAGTAACCTATTCAGTCTGGGGATTACAGGATGGAGTGACTTCTCTACTCGGCATGTTCTAGTTCTTTATGTGTGGTCAGCTTCTTTGAAGAGTAAAGAAAAAAATTTTAAAGCCACTTATGTTGGAAAATAAATGTTTTTAACAAGCAAAAATGAAACCAATTCTCTGTCAAAGCAGTAAACTGGGAGTGTGAGGATGAATGAAGTTCTCCAGAAGATGCTTGTGTTCTCAATACCTGTCTCACACAAGAGCAGGGCACAGTGCTTTTCCATGAAGTTTTCTGGGGAGGAGCATGCCTGAATCGCACTATCTCCTCAGCCTTCATCCATTCCTTAAAGTAAAACTCCTCACTGTGTGCTGCTTGGTCTGCCTGACACATCAGAAGGCACAGCTTCAACTCAGGAATCTTATGATCCTCAAAAGTCCCCTAACTGTTTACTGTATCTGGTTTTTAGATGTGATGTAGGACTGAGATAAACTGAGACACTCCCAACACACTCAGGCCACTGGGACATGGATTCCCACACCAAGAACACACCTATCTCCTTTGTACCAGAGTCCTCTGACTGCTGTGTTTGGTTCACTAGCATCCAACCCCAGCTCAAGACTCTCTCCTGGGCTGAGGAGATGCCCCGTGGGGAAGGGAGCTTGCACAGGCATGAAGACCTGAGTTTTCAATCCCCAGCATGCAATGAAAAGCCAGGTGTGTGCACATCTGTGGACGTAGTGCTGTAAGGGGCTGAGACAGGAGAGTGCTGGCTGCCAGACCAGATAAAAGATCATGAACCCCAGGTTCAGAGAGTGATACTGTCTCAAGAGAACGAGGTGGAGAGTGGTAGAGCAGGGTACTTGGGCATGCACATGGTGACAGATGGACTACACCTCACCACAAGAATGCAAATAAAACTCTCCTTCCCAGAGCACACATACTATCATGGTTCTGTTTGTCAATGTTTGGCTTTCCTGTGCACTTAATGATCTTGTAGTTACACTTGTTATTATGCCTTTTAAAGTATCTCAGTAAAGATTAAAAGTATCACTTTGTGCCCTCTAATGCCTTTGGAGACAATTTATTGTAGTGGTTCAGAGCTCAAGCTAAGGTACCAGTGACTGGATTCAAGTCTTTATTCTACTGTCTACAAGATAGGCAACACCACGTAATCCTTCTCTGCCTCAGTTTCCCCTATTTACAATGACGATAAAAATTTCAAAGCAATAGATGTCACTCAAATGTGGCAATGCCCATAAAATTTAGAATCCAGGTTGTGGCAAGTAATAAAATATTAATAGATGTAAGTATGCCACTGTGGTATGGTAAGAATCAGCTGATCCCTGCCAGACCTCCAGGAAGAGGAGAGGGGCTGCAGGCCCCTTTGGGTACAAACAGCTAATTAGTTACTAAATTCCATATTTATGATAAAGTGTTCATAAAACCCAGACATCCAGGGTTTGGAGAGCAATCAGGGAGCTGATACTGCAGGGATCCCTAGAGGTTGGCATGCCCAGAGAAGGCCAAGGCCTATCCCCTCCCCCAGTTCCCAAGACCTCCCCTCCAGCTTGTGCATCCGCACCCTTGGTAACTGCCTCTGTAATACATTGGTAAATATGTTTATTGGGTTCTAATGAGCTGCACTAGCAAACTATTCAACCCTAGCTCAGAGTCAGGTTATCTCAAAACATGACCTCAGGCTGTGACTGGCATCTGAGGTTGGAGGTAGTCTATGGGTCTGAGCCCTTACCCTGTGGTGTCTGGTGCTATCTCCAAGTGAAGATTTGGTTAGAACCATGATTGTGTCCTAAGGAGTCATGGGTTGGAAGCTTGGTACCTAATGCTATAGTGTTAAGAAGTGATGGAATGTTCAACATTTAACAGTTGAGGCTCCATCTATAATAATTAGGTCAATGCGGCTTCTGCCTTCAGAAGAGATTAAAGTAGTTCTCCTAATCTTGGGGGAGGACTGTGATAGAAAGAGAAAGCCTGACCTGTCCTGTTTGCTAAATTCTATGTGATCAGCTCTGTACACACTCTCACATGGTGCCCTAAGCATGAATCTCTCTCCAGAAGCCAAAGAAAGGGGCCACTTGACCTTGACCTTTCCGCCTCCAAAAGGGAGTTGAATGAACTTGCTTTCTTTCTACATTACCCAGCCCTGAGTGTTTTATTACTGCAGTGAAAAATAGACTAATACAGTTGGTGTGTGTGGAAAAACCCCACACATCTGGTGTCCAAAGTGTTCTGCAACCAGACTGGGAAAACACTTCGTTTCCCCCTGACTTTATCATCCGGCTATTATCTGCATTTAGCTTGTGGGTGTCTTTCAGGATTTTGATGAGTGAGTGTTCAGTGTACAGCAGAAAAGAAGAGGAACAAAGAGCCTTAGCAGAATGGCAGTCAACAGAAGGCACTTTCTAGATGTCTCACACAATCATGGCTCCCTTATCAACAGCATAACCTAAGGCAAGTTCTCACACTTCTGTACCTTCATTTTTCTCAACTTTACAATACACTAAGGTGGGCAGATGCAGCTCAGTGATGGAGAGTTTGACTAGCATGCCTAAGGTCCCAGCTTAAATCCCCAATATCTCCAAAATGGGACAAAAATAGCATAGTTATCATAAAATTAATGCAAAATTAAATGGATATGTGTAAAGTCCTTAAATAGCCTCTGGCACCTAGAAATCTCCCAGCAACATCAACTTCTACTGTGAGTATAAGTTCCCTATGACAACCTTGAGAAATATAGACATTTTATAGAGAAAAAAAATTATGATCCTGGTAAAAGTTTTAGCAGGGGTTGGGAAGATGGTTCAGTAAGCAAAGTACTCACTCTGTGAATGTGAGGACTAAGTTCAGTTCTCATCACCTATGTGAAAACGTGGGTTGTGAGGTGTGGGAATGCAAGCTACTAACCCCAGCACTGCTAAGAGGGAAACAGCCCGTTCTAATTAGCGAGCTCTGAATCGGTGAGACTCTTCCCTAAGAAACAAAGTGGGCAGCAGCACCCGAGGAACGACATGTGAGCGTTTTCTTTGGCCTCCACGTGCACAGGCACACAATATGTGTGTGCACCACTACCCCACAGTACGACTTGCACACACACACACACACACACACACACACACACACACACACACACAGAGAGAGAGAGAGAGAGAGAGAGAGAGAGAGAGAGAGAGAGAGAGAGAGAGAGAGAGAGATATTCTGAGTTAGTGCCCAGCTAGAAGCTGGACTCATTTACCGAGAAAAGAATGCAGGGAGAGGATTGTGTTTCATGACTACAGTGGGTGGCAGCCAGGCAAATGGAGGGTTCAAGTCTGGGCATGTTGAATATGAGATGTTTGTGGCTGTGGAAGTGGCGCTATCCCTTTGCTAGCTAAATATTCAGGATGGTTAGTCAGGAGCGCGCCTTGGGTTCTTGATAAATTGATTAGGAAGACTTCTAAGTGCTCACCGAAGGTTTGACTGCTTATGAGATAACAAACTGGGGAAGAGAAGAGGGATGGGTGGAACCCTAGGGACATCCAGACTTAGGGAGTGAGGGGGGCAGGGATAAGGTGGAGGAGAGGGCAACAGAAGACATCAGGGAGGATGTGAGCACTCTCTTCCAACAGGCTGACTCCTGGGCAATGTGGGTGCATTTGACAGTGGTTGGGGACGTAAGCTAAATGGTTATATGTTGAAGAGAGAAGGGGAGGCCACAGCTCCTCCCTAAAAGCTTGACAGCAGAGAGCACATCAGGGAGGGTGTTCCGAGAGGAAGCTGCCTGGCTGTTTCTCTTTAAAGAATCCTCGTCTGGTTTGCACACGAGTTGGCATTTGGGAGATAATAGTTAAAATGTTTAAGTCAATGATCCCTTCATCTTGCCTAGCCTTCTCCCTTGATTTTACTCTCCTTCTCCACTGTCCCCAGGCTTCCCTCTTCTTCTCCAGCACAGTAAGGGATGTGAGAGGCTATAATCCCTCCTTCAGATTCTAAGTGGAAGGCAAGGAGCTTGCCTGGCTCTAGGATAGGTAGAAGGGATGCCAGCATTAGCAACAGGGACTTGAACACCCATTCCAAGCAGAAGAGACATGTAAGAAGCCAAACTGTGATACACAGACACCAAGAGATATGGGTGCTGAGCCCAGGCCTTGTTTCTGGTCAGGTTTTATTTCTAAATGAGTAAGGGTATATTGGAAAATACTGTTTAGTGAACAAAAGTCCACCCCAGGGGAACATTAAAAGGAGATGGGTATCATGGGTGACTTCAGTGAAAATTCCTGCAGCACACACCTTTTCAGAAACCTAGGGATGAGAAAAACCTGTTTAAAATAGTATTGTGCTTGATCATGCCAACCAAAGACATTTCAAAGCACCAGGATTGGGTCTAATCATTTGTTAAATTAAGGTCGCAATGGGAATTGCTTTTGACCTGACAATTTTATGCTTCTGAATCAGAAAGACTAGTGGGGCTTGATCTGTGGATGCCTATCATCGTGTATTTTCAAACCTATCATTTTCTCCATCAAAGAAAACACAGTCAGAACTAACAAAGGTATATAGCCAGAGGGAGGGGACAAACTGACAACCCTTGATCCATCTCTGCATCAGTTCAGAGACTCTCCATTATCTGAGCTCACCTAGATATTCCATAGCATTTCAGTTTCTGCTTTTCATATTTTTAATCTTTCAATATCATTTAGCAACATTATTTCCTCCATGAGAGCGAGTGCTACAGGTGCCTTTCTTCGTTGCCATTGGCAATAGAAAGAGAAGTTTTTTTTTCTCCAAATGACCTTTATCCATTCCTAGCAAACTCCTAGCTTTTCGACAGGTGCCAATACGGTCCCAGGCAGCCATAATTTATCTTTGCATGCAGCTTCTCTGTGTGCACATGGAGCATTCCTCCCTCCCATTGTTTGACTTCTTTTAACTCTGCTCTGATCTCTCCAATCACAGTTTGGAATTCACCTGAATTTTCCAGCTGTGGCAGCTGAAAAAGCTGACATCGAGTCACAGAGACCGACCGCTGAAAAGGAAATGGCACATCCTTATTGGTGGGCACATGAAAAGATGTTGAATCTTTTTAAGCAAGATGCTGCATGCACGTAACCTCTATGTGCTTGAGAATGACACTGCCTCCTCTGCTGGCCATCTCCTCCATAATTAAAGAAACAGCTTTGAAAGAGAAAAGATGTGTTTGATTTTCATGGGAAAACATTATTCTCGCAATTCAGAGCTCACAGCTCTCTGTGTCCAGTAGCCGGAGCATGGGATTTGTTCATACAAATCTTTCAGTAGTAGGCTGGGGGAAGATCTTAGCTTTCTAGCCACATTCTTCTCTGAGAGAGAAAAAAATCTAATTTCTTACCTATTTTTTTTTCTTATATGTCCATCACAAGGTTAGGTTTTCTTTCTTTTTTTTTTTCCTTAAAAAAGTTTTTGTAGCAACAATGACCTATCCACAGGGTTCTATTACTTGAGTACTTAGACATGCTGCTTATGAGACAGACAGGTCTTCATGTGGAAGGTGGAAAAGATTAACAAAATCAGTAAGTTTTTTTTTTAATGGAAAAGTGTTCATGGATGCTTCTATTGGCTGGGGTACTTACACACAGTACAGAAACCTCTGTGCTATGAAACTGTCCTTGCATTTCTGTTACTGAGATCCCAAAACAACTTAGGGTAGAGAAGGGTTCACTTAACTCCTAATTCCAGGTGACTGTTCACCCCTGAGGAAAGTCAAGGCAGGGATCTGAAGACAAGTCCGCTTGCTATTTCACACAGTATTACAGCCAATGAAGGAATTCAGCTCACAGAGTGACAAGAACCACAAAGGATGAGGCTTGCTAACCAGCTTGCTGGCTGGCTCATACTCAGCTTTCTTATAGTACAGGACCACCGGTCGGCGGGTGGTCAAGACAGTCACCACAGATATGCCCACGGCAATCTGATCTAGGCAATTCCATAATTAAGGTTTTTCTCTCAGATGACCCTAGGATACAGCAAGTTGACGTTTAAAACTAACGGCACAGAAACCATGCAGATATACAGCACCGGGGCTTAACCTTTCCTAAAAGGAACAGTAAAGGGGAAACAGAGCTCAGGTGTTTCCAGATGTGGGCCTGAAGATCTGGCTTCTGCTTAGAACTCAGTGCATGGGGTGCCACGGGGACCAGAATCTGCCATCTTCAGGAAGTGTCCTTGAACCCTCCAGTCTTTGGCACTGGAGTCTGTGTCCACCCCTTTGCTTTTCTGGAAGCAGCTGGACCAGAGCTGAGTGTGTCAAGTGCGCTCTTGTTTTTCCTCAAATATCAGCAGGAGTATTGTACTGAGACCATCAGAGCTTGTGGGATAAAGATAGTGTCTTAGCTCTTTCCCTCCTTCTGCTGTGTGATAAGACACTTTCAAAAGCAGCTGGAAGGTACAGTACATCATGGGGGCAGGGGAATAGAGGCGGCAGGACTTCAAGCCGCTCTTAACATTGCATCTGCAATCAGGAAGCAGAGAGACAAACACATACATGTTTACTTCTGCTTTATTCAGCCGAAGATTCCCTGCCCAGGAAATATTCCCACCATAATTAAGATGGGTCTTCCCACACCAACTGATGTGGCAAAGATAATCCCCACAGGCGTGCTCAGAGACCCACACAGAGCCTGTCGAGTTGATAATCAACACTCTCGCAGTAGTAAGAGTGATATAGGGGACCTCAGAACCTGAAGGAGGCAGCTGAAACACCCCTCTCTGGCCTGACCTGCTTCCTAGGTGTCAGGGAGCTCTGCCCTTCACTCTGCTGTCCTGCCCCTTCGTCACGTGTCTGGCGTGTGTGCACTAGTCAGCCTTTCCTCCAGACAGAGAAGAGCCAGCTGTAGAGGCCCAAAGCTGCTCTGACTCATCGTTTTTGGTAACACAAGGCACATCCTGGGCCTAATAGAAAGTATTCTTTGAACAAAAAGAAAAGGAGAGCCAAGAGCAAAAGTGTCAGAGCCAGGGTCAGCCGCTGAGGAGAACGCTGGCGAGTTCTTCTGTGGGTTTGTCAGCGAGGGAAAGCAAGCTCTGTGCGCTGCACTGTGGGCCCATCCTGTGCTTGAATCATGGAAAATCAGACAGCAGCACACAAGAATGCAGAAATACGTTTGTGTTCTTTTTTTATGAACATTCTGAACCTTGCCTGCCTTTCTGCAGTGCGAAATGAAGCATGGGGTTTCTGGAAGATGAACGAGGAGGGAAAAAAGAAAAGGAAAAGAAAAAGCACAGCGGAAAGTTCCTTAAAAGAAAAAAAAGACATATGCTTCCTCACCTGTTTTTTCATGACCAGCAAGAGGTGCTCATGTTTAATCATGCTGTTCCAAGCAAAAACTTACATGACAGAATTCCACCACCTGCCTTGCTTTATTTTAGAGCACTAGTTACTTTGAGTCTGTATTTTAAAATTACTTCCTTGAATACCTAAGCCCATAAGAGACATAACAGCTTATTTACTATGAGAACCTCACTGTATCATGTACAAACTCCAATTCTGATGAAAATCATTTCCCCTTCAACTTAACTTTTATTTTAATCTCCCACCAGCTTCCCTGAAGCGGGTTTGCTGCAAGGCTATAATATCATTTTAGACTGAGTCACTCAGGTATGCTGAACATCTCTGAGGTTGTCTCTAATGTGTCCAACTGCACCCCATCCCATCCATGTTACCTGAGTTCAAAGAACGTGTTTGTCCATAGTTTGCATTTGAAATAGTTACAAAAAGATGAAAACCAGCAGGATTAAATTCGGAGTGTCCGGTCTCTAGGACGTGCAAGTCCTCTGCATTAAGATGGCTCTCCAATGGCCCAGTAGTATTAGAAGTTTATAAACTGTAGGAGGCTTTAAAAACCACTGAAAGCCACTGAGCGCATCTGTGTAAGCAAGCACACAACCCTTCATTCATCCCATGGTGTGGTTGGAAACACCTCCTGGAAAAATTAAAAATAAAAAAGAATTGGCTGGCGGCTGAAGAGTTGGTTCAGTGGCTAAGGGTTCTGGCTGCTTTTCTGGAGGATCTGGGTTTGGTTCCCAGCACTCACATGATGGCTCACAACTGTCTGTAACTCCAGTTTCAGGGGATCTGAGACACTTTTCTGGTCTTCACAGGCCCAGGCAAACACAGGGTGCACATACATACATGCAGGCAAACACTCTCACATGAAATATTAACACGTGGTTTTTGGCTTTATTTTTGTTTTTTGTTGTTTTTTGAAACAAGGTCTCTTTGTGTAGTCCTGGATGTCCTGGAATTCACTATGTAGACTAGTCTGACTTCGAGCTACATTGACAAATCTTAAAAAAAAAAATTGATGAAATTCTGATCTAGGAAATTGATAGAACATCTCTAGAGTTGGAACATTCGAGAAAAACAAGGGAAGTGAAACACAGAGAATACACTCATAGCAGATCATTCTTTGATTGTTTGGAATCGACCACGGGGCAAATTACTGCCCAGACCAAGACCTCTGTTTGCAATCTTGGTGAGGACCCAGATTTTTAACTCCTGTCATCTGGAGTCATCTTTCATCCTTATCTTTTCCTCCCCACCCCCAGAACCCGTGTCAAGTGGATCCAGGCACATCAAGCAGACGCTTCTGCTCTTGCGAGCCCGCCTCCCAGTGCTTTCACAGTGGACACCTCGACCCTCACAGCACCTATGCTCTGGCCGAGTTCTCTTGCCTGCATTGATGGAAAAGCCCTATTTATTCTCACACATATCATGCACTTTGATCATATTCTCTTATCCTCTCTCCCCTCCCATGGGACTCTCTTTTCTTCCCAGAAACCCCCTCCTGTGTCTGTACTTTTCTATTTGTTTACGTGGCCCACCACATTTAATCAGGATTGCCCGCATGAGCATGGGTGGAGGCTGTATTCACTTGAGCAAGGACATCTTACCAGTCGCTATACCATAAAGATCATGATCCCTGCTCCCCACCCCCCCAGACAAGCATCACCTTCCCATATCTCCTCAGGGAGGAGTGTAGCCTTCTGGGGAAAACCTCCAAATATCCCTAGAAATAAAGAAGTCACATCCAGAACTACACCAATAGAAAGGCTCCTGCAATGAAAGGAGATTGAGAATACTGGAGTTTTGACTGTGTTTGTTCTTGTCTTTATTATACTCCCCTGGGGGCCAGCTAAATGGCAGGTATGAGGATCCCATTCAGTGTCCTTGTCAGGAGACAGGGGGTCAGGTCCCATCTCTCAGCTGACATGACAGGGTTAAGTATACAAGGACAATACAGAGCCAGTGACTCTGATCTTGAAAGGCAGAGAAGTAAATGGGAGCGGGGGTGGGGCAGGCAGGAGAGGTGAGGTGGTGGCTCAAGGGTCACAGCTATTGGGATCCAACTGTAAGGAAGGCAGAAGTACACCACCTTATGGGAAACTCAAGATCCTCACTGGGGATCTAGAGGCAGGAGGGGCCCCTGGGCTCATAGGTTGCTGTGGGTCAAAGCTGGGCATTTTATTCAAGAGAGGTGATAAGGTAGAAGTGAAGACATTTGCTTAACTACATGCATCCTTCAAACGAGCTATCTAAACGGACAATGTTACCTTAGTGAAATCTGGCCAACACAAGCCTCCTGCAGACACTGAGATCTATGTGTTAGGCTCTACCCTATATAGAAGAGATTTTGTTCTCCTAAACCAGACATCGTTGTGGCATCTGAGGAGTCATGGGCATCTAGTGGGAAAGGTTGACAATGGGCGAATACAAAAATGCCTAGAAGTGGTCACCTCTTGGGAGATGTACACAGTGTGGTAAGGGGAAATGTAGTGACATCTCTACAGGTTGTAAGAAAACTTAACAAACAAGGTTTGGGGCAGGGCTCTGTTTTTGTCTTTACAGGACAAAGGAAATACTCATCTTCCAGAAATCATAAGGCCTTGGATACCCAGACGTCCACAGCAGAAGGAAAGAACCCGTTGTTACCAATACACACAGGGTGATATCTCACTGCCTAACATCAATATCTCTTTAATTCTAGAAAAGTTGTGGTTCCGATTCAACTATAAATCAAGCTGGCTTTAGAGTTGGAATGTGGCTCCCTCCTTTTCTAAACCTAAGCATGTTGCTAAAAGAAAAAATTAAGAGATTCTGTCTCATATCAAAAGAGCCACTTGGTGTGGGACAGAAGAAAACCATTAATTTAGGGACCATTGTCATCAAGATTCTATTTGTTTCCATGCTGGACCTTGTTTTTGGAGGATCTTTTCTATATCCAGAATAAATCAAAACTTTCAATTTCAACATTAAAAATGTTCAAGTTTTCCATAATAAAAAATAAGTCTTTCCAATAGCAATCTCAACAACGACTCTACCCAGTCCAGAATGATGCCAAGGTACCCATGAACATTACTCAATGATCAACTTTGGACTGAAAACTCTCCAGGACAGTTCCAAGATGAGATGGTCCATCACACTACACTTCTAGCCAGAATCTCAATCTTACCTATTACTTTGAGACTGGCTGCAGAATCTACAGCTAGCCCTATTGAGACCTAAGTATCTGAACTTTCTTACAAGACCCCACAGAGATACCGTAGCCCCCTAAACAGCAGGAAGCAATTCTAAGAAGACGATGCCCCCTCTCCCAAAGGTTTCATGTTTCTCAGGGTTATGGATGATGCTTGTAGGTTGGGGGTGGAACAAAAAATTAGACTCGTTATTCTCCTTAAGAAAAAGGAGAATGGATAGGTATAGGATATTAAGGTAGATTGTTGTATATACTAGTAAACCAATTTAGTAAAATATCAGCCTTAGATAATTTGCACGGTTATGGATTCTTGTATATTGATACAAATGCAAACTATATTTATACTCTTATTTAAGATAATATGTATATTGATACAAATACAAAACTGTATTTCTTGTTTTATACATATATTTTTACTCCTATTTGAAATATCTTGTATATTGATACAAATGTAAAATTATATTTGTCATACTATATGTATGTTCTATGTTTAAGATATTTTGTATATTGATAAATATTGTTGTCATATTGCACTATATATTTCTACCTCTGTTTAAGATATTTTGTGTATTGTCACAATTTTGAGGTCATTGTCCTTTTACTGTACATTTGCTTACAGACTGTTCACCTTGTTTATATAAAGCCTTAGTCCTTAGGTTATTTAGGTAGATAGGACTTAGAGATTTATAGTCACCCATGCTTGTCATTTCTACAGTTATGTTAGTTAGTTTGTCCAGATTTACAGACACATAGGTAGGATGGACAGGTAATCTTCAAACACTTCATAGACCTAGAGAATATGGCATTTAAATAACTTAGAATTCTGTTGACACGAGACATGATTGCTCCTGGCAGCACCATCTAATCTCAGGAGAATGGTGGGCTTTTAAGACCCTTGGTTTGGAAGTTTGTCTTCCTCCTGGCATAACTGCCTGCTGGGCAAAAAACTGCCCTTGCCTCGACTGCTGACAGTACGAATACTGTCCCTTCTGAATGAGTGGGACACAAGGAAAAGTGACTACTGAACTCTGCCAAGATGGGGTAAAATGGTCTTTCAAAATTCCTGTTCTGAAAATAGTCTGCCAGATATTCTAGGCCTGTAGCCAAACTGGATGCCCCAAAGGTGCTGAGAAACTTTAGGTGACTGTCCAGGCTGCCTCTGACTATTCTCACAAGATTTTTGAAAATGGCATGCCTGCATTTCCTGTTTTCTCAGGTATTATTAAATTCCTTCTCACGTCTTTGATACAGTTACAATCTTCTCGTATCTTAGCTAGAACATACTAAGTACTAGATTCAGATTCTTCAGGATAGGACAGCTTTTGGAATAATCTCTCTAACATACCATTTACTTATGCTCTGGACATCTCTGTATTTTAGTATGTGTCTCTTGTTTAATGTTATTCTTGTTGGTTATAATTCCATTTGTTTATGTCATTACCTGTTATTTCTCCTGGAAAATACTTAATAATCATTCCTATTGTATATAGTTTTGTGTTCGGCTAGAACCTTCTTGTTTAGACAAAAGGGGGGGCGTGTAGTGGGAGCTGTGTGAGCCATGCCCTGAAGTTCCGCCCCTAGGGAGGTAGCAGGTAGCTGTTACACCTGCCTATGACCTTCAGGTACATGCCCCTGGGGCATCACCACTGGGGGACCCTTAAGACCTGGGGTTCATGTATACTCTCTCTCTTTGCTACCTCGTGGTTTTGGATGCCAGTATGGACCAGGGCAAAGTTCGCCAGAGAACAGCATTGGACCGTGCTTCACCCTTCCAGGATCCTGTGACAAATCCCTTTATTCTGTCTTGTGAGTTAACCCCCAAATAAATTCCTTTGCCCATTAAATAGACTCTGTGGATTAACCCTAATAGGGAGAGGTTGCTAAGTTTAATGGGGTGGCCAGGAAAGCCTTCCCTGAGGTTGGGATATGGAAGTAGATGCCAGCCTGCAAAGAGGATGGCTACAAGCCTTTCAGATTGCAGGGGCTGAGGGCCTGGAGAGTTGGAATGGATCAAGGTTTCTGATCCTGATTTCTAGTGTCTACTGGCACAGCATTTTTACAGGACTCTATAAAAACTGACTTTAAAAACCTGAGCAACAACATCAGCAGAACCATAATGCTTAGACCCTGGGCAGGGAGTGTCTCCCAAAGCTGTTGATCATTCTTCCTCCACCCCAACAAATCTGAATTTAGGTTCCACTGTTGTAATCCAGGCAGCCCAGTGGCATCAGCTGCTAGAAACAGCATTTGCTTTCCTCGCTGGAGGCCAACAACGCTTTTTCTCCCTCTTTGTGCTGCTGTGAGAGTGAGCAAGGACATCTGCCTGTGTTCACATGCTTTTTATTCCTGGTCCGACTCTCACTGTATGAGCATACCTCTTTTGACTGGGAAGGTTCTCGAAAGGCACTCAAGATACTGCATATGCCACCCTCCGGGGATGAAAAGCCAGTGATGGCAGGCACTCCTGCTGAAGAGCCATATCACAGAATATGATTCTGATTCATTTAGCCTCCCATGAACTGGAGCAGGACCCTGCCAGCCAGCCCATAGCACTGTGTACCATTTCGGTGTGCCATGCTGCCCTAACAACATGGCAAGTAGGAGGTCCTGGCTTGTGTGTAATTTGGAGACAGGTTTTGTGCACAACTGCTAAGCTTTCTGGTGTTCAGCCATGGGGACATACGGCACTGAACCCTCAGAATCTGCAGGACTGGGAGGAAGAAGGTGGAAAATAAAATAGGTTTCCAAATTGCTTTACCAAACAACCTCTAGTTTGAATGCATTCCCTCAGTGGGGTGTGGTACTCATCCCTAAGTACAGCAAAGAGAAAGAAGATTTCAGCTTTCAGGTAATCAATGGAGATGCTCAACAACGGCTATGTTGAGTGCCCACTATGTGCAAAGTATTGTGGTATCCAATAGGAGAAACACAGAGAAATTACAGAGAGCATATTAAAACAACAGTCAAGCAAGAACAAAGACAAAGATGTCAGCAAACAGTTAATGAGCAATAATAGTTAGAGCTGGATTGAACCGTTGGTCTTTCGTTGAGGTATCTGAATGAGCTGGATTGGACCCAAAGGGTAAAGCCTAACCTTTACGGATGGGATCACACTTGAACAATTTAGAATAAGCTTTAAGTGAGACAAGACGCAAGAGCAGGGCATTCCAAAGGGAAGACGGTTCAGAGAAAATGAGGAAAAAAGATTTAAGGCCATTGGTGAGGAGTGGATTCAAGGCTTGGGCCATTTTCATGGCCTGGCCATGGACTTAGTGATGCCTCCAGAGCGTGTTATACTACTGAAACATCTTCAGTAAGTGCCTGAGCTGAGCAAGGAGCACGGAGTCCATGTAAAGAAGTAACGGTAATGTCCGTCTCATTGTTGCCTTGACATGGCATCACCCTTCACTTACAGGAAGCTAAGAGCCTTAGAATGAAAATGATCTGAAATCTCCCAGAATCCTACCACCTCCTACTGCCCAGAATTATTTTTAACTAAAAATGAATAAACTCTGTGATCAATGAGCAACAGTAGTTATAATAAGGAGTTTGGATAAAATTGAAGGAGTAGTTTAGCCTAGGATGTCTGTCACCTTCTGCCAGGTAAATCCATCCATACCCGAGAGACTCCCACTGTCTTCTGGAATTCCTATAGATAACAGGGTTCTACCCTACCTGCATTATGCCAAGAAATAACTTGGATGGCTAAGAACTGCCATTCTGCTTAATTCAACCCACATCTGTGAAACCTAGAATTGTGAGACTCTGTCTGTGTCATAACAGATGTAGAGTTGAGTTATGGAGGATCCTCGAATTCAGAAGAAGGTGAATAACCACCCTGTGATGATGTATGAGGCTGTGAACAGTAAGGGTTCTAGGAGAGCACACTAAACTTTGTGCTTCAAGAGAGTGAAGGTGGACTTTTCCAGCTTTAAGCTCTGAACTTAGCACACTGCCTAGAATATGGAATAATTCCTCAAGAAAGGCTTGTTAGCCAAGATTGGTGGCTCATACCTTTGATCCCAGCACTTGGGAGCAGACACAGGCAGATCTCTGGGTTTGAGGCCAGCCTGGCCTCTACAGAGAGAGTTCCAGGACAGCTAGGGCTACATGGAGAAACCCTGTCTAGAAAAACATACAACAATAAAAAGAGAGAGAGAGAGAGAGAGAGAGAGAGAGAGAGAGAGAGAGAGAGAAGAAAGAAAGAAAGAAAGAAAGAAAGAAAGAAAGAAAAAGAGAAAGAAAGAAAGAAAGAAATGCTTGTTGTACCGAGAAAGACATACAAAGCTTGAAAAGAAATTGGTACAGGGGTTGTGCTCACAATTAGCAAGGCAGAGACAGTGTTTGAGGTCTGATGTGGGTCTGAAATGACATCAAGGGGTGGTGCAGTCAAACCCTTCTTCTCACATGTCCCTAGTTGGAGGTAGTATGGTTGATACATCTTGGGCCATATTTCTGTAGGACCAAGCAGAGTGAGAGTTGGCTTTCTGATTTGCCTCCTCCAGGTAAAACATTGCGTCCTTGAGTTTTACCTTCTTCTCTAATAGTTCCTCCACATTTAAAGGATTATAGAACTCTCCATCACTCTGGTAACTTAAAAAAAGATTTGTATTTAATTGTGTGTACTCATGTTTGTCTCTATGGCGATATGTGGACATGAAGGCAGGTGCTGGAGTAGACAAGAAGAGGACATCAACTCCTCTGGAAGTAGACTTACAGGAAGTTCGAGCTTCCTGACATGGGTTCTGGGGACGGAACTTGGATCTTCTGCAAGAGCAGAGTGTGTTCTTAACTGCTGAGTCATCACTCCGGCCCTTCTATTGGCTCTTAAACCCTAACAAACCACTTCCCTGCCTGTTACCATATTGATTTTCACAACTGTCCTGTGGTGTGAGTCAGGAGGAAGTGGTATTTCCTAGGCTGGATGTGATGAACCCTTGAGGGCTGAAGCAAGGAGATCTTGAATCTGGGCCACAGGAAACCCAGTCTTATAAAGATAAAAAAGTAAAAAAATAAAAGTAAAAGATAGAAATGCTCCCGTTATAAAGGGAAGAAGAACCAGGTCTGTGTCATGCCGACAGAATGGTGGACATTTGTGCCTGAATCCTTGGTTCTGTGAAGACGATGCCTTAACTGGCAGAGGAGACTGTAGGTGTGGCTTTGGTAGGCTCTGGAAAGGTTGTCCCTCCAGGTTTATCTGGGTGGAACTGATATAATTGCAAAGTCCTTAGACGTGAAAATGGGCTGCAGGAGAGGCAGAGTGAGTTGTGCTGATTTTGAAGATGGCAGGGATGTAAGCCAGGAAAGGCAGGCAGCCTGTGAGAGCAGGAGAAAGACCCAGGGACAGACACACTCTTAAATCTACCAGAAAGCACACAGCTTGCCAACACACTGCTGGTAGCTCAGTTACACAGTGATGAGTCAATCACTTGGTAAAATTCTCATATCAATTAGTTATATAAGCCAAACTCAGAGTCCAAGTAAGTCAGGTTCTGGTGGACGGTTGGCTCTTTTTTTTTTGTTTTTGTTGTTTGCTTGGTTTGTTTTGACAGCACAGGCTTGGCTTGAACTCAGGCTTGCCTGCCTCAGGACCCCCACAGTGCTGGGATTACAGGCAACTACCAGCATGCCTAGCTCTGCTGGTTCTTTCTTGACATGGACCCTCTTTGCTGAAAGTCACTCATGTATTCCAATACACTCTCGTCTCTGCTACAGGTAACCTTGTGTGTTTCCTTCAAATCCATTATATCTATCTATCAGTCACATCTGTTCGCACCAGAATGCAAGTTCCTTCAGAAGACACATGCCCTGAATGCACTCATATGGAGTCCCTGCTGCTTATGACACCGCCTGGCAAACAGAAAGTGTTCCCATTTTCCAAAAGAGTCACACCTTTTGCTGTGAGGACATTGCAGCTGAGTAAAACCAGAGACTGAGACAGTGGTTGCATGTCCATGCAGACCTTGAAGACTGGTTGTAAGATGGAGTAGACAGGGGCTGCATCAGTCTCTAACACAGAGTTCCTTCTCCCTGTCTTCAGTGGGAACCGGAAGCTCAGGTCCCTGCAGAGTCTGCCACGAAGCGATCTGACTCCTCCAGTCTCCGTTTCAACAAGCCTGCCTCCCAGCCCCTTAAGCACTCTGTTTCCATCCTGCATCTAATTGCTTTTGGATAATTATATCATTAACTCTTTGTAATGAATAATAAAAAATAAATCACATTTGTGGAAAGCTGTGAAGCAAGATGCCCGAGTGAGCAATTTTCAGCTCCTCTTCCTTCTCTTTGTCCTCACTCCTGCCTCTCTGTAGCCCTCGGAATTAGAATGCCCGCCAAGTGGGGACACAGAACACAGATATTTAAAGTGTCCCTGGGTGACAATGATCAGTGAGGTTTGGAAACCACTGACCTAGAGGATCAGGCTCCTCAGAGACTAACAGAGAGAAAACAAACTACAAAGCGTTCGTGTCGACTTAGTTCTTGCCTCTCTATTGCTGGAGGGAGAGCTTTTCTCTCAGTAATTCTAGTGCTGGCGCTGTGATTTAGAATCCACGAGACGGGGAGATGACGGGAAGGGACATTCCCTGGGAGGTGGCAGGAGTCATAGCTAATGAGTGAGTACTCATTTGAAGGCGACCTGCGTCAGGAGAGAGGGAGGAGCATGTGGATGCCAATCCAGATCTCAGGCCAATTGCTGTAAGGCACAAGTGCAGGAAAGGTTCCCACAGCTCTGTGTCACGCTGGACTCAAAGCACAGGTCCCTCTACACTGGCTTGTAGAGGTCCCAAATCCTCTTTGGGGTCCAGGCCTGCCTTCCCAAATTGCCTCGGATAATGAGAGGATGGTATCCACTGAGCATGGAAGGGAGAGCCCAGTGGTCTCAGCCGAGCAATGAGCAGACACCCAGGGACATCAGAAAGCTTGTGGTGTGTTTCTGATGGCGCGTAGGGAATGTTCAATACTCTGTCAATTATGAATTGAACTCTGCTACAAGGCAAGTCATTAACAGGCTTCCTTTATTAATGGAAAGAAAGCCTTGGGTTAGACCAGGGCATATCGCTAGCCAAGGGTAAACGCAATTAGCAGGCACACATGCAGGTGGTCGTTGTGGGACAACTCCTGTGAACAATTTTCAAAGAAGCATTGACTTATCTTTTTGTCTTATTTCAAGTCTAAATGTCAGCTTCTCATATAGTGCCTTGTTAACCATAATGCGCTCATCCAGTATATAATTAGGATGGTGGCCTCCACTCCACACACTGAGGTATCCTCAGAAAAGACTGCAGA
Source organism: Peromyscus eremicus (assembly GCF_949786415.1). Taxonomy (NCBI): domain Eukaryota; kingdom Metazoa; phylum Chordata; class Mammalia; order Rodentia; family Cricetidae; genus Peromyscus; species Peromyscus eremicus. The sequence goes on along the minus strand of NC_081422.1, from coordinate 10,024,014 downwards.
AGAAGGAAGGGAAACTGAGGCACCCTTCACTTTGTTCTCAGTTCATATTCACATCTACAGAACATTTAACTGACTTGAAAGTGATCCATGTGCAGAAACTCCTGCCCTGGGGGCCTCCTGGACCAGCATGGCATTTCTACAGACATGGCCAACAGCCTTGCTTCGGCCTCCGACTTGCACATCTCTCTGAATTCTAAGATGTAATTCTCTACTAAAGACGAAGGAAACCTATGGGTTTCTACTCTTCCTCTTCAGCTCTCTGCAGCTCTGAAGGCAATGCTTAACTCTACCTGAGCATCCTGAGTTTCTAGAAGCAGCTGGAAAAGGGAAGGAAGCAAATGAGACACAGAAGAGAGTTGCGTGAGAAAGGATGTTGGTCAAATGCAGACCCTTGTGGACTGATAGGTGTGAGTTTTGTTTTTTTGCAAAGAAAATACAAGCATTCAGTCCTAAGAACTCTATCTCCCAGACCGCAGTAAATCACCACATCTGCAGGCCTGATTTCTCACAAAGGATCCTGTGAAATCCAAGGCAGCAAACGAGTTCTGCGCAGTGCTGAGGGAAAGCACCCAGGTTCCAGCTGGAAGGAAAAGGGTCAGGTAGTCTGCTCTTTGCGTGCTCAGTGTCGTACTCAGAAAGCCCCGAGTCAGTGAAATGTGAGCCACCTCAGCCAGGGCAGGGGAAACCAGAGCTTCAGACCTGCATTCTGCAGAGTGAGACCCACTGTGGCACTGCGGCTGTCACAGCAGGCCCTATGGCCACTGACTTGGGCCTGATGGGCCTGATGATGGAGAATTTCTGAATGAGGTCACTCAGAGACCTGAGCTGACCCACAGGCTAGCTGAATTCATCCTTTCAAAATCACTCACTGCTAAGGAGCTTGCCTTCTATTCTTGGACACACTTGTGCACAAGGACAATCAAGGAAGATTTTGATGTTCAAGAGGGTGAGATGCCCATTTCTGATTCTCATGCTGTCTTACTGACCTCATGGCTAGAAGTAAACCCTCTCTGGGTTCTCTCCTCTCCATGTCACTGACAGAAGTTTTCCTCAGCTTCTGAGCCTCCCCATGAGGCAGGGACAGCTGCATCTCCCAAAGGCACTAAGAGAGCTAATCTGACGTGTCTGCCGGTCTCTGCACTTGACTGAGGTCCTCTAGGTCTGCAAGTTCCCCATGCCCTCAATACCTCACACACTTCCTGCTATCTAGTAAGAGTTTATCAATGCTCTGTGAACAAGGAGCAGTTTACCACTTGGCTGGGACATTTTAAAAATTCCACAGCCACCTAGTTTCGTGACCACATGTGGTACCTCCTTATGCGCTTGTGACTTCCATCCTGTGGAGGGAAGACTGAATTCTGATACTATGTCATTTCTAGAGCTTGGTCTATAGTAAGTCTAAGTTGTAAGGGCAATTCAGGATTCTCTCTGGAACCACTAGGTGGTAAAGGGCAGATAAGAAAGAGTCATGGTGACCTTTATGAGCAAGTAATCGAGGAAGAGTGTGCAGACCTGGAAAAGGGATAGAGGATATCACAGGCTTCAGGTTAGGAGTAATCTCATCAAGTGTCACAATTCAGATGTGACTGCTGTAATTCTATAGGTCCCTGATTCTCCCTTAGCCAAGATTCAAGTACCCACCTTCCTGTCCCCCAGTCCCAGTATTCCTGTGTTGGACACTGAGCTAGGAAGGGGAAGCGAGCCTGTCTCTGACCTTGGTTGGAATGAGACGTGTATGAACCAGCAATCATACCATAGCTGACTCCACACAGAATCGCCTTGGAAGAGTGGGAAGAAAGTCCAGTATTGGCTTTGTCATATCTTTTTGGGAATCAACCCCAGGTTGTTCATCTGTAACACGTTCATCATAATACCTACTTTACTCAGCAAATATGGTTGAGCTGTTTTAAATGTTTACTGAGATAGGCTTTGGGGCAAAACACTTACGAGGTGAAAATCCCCCAGACACAAGATTCCATATCCTTTCTCCTTATCATCATCATTCTTAGGGAGAGGGTGCCAGTACACACGTGTGCTCACACACTGGTAGAAGGACATGAGACAAAGAGGGGTGAGAGGTCACAGATCACCAAGGGTAATGAGGCACCAGAAATCCCATGCAGGACTTCCCATGTTGACTAGAACTCACTAAAGTGTCAAGTCCAGATGCAGCCTTCTCAGAATTCGGGCTTCTTCTCCTTCTCTAGTTCCTGGAAGAACAGGTAATGTGGGTACTAACTGGCACCTTTTCCTTATTTTATTAATGCCTCCTGATAAAGCATTCTGCTTGAGGCCATTAAGCTACCACTTAGGAGGAGATGGTCTCGCTAGCTTTGCTGAAGGGGGATAATGGGTTGCCCTTAAAGGACCCTAAAAGCTCAGTGTTCATACAGATATGTAGGCGTAGAGTCAGGGAAGCAACTGAACAGAGAAGATCAGGGACAGGCCCAGACAGACTTCATGGTTATTCAAGTGAAAGCCCCCCACCTTGTGTCTGGTGACCATTAGAGGTGAGGTCTCAGCCTCACTATAGACAGCGAGTGTGAAAGTTATCCTACCATCTCCAAATCTGCCTCTTGGGCATTGTAAAGGGAAGGAACAAGACCAGAGATGGCAACCCCAGCATGATGTGTGGCTGTGACTGGGAGAAGCTCTGACCTAACTAGACCAATGACTTTCCAGGTCATGTCTGCAGGTTGGGGCGGGGGCAAGTTCTCTAGAATCATACACATTAAAAACCTTAAGTGCATGGATGTGCTTTGCCTGTTCCGTGCATCAGGAGTGGTTTGTGTTCTTTATGACCCCCAGCAGCTTGGCGTGTTACTAGTGGTGAAACTTGAGGTGTAAAATGAGGCCCTTAATCGTCTCTTCTTCCCTTCCTTGCCTATGCATAGCCCAGAATGCCTTCTTGTACCACATTGGAACCACCAATAATATGAGTTTAGCCTTGAGGCCGAAGAAGAAAGTGAGTCAAAGGACTCTTTAAGGGACACCTACTTGCTAAGAACCAAAGGGCTTAGATCCTGGTTGCCTTCCCTGAAGGCAGACTTAGAGTAAGGCCAACTCCCTGGTGGCCCCTGGCCTATAGGGATTTCAAATTCACATCACAGTACAGAATGCAGATTCCAAAGCTCCCACTGGACAGCAGGAGGAGTCATTCTTCTGTTGGCATGCCCACTCCTGAGATCTGTGGTGTTAGGGCTTCCTGCTGGGAACTGTGAGATGCCTAAGGCACTGTCTGTGCTCCTGGGCTGTAGAGTCCAGTTGCGAAGATAAACTAACCCAAGCCCCGTGGTTCATGACAGCGATCCTAGCTCTTGGGAAGCTGAGACAGGAGGATTACTGTAAATTTAATGCCAGCTGGGCTATTTGGTGAGTGAATGCCAAACCAGCTGGGCTACATATTGAGACTCTGTCTCAAGAATAAAAAAGGTGAAAAGTGTGATTTTTGTGCTATGAAAATCGTGGCTGAAGGAGCAACAGCGAAGAAGCAGTCAGCCCTTCCAACCGCGAGGGTTCTCGTTCTTCTGATGCAACCACCCTAGAACTGAACACACCAGGTGGCACACGCCTTTAATACCAGCACTGGGGAGGCAGAGGCAGGCAGCTCTCTGAGTCTGAGGCCGGCCTGGTCTACAGAGTGACTTCCAGGACAGCCAGGACTACACAGAAGCCCTGTCTCAAAAAGTCATTAAAAAAAAAGAAAAAGAAAAAAAAAAAAGAAAATACTTGAAAAACTTCATAGCTTGGAGAGAGGGCTCAGTGGTTAAGAACACTGACGGCTCTTCCAGAGGACCTGGGTTCAAATTCCAGCACCCATATCCACATGGAGGTGTACAACCGTAATTCCAGTAACGCCCTCTTCTGGTCTCTGTGGGGATCTCAAATATGTGGTGCACAGACATACATAAAGGCAAAACCCCACAGACATAAAAATTAAGAATTAATAAATCATAAATGAAGGCAAAAATCTTGAGAAAGAAAATACTTGAAAAACTTTACCACCTGTATTGAACACACACAGACTTTTATTGTGTTTATTTCCTAATCAGCTGTGGTAGTTTGAAAGAAAATGGCCTCCAAAGGGAGTGGTACTATTAGAAGGTGTGGCCTTGTTGGAGGAAGTGTGTCACTGTGGGGGCCGACTTTGAGATCTCTCTTTCTCAAGCTTCCCTCAGTGTGACAGCCAGTGGGCTTCCTGTTGCCTGCAAGATGCAGCACTCTCAGCTCCAGCACCATGTCTACCTGCATGCCGCCATGCTCCCCACCATGATGATAATGGACTGAACCTCTGAAACTGTAAGCAAGCCCCCTCAATTGAATGTTTTCTTTATAAGAGTTGCTGTGGCCATGGTGTCTCTCCACAGCAATAAAAACCCAAACAAAGACATCAGCATAGTATGATTTACATATCATTGGCACTGTAATACATACAAACAATCTGGGGATAACAAAATGTACAGGAGATGTACATAGGTTATGCATAAGTGACATGCAAATGCCATGCCCATTTTGTCTAAGGGACTTGGGCTTCTGTGGAGCCTGGTTCCTCTGTCTTGGGAGGGAAGGGACCAATGTCCCTTATTTACTATCGGGGGTCAGATGACAAGTATTTTTAAAGGATTTTTAAAATGTTGTTTATGTGTATATATGTGTTTCTCTGTGAACGTGCATATTAGTGCAGAGGTCTATGGAGGCCAGAAGAGGGTGCAGGGTGCCTTGATAAGCCCCCCCCCCACCCCCGAGTGTGTGCTGAGAATGGAATTTGGGTCCTAGGCAAGAGCAGTATGCACTTTTAACCACTGAGCCATCTGTGTACGCACGAGATTTTGTTTAAGAATGAAAATTAAAGATGGCTTCAGGCAGAATATTGTGTTTGAGTCAGACCAGAGATGAGAGAAGGGCAAGCATTTCAGATGGGTTAGATTACAATCAATCTAAATATATATTAACTCACGAAATACTATGGAGCATGTCTGGTGGGCAGGGCATCCTGGATGCCACGGCAGGGCAGAGTGTAGCATAGACATGGTCCCTCCCCTTAAGAGCTGAGGGTCTCACTACGGTACAATTCAGTGTGTACTGGCATTGCAGCAAAGTCCTAACTGCCAATGTTTGAGGAAGCAGCTGAGTCTGAGCATTTGGAAGAATCTCCCTGGAAAGATGCCATTCCAGGGGAGCCTGAAGGATTCCAGTGCAAGAAATGAGATGAAGAGTAGATGGGGTGAAGGATGAACCCCAGCAAACTCACAAAGGAGTGCAGGCCCTGGGTGTATGGGAGGATCAAGGAGATGGGATTACACCATAGGATGAGACTGACAGAGAGATGACCAGACCTAGACACCATGTGGACATTTTTTTTTTTTTTTTGGTTTTTCGAGACAGGGTTTCTCTGTGTAGCTTTGCGCCTTTCCTGGGACTCACTTGGTAGCCCAGGCTGGCCTCGAACTCACAGAGATCCGCCTGGCTCTGCCTCCCGAGTGCTGGGATTAAAGGCGTGCGCCACCACTGCCCGGCCATGTGGACATTTTGTGGAGGCTGAGGAGCTACTGAGAAGCAACCGGGCTTGGCAAGGGTGTGTAAGGGCAAGGGCTTCCCACTCTAGCAGAAGGTGGATAGAAGAAAAAGTCTGGAGCAATGCAGTCAGTTAGTCACGACAGGCTTGATGACTGTGGCCGGTCTCATAGTGCCATGTCCTGGTCTTGCTGACTGAGTGTTCTCATCTGCAAAGTAGGGACTTAGAACCACCATTTATTTACTCTTTCATGAAGTTAGCCCTGGCAGGTACAAAGTGCTGCTAGGTCAAATTGTCCAAATGGTGGCACTTGGTTTCTCTTTATCTGTTTAAAGTGGAAAGGTGGGAGTTTTTGAACAGAACACAGAAACTCACACTGATAGGTCAGCCTGTATGTTAAGGCCATAGGTCTCCCTATGTGCCGTTTCAGTGATTGCCCTGTGAACAGAAAGTCTTTTCTGTAGGTTGACTGGTCCACTATTGTTGGGCTACTTATTAAAGAGGACTGATAGGCAGGCGTTGTTTTCATGTGGAGTTTGCATGGCATGTTCATTGCTGAGATGGAGAGTTGCCATAGTTACCTGTACGAAGTGTTAAACAGAGCAATCACTGCTAAAATCCCTCTATCAAGGTCAACTAGACATTTCCAATCACTGCCAAACAATTTGCTGCCCAGTGAAAGTTAATGAAATTACTAAAAGAAGTTGAAAATAAGGTTAATGTTGACACACTTTGAAGATGTTTATGTAACCAGCCATTTGCAAGTGGATCTTACCGGCTGAAAACTCCACAGTATAACAAGACATCTGGAGGGAAGGCTTAGAGTAACAACACGTTTGGAGCTTGGCACTGACCACTGCCTTCAAATCCAGCCCATCATTAACAGCTTCTGGAGAGTGCTGTTCCTCCTCCAAGGACTATAAAAGCAGACCAAACCTTCCTCAATATAAACTTCCTTTTTCGGCCGGCTGTTGTTGCTGACTTCCCATCTCGGGGGCTGGTGGGGTCCCACTGGCAGCGCTCACCCTGAGAGCAGTGCAGCCCACGTATGTTAGGGTAGTCCAAGAAGAGGAAGAAGACAGACAGCATCACAAGACTTCAGCATTGGCTCAGAGCTTCTGGAGTCCTTATGCAGGTCACCTGGAGAGCTGCTTGATCAAGGACTTCGCTCCAGCAGGTGTGGGTGGGGTGAGGCTAGAAAGTCTGAGTCTAAAACATTCCCTGGGCTCTCCAAACTGCTGGTCCACAGAGCATGTCTTGAACAGCCTTGTCTCAGTTTATCTCCTTATTTGTCTGTCGGAATCCCCATTCACACTACTCTTCCTCATGCTTGGAGCACATTTGACCTTTCTTGTTCACATGTGTATCAGAGCTTGGAAAGACACATCTTCTGCCCTCAGGCCCACCAGCATTAGCATCAGGGCTTTCCTCAGGGTTTGGTTCAAACCCTGGACAAAGGGCTGACATGCCTATTTAACATATCAAAGCAGACTTGGCTGCCAGGTTCTCCCAGCATCCCTCAGCCCCTATCTGTTACAGGGTATGGATTGTAACATACCACACCTCCACCCTAAACTGCTCCAGCCCAGGTGCTGGGCTGCCCTTCTCCCAGCTCCCTTCCCTATATAATTCAGACATTTTGGTTACCTGTTCTCTTTTGGGCCTCCTGGCTGCTGCACCTGGTTCCCCCCTCTCCCCTCTCTCTGTCCCTCCTCATGTCTTCTCATGGCTCAGGGTCATGTCCACTCTGGACTTCCTCAACTATCCCTGCGTCTGGCTATGCTCTCCCACACATCTACAATAAGCTTTCTCCTCCACCATACTTAGGAACAATCATGTCCTTTCCTTTTTTATTTCTTCTTTTCATTCACTCAACATCTTTTGAAGACCTATCCTTTAACTTTAAAATGATCACACACTGAACAAACAATAGATTAGCAAACAAGTGAATAGGTGGCATTGGGAGTAAGTGAAATGTTTCATCTTTTGGCAAAATAACATTGAGCTTTGGCCCATAAAAATGCTGGACACATTGTTTTTTTGAATGAATTGAATTAAGGCAACAGAGCATATATCTCGCTTCTAAAGTTCTCCTGATAGGATATCAATGAATACTTTAAGATCCTGGAAATATTTAATTGCTTTGAAAATCATACTTATTATATATTGAAATCAGCCAAACTCTTGTCCAAATATTATGACCTCCCAATTTTACTATGTGTAAATTAATCTATACTTAGTCCTCTCAAATTGTATTTGACATGTCTGATAACTTGATAGCATATACATTTTATTGCTGTGTTCCTGTGAATGGCAGGTACCTACTAACCCAGCCAGGATTGTCTTTCTTTCCTCTCATGAGGAGGGGTAAATAGAAACGGTCACTATGGAAAGTCAGAGATACCACTGACTGCTGTTTCCTCCTTTGCCACTCAGGTATTAGGAGACTCAACAGTAAGTATTCCTTTTAGTTGAATTTTAGACTCTGTGGCCATTAGCTCTGGAGGTCACTAGACTGTCTAGTCAAATAACTGTGGGCATTTATACAATGGCAAATATACACTGAAAATTACACACTTATCTATCTCATCTTTATATCTATGCCTATGATTTAACTCTTGTCACCACACTTTAAAGAGGAGGAAAGGAAGACTTAGTGATGTTTGTTTTCTTAGCTACTAGGTGGCAAAGGTGAGTTCTTCTGCTATTTTATTTTTAAATTTTTAAAACTGTTATCAAGACCTTATGATCTTTTCATGCTAAGAACAGAAATATAGCTGAAAACAGGCGATAACAGAATGTGCTTAACTAAAGGGCAGCTCTGCTCATAATTCCTGTAGCTGTTTCTCCCCTTAGAAACTGCCTTGCTTTTTTCCTAACTCTGGAGGAGGGACTCTTGCGGTTCTCTGCTGAGTTCTTAATTCCTGACACTGTCAAGCACCCCTGAATCAGAGCAGTCTTGCTTTCAGCAACACGGCTTTCTTTGTTTGGTATCCAGGGCTGAGGCTGGGGAAGCAAGTGAGAGGTGATGACTGTAACCCAGGGCTTTCTGACCCCAGTGCTTGAATGGGATGGCATTTTCCTGGCCTCGTCTGGCACAGTGCCTTGGAAGATCACCTGCCTGTGATTTCTTGGCCATTTGTTTTTTCTAGACAGACTTCCATGTATCTGAGGTTGTATATGCGCTGGCCTGTATGTGTAGGGGAGGATGACCTTGAACTTCTTATCTCTTGCTTCTACCTCCCAGGACAGAATTACAGGTGTGTGTTACCATGCCCAAGTTACAGGGTGCTGGAGATCAAATCCAGGGCTTCATGCACACAAGGGCTCTGGCAACAGACATATCTATCATGTTAGAGTCACCTGGAAGCAGGTGGCCCCAGTGGGGTCAGGCAATGCAACACTTAAGAGTGTTTGTTGTTGTTTTCAAGACAGGCTCTCACTATGTAGCTCTAGCTGAACTCACTCTGTCGACCAGGCTGGCCTCAAACTCACAGAGATCTGCCTGCCTCTGCCTCCTGAGTGCTGAGCTTAAAGGTGTGCTAAAGAGGTTTTGTGTTGCCGTTCACCCATTGGTTCCTTCTTTGAACTTAGAGCAGGGGAACCATTTTAACCATAACAGCAGCAGCCACACACTGTCTGGCATACACTAAAGAGAACCACAGACCCTGAGTCTGGTCACAGTAGCTTTAATAGATTTTTGAATTACAACTGCACTAAACGTTGGTAACTAATCTTTTAAAATGAGAACCAATGTGGGACCAAGTCATTACTGAACTCACTCATCCGTGGCATCTAAACACATCTCAGTCAATTTTCTGATCTAGCCTACGGAGAAGTCTAGGATTTTTACAGATAGACACATCCTTTAAAGAAATCCAAGCCGTACCTAGGCATGAATCTGTAAGGCAAGCGTGCTCTTCCTTTTCCTCGACATCAGATCCCCCTCTTTTCTCCTTGCAGAATGAGTCCTATAATTGCTCTAACTCACCACTTCCTCTGACAGAGTTACATGTGTATGTGCAATGCACACACACTTACACAAACATGCGTCAGCTAACAACTGACGAGAAATTAAACAGCTGAAGATGTTGCTGCTCCTGTACTTATCACAAACGGCTAGTTAGCATCTCCTACTGGAAGGAACACCCCCCTCCCCACCCCGCCCCAGATCAGCTCATCCTGGTGATGTTCCTCCACACTCCCACTGTGCTCCTGCGTATTTACTTAAGAGCTTTAGCTCACAGTGTTATTTCCAGCTTCCACATCCAAAGTTGGGGGAAAACAGACCTTGGTACATTTTACAGTTTCAGAGTTGATGGGCTACTCTGGAATGGTAAGTATTTATTTAGCTTTCACACAAGAAAACTTAGGGATTTGATTTTCCTCTGACAGACGACACAGTTCATTTTCTCCTGATAATGGGGACATTTAAAAATGCGTGAGAGCCCGCTTTCTGCTTCATTTCCTGTAAATAACTTTACACTTACTTCAAAGCTGACCTTTCACTCAGATCAAAATCCATGCTGCTAGGAACTTGCAGAGGGGAGGAGTGAATCAATGGTGTGGGCATAAAATAACTGTGGCGTGCCTCATTTACTGTGCCCTGAACACCTTGGAGGGTTTGTAATTTCTGGGGATGCCCTGGCAGGTTGAGCCAAGTGTCTGCCAAGCGTCACATCTGACTAACGCCCTGTTACTTTTTCCACTCTTGTTTTTAAAAGCGCCATTGGGGAAGCTTAGTTACAACAATTCCCTTCCAGTGTAGTCAGTTTTCCATGAGTTCAGGCAGGCCACAGCATAGATCTCAAACGCACAAAAAATTCTATGTGGAAACTAGCTTCAAAGGGGAGGAAATTCATCTGCTTAATACCATAGGAAATCATACAAAGTAAGTATAAAATGCAAACTAGTGAGTTGTAAAATGAGATCAAGCTAGCCCTAGTTACCAGAAGCAGAATGAAGATTGCCTTGCATTTGCTTGGTTATGGAGGGAGCCAGAAGCCTTTAAAATAGATTCTGGCCCTTGTTTAAAATTCCAATTCTCAAGACTACTATCTCTACTATCCTTGGACCCAAAAAAGCACATCCAAATGTTTTAGGAAAAGCTTTAGTGAAAAATCTAATTCTCTTCTCTTCTCAGCAAAGCCTCTTTATAAAGGCCCAAGTTTACTTTCGTCTGAGCGTTTTGAGAACTGTAAGACACATTCACTGGGAGCCAGAAAGAGTTCCCTCACAGAGTCCAGGCTTTGGAATTCCTTTGTTTCTTGCTTCTTAGATGAAAGAAGATTAACAAGTATTGTGTTGTTAGTAGACTCATTGGCCATTCAGGCTCCATTTTAATGTACCATGAATGAATGCAGTGTCTGTGTGTGTGTGTGTGTGTGTGTGTGTGTGTGTGTGTGTGTATGTGTGTGTGTGTGTGAGAGAGAGAGAGAGAGACAGACAGACAGACAGACAGACAGAGAGATAGAGAGGGGAGGCAGAGAGAGGAGACAGAAGAAACTCAGTGGGGGAATGAGCCATGTGTACATTTGTGGCCAGTATTAATCACCCAGATAGGGAATATTATTATGAACAAATTATAAAATTTCAAGGCTGGCAAGATAGCTCATTAGTTAAGAACAATGTGCGCTCGTAGAGGACCTGAGTTCTATTCTCAGCCCCCACATGACTGCTCCCAACAGCCTGTAACTCCAGTTCCAAGGATCCAATGCTCTTTTTGGCCTCTGGGTGTACCAGCATGCATGCGGTGCACATATCTACATGCAGGCATTCACATGCACACATAAAACAAATAGATCTTTAATGAAAGAATTGAGTTAAACCTGAAAATGCTGAAAACATTGGTCCTTAATGCTTGGCAGACATTTTTTTATATTAATATCAAAAGGCAGCTTCTTTCCATGAATTTAACCCCCCCTTTCCCTCTTAGTCCCCAGCATTCCAATTCATCAAGAGCAAGGTCTTTATGACTGGCAGGCTGTTTGTTCTCTGACATCTTATTTTATTTTTTTGGTTTTTTGAGATAGGGTTTCTCTGTGTAGTTTTGCGCCTTTCCTGGAACTCGCTCTGTTGACCAAGGCTGGCCTCGGACTCACAGAGATCCGCCTGCCTCTGCCTCCTGAGTGCTGGGATTAAAGGTGTGCACCACCTAAGCTGTTTGACATCTTATTTTAAATAGAATAGTTAGGAAATGGCTATGGCAACCATGGCCTAACCTGGAAATACTAAATCCTCCATATATCTATACTAATAAAACAAAGGAGTCTCCCTTTTGTGTGACTTCAGGACCCTTTCTGTAATCAAACAGGGCACATCCCAAGTAGTAAAGTGAAGCAAAGGATGAAAAAACCAAAAACCAACCATACAAACAAAACCCCTGAATTTATACTCCACGGAATACCAGGGAGATCTGTGTTTCCCAGGTCCCTGGAAACGTTTCTCTGTCAACCTGTCCAAGCGCTGATCTCCATGCAGCCATCTGAGCTGAGTTAGGGCCCCTGCTGGATCTTGTTGTGTTGCTGTTGATGGGTTGTGGTCGAGGCAGTTATCTATGGGTCTGTAAAGCAGCACACAACAGCTGCTCTTTCTCTTGTGTTCAATCAGGCTGCTCAGGGAATTTATGAAAAATCCATCGCAGAGCGCTCAGCTCTTAATGGCTGCTAATGTGAGATGTGATTGCTCTCTTCTTGATTGCCCTACCACTAAGTGGGCAGCCAGTATCCAGGGGAAGGTGAGGACTGGGGACTGGTGAATAGTGCTTTCTAGGTGACCCACCAGAGCTTGGGTTTATAGCATACCCTGACTTGGAAACACATGAGCCAAATAACCTCTGGACCACAGTCCAAGAAGGACCTCAAAAAAGGTTTCCCTCTAGAGACCAGCAAATTGTATGAACCCCTCAACCATGATTCTACTTAAAATGTTTAAATTTATTTACTTATTTATATTATGTGTATGTGTGCCTGAGTGTCTGTGTATATGCACTATTTGCATTCAGGTGTCCACAGAGGCCAGAAGAAGACATAGCATTTCCTGGACCTGGAATTATAGGTGGTTGTGAGCCATGGATGTAGACGCTGGGAACCAAACCTGGGTCTTTGGCAAGAGCAGCAAGTCTCTTTACTGCTGAGCTGTCTTTCCAGCCCTACTAGAATCTTCACCCTAGTTTTAGTGCTCTGTTTGTCTGACCGTGTCCCTTACCTTTACATAGGCCTGTTCTCCACAACCATGAGGTCAGAAGAATACCATCCTCTAAACAGAATGCTGCTAGCAGGAGAGGTGACAATGCAGTCTAAAATGAAACTTTCTTCAGTCTTCGAACCATGTGACAGTTACACCTTTTCATACGGTGAATTCCAATATTCTTGAGAACAGTTCTTCAAAATTTTTGCAGCTTTATGAATCTAGGTCGTTACTTGATGCTTAATCTCTTACAAGGAATGCATGCCAAACCTTTGTGCTAGTAAAACTACTCTCCACATGTGATCTAGCTTCCTTTCTGCTGCTTTAATAAAACACTCTGACTCAAAGGAGCCTAGGGGAAGAAAGGCTTTGTTGAACACCATAGGTTACAGTTCAGCTGTCAGGAAGTTGAAGGACGTCAAGGCAAGAATTGAACTGAAGGATGTCAAGGCAGGAATTGGACTGAAGGACGTCAAGGCAGGAATTTGAAGGCAGGCGTGTTTACTGTTCCACACAGTATTACCTCCAAACAAAGAACTTATTCACAGCCAAAGAAATACAGCAGGAACCATGAAAAATTTTTGCTAGCTTGCTGGAAGACCAGTTTATACTCAGGTAGCTCTCTTATACTGCTCAGAACAATCGGTCTAGGCATGCCATCACCCAGAATGGGCTCGGCCCTCTTACATTAGTTGATAATCAAGACAGCCTCCTCCACACAGACATATTCACAGTCTACACAGGTCCTCTCAGATTGCTCTAGGCCAGTGGTTTTCAACCTGAGGGTCCCAACCCTTTTGGGGGGGGGTGTCAAACAAACCATTCACAGGGGTAAAATATCAGATATCCTGCAGATCAGATATTTACATTATGATTCATAACAGTAGCAAAATTGCAGTTATGAAGTGGCAACGAAATAATTTTATGATTGGGGGTCACCACAATATGAGGAGTTGTATTAAAGAGTCATAACATTAAGAAGATTGAGAGCCACTGCTCTAGGGTGTGACAGTTAAAACTAACCAAGACAATATGGACATTTGGTGTCAACAACCTAACTTTATACAGATACCATATTTATCAGACCACATGTGTTCAGATAATTCATCTAACAGTTATCACTCCTGTAAATATTAGGCTCAAAGTATTTCCTTTCTCTTGGGTGTATGAGGAAGATTAAGGAAACTCTCCAACCACATGATACTCTGTTAAGATTTGCAAGAGTTTTGATTCATAAAGAAGGTGACTTGACAGCTGGGAACCCAACTTCTCCTGATGCTTCTTCCTCTTATCACCACATAATCATTTATTATTTTATTTATAGTAGAAGACAGCCCAGAAGATGGATTTCTCAGAGCCACACCAGATGATGGTAGAGACTAAACTAATACCAACTGCTCAAGCAGAAGCAAACACGCAGGAAGGCCTTTGAAATCTCTTCTCTGTTGCCTGTCCCCACTCTTTCCACCCACAGACACTCAATGATGCAGTAAAGACCTGGGGATGTGGGCAGGTAATGACGGCATGATTCTATAATTTTAAAATGAAAACCTATTGAAATAAGGAAGCTGTAGAAAGCTAAAAAAGCTTACTGAAAAACCTTGGGAACAACAAGTTCCTGGACCTCAGTCAGTTGCTCTGAAGCCTATCATGGGTGATGCTTCATTTTCTTTATGTGCTTAATTGCTTCCTGATTCCATGGATGACTTCATCCCCCTCTATTTCCTTTGATTTTGTTACAAGTGCCTGGGCATTGGCATGGTTTATCTGGGCCTCCATTAGACTCCTGGTAAACTAAAAAGCCAGGATGGGGAGAAAAAAGGAAGAGTCTGCCCTGCTCATGACAATTAATTTCTAGATTCTTGCAGTGGGCTAATTTTACCACTGTTGAGAAATTATATTTTCTTCTTAGTTATTCAATCCTAAGAAAGCTTAAAACCAGCCCAGGTAAATGAGAAACAAATGATGCTGGGAAACCACAATGACCGCTTCTGATGAGGAGCAGGCTGAGATGAATCTAAGTCATTAGTTATGAGAAAACGGCCAGCAGAAGACAAGACTTTGGGTTTTCCTGGAATTTTCTTGACATTTTGTAGTTTGATTTTTTTTTTTTTTTTTGAGACAAAGTCTCTTTCACTACGTAGGCCATCTGGCCTGAACCTGCATCCCTTCTGCGCCCGGCCGATGGTGCTAGAGTGATGCTACAGTAGTTACACTTCCTCTCTGGTGGCTGACCACTCTCACTACTCAAGATCCACATATGGTCATATGCAGAGTCCAGAACCTGCTAACACAGTGACAGCCAGGACTGGCCAAACCTGTGGGCTAAAGAGGTCAAATTAACTTGACTGACCACCCTAGGGATAATAACTGTAGGGACACACTGTTCAGGACTTCTGACTCAGAACTAGTACTTACAGATGCAACAGATGAAAATACACAGTGCCCAGCAAAATTTGAATTTCAAAGAAATGAATCACGCAACATTTGCCCCCATTTTACCATACTATTGGTGATTTGTATTTTTAGGGCTAGTTACTGAAGAGCTGAAACTAATGCTAATATGTGGGAATATGGGGTAATAGCAACAACATTATCACCTGGTGGGTACCTAGTTTTGGATTAATATGTGATACTTTTTAAAATGCAAGTATGTACCATGAAGTATTTGGGATATTCACACATGAACGAAAACAAATCTTTGTTATTTCCAAGGTACTCAAGTTTAATGGCGTGTCCTGGTTTTATCTGTCAATCATGCCGGGAGACTAAGCATCTCCCTGAAAGCACAAGGGAATACATTTGTCTATGAGCAGAAAGCCCCGCCCCCTTCGTCCTACATGAGAAGCTCTTGGCAGAGCTCTACTTGTGCTTACCCTCAGAGTGGGGCTGACTTAAGTAAACCAGATGGGCCAGAGGAACCCATGGCAACCCATTGAAAGAGGGGAGGCAAACAACATTCCAAGAAGCATCTTGTGTCTTGAGAAGAGGGCCAGGATAGAGTCCGAGGCACAGTGGTAGAGAAAGGAGAACACAGTGACCTTGGCCTTCCTTCTGTCTTTCTTCCCACTGTCTAAGGGCCGTGCTCGATTCCTGTATTAGGAGTGATGGCCCAAGATCACAAGGGATAAAATAAGCAGACAGACACAGCCATGAAGCATTGGGGCTTCAGCAGGGAGCCTGGGGAACCTCTTGACATTAGTGGGTACATGGTATCACCAACAGGGCTGCCTCTGCAGGTGCAGGCTGGTGCCACCATCTCATCAGCCTCCGGCAGGGTGTGAGGAACCTAGCCAACATGATGGGAAAATTGAGACAGCTAGCCTAATGAGATAGTCACTTAATAAACATTTACTCCAGACCTACCACGTTGGCATGTATTGTGGGCCTGGCAAGTGCTACAGTAAAAAGATGCAATTGACAACCTAACATTGTGTATCTCATGGTCTACATGGGAAACCGACAAATATGTAATCAGTGTGCTAAAACTGAGGTGTCCCGCACACAGGACGGGTACCTGCCTTGTCTTTGGTATGGTGGGGTAGGTTTCTTGGAGCGATGACTTCTAAGCTGCAAAGGACCCATACGATAATTCAGAGGTAAAGCCTTCCCTAGTTTCATTTTTCTCGCTGTTACGTTTCTCTGGCAACAAGCAGGCCATCAACTGAGAAGTCACAGCATCAGCAGCTTAAGTCAGCTGGTCACATCACATGCACAGTCAAGGAGAGGAGAGATGAATGCATGCATGCTTGCTCCTCCCTCCCTTGTGATTAGCTCCAACCTCTCCACTCTTACAGAGTTTAAGACCCTCTGCCCACACACAAGCCCACAACCAAGTCAATGTAGACAGTCCCTCGCTGGGACTTCTTCCAAGAGATTCTGGGTTGTGTCAAGTTGAAAATGCTAGCCATCACATATGAAGTTTCCCTAGATAATTTCTTTTTTTAATTAATAAATTAATTTGTTTTATATGTATTTATGTTGTTTTGTCTGTGTGTACGTCTGTGTATTACATATGTGCCTGGTGCCTGCAGAGGCCAGAAGCAGGCATAGGATTCCTTGGGACTGGAGTTATAGAGAACTGTGAGCTGCCATGTAGGAGCTGGTAATCAAAGCCAGGTCTTCTGCAAGAGCAACAAGTGCTTTTAACTGCTGAGCCATCTCTCCATCCCATCCCCTAGAGAATTTCTAGTACCCCTGGGAGAAATCTGAGGAGGCTGGAGTGACCACAAGTATGGTGAGACCATTAGGGGAGCCCTGATCTATGAAAGTCATCTCCAGGCTCTGTTGCCCATTTGCCCATGTGACTGGAGCAGTGTCCATCACTTGCTCCTGCTTTGGTTTGAAAAGTACACTGAGAAGACACCAAGTCAAGCCTAAGTGACAGAAAGTGTGACAAGGAGTGTGACAGGGAGTTGTCAGACCCTGGAACTCTCAGGTCCAAGTGCTACTCTATTCCAGCTTCGGGGATGCCTCACCGTGTTGCTGGCATTATAAAGCAGAAGGTGCTTTCCCCCTTCAAAGCCTTTTCAGAACAAAGCAGGAACTGCACGTGTCAAAGACGTGAAGGGCGACCTCTTGTCCATGGTCCTAGGAAAGAACAGCCCCTGTCTGCGCAGAAGCATTGTGGTGCGCCTCTCAGAGCATCTTTAGGTCAGGTTTTGTACAAACTTCTCTTCCTCTGGTCAGAGTAGCCTCAAAATAATAGGTTTCAAATAAGAAAGCAACTTTTTTTTTTGTTTAATCTTAATAATAGGGTATTTCAGTTTGTCTAATGAAAGCCAGACACTGATGATCTAACGTAATCAAACACTAGTTTTTGTGCAGAAAGAAATAGTAAAATAGCGTAGGGCCTTGTCTCAATACGACTCATAAATGATGGCAGCTAAATGGGAAAAAATAGCAATAACCTTTTAAAACATTAATTTAAACTTTTATTAGAATGCAAAGGGTTTCTAGTGTTTGAAAGCAGGCATTGTCGCTCTCTTTTATTTCAATAGAACCATGGCTTGAATACAGCTCAGCAGGGTGTGTGTTTCCTAAGTTGGGTCATTAGCAGAGTGTTCACCGCCATTTGCCAATAAGCCTTTATTTGGCAAAGTTTAAAACTGCTGACAAATGGGATTCTTCCTGTAGCCAGATAATATGGTTCAGCTAAATATGACTAATTGCAAAAACCTTCCTGGGCAATCAAGAAGTCCACGACTCAGAGGAGACTCAAATGGTCAGTCTTCAAATGAGAAACAGAAAAACATGTCAGTCCTTGGTCACCTCACTCTGCCGAAACACCACTATGATTGTTGAGACTGTGAGAACATTTATAGTGATGTAAGGTCTCTAAAGCTGCAGGGATTTCCCACTTTTATCTGGTAACTTTGGAGTCAGTACTTGCTTCTCCAGTTGGTTTGCAGGTTTCTGTGGGGGTCAGTAACCTGCCTTCACTGTTCCAATTTGACCCCGTTCAAAGACAAAGAAGTCGGGAAGGCTACTGCTCGAAATTCTAATGTTCGGGGGCTGAGGAGGTGGCTTAGTGGGTGCAGTGCTTGAGGGTAGAGATCTGAGTTCAGATCCCCAGCACCTGGGTAAAAAGCCTGTGGTGCCAGTGTGAACCTGTAATCTTAGAACTGGGGAGTCAGACACAGGAGGATCCCTAAGGTTCACTGGCCAGCCTCAGTGAGAGACCCTGCTCAAAAAGAAGGAGAAGTGACTGAGAAAGACACTTAACATCATCATCATCACACACACACACACACACACACACACACACACACACACACACATACACACACACCTCTCCAATCATTACTTCCTTGTATAAATTTTGTGCTTTTTAGACTCAAAGAATGAGCATAGAAATCCCCCCTGGTCAACTTTTGGTACAAGGCATTCCTTTAATTCCATCATTTCTCAGTGCCCTACTAACCGTATTAATAACAGTCCTTAACATTCTTGTGGCTTTTGATATGAATGATTTTCAAGAAACTTGAGCATATATTCCCTCCCTGGACCCTTAAAGCAGCTCTGGGAACTGGGGCATGATGAGTATTGCCCTCATTCTCAGCATGCTGCTGTGGTGGCTTCGAGATGACATGTCTTGTCCAGGGCCAGGACAGGAATCCAGCTTTGGCCAGAACAAGGCCCTGTTTCCTGTTTTGTCCCTGGAGACCTTGAGTGGGACCAGGAGCAGCCAAATAGCTACCATCTCACTGTTAAACCCTGCACCAACTTGTGGACAATAGTCTCATTAATTGCTCAAGATCTTTGGATGGGAACCAAGTACTATCTTATCTCTGCAAAAATCTCTACAGGAACATTTTTCTCTCTCTTACTCCTCCTCATTCGCACATGGAGATATTGACAGTGACGGGCCAGATAGCATCATGCTGTCTTGTGATTTTCTTCTCTTTTTTTAATAAGGAAAAAGATGAGAAGCATACGATAAGGCTGGGAATTTTCAACAGCCTGGCACGGTGGAAAGAACACTTCTCTGGGCGTCAGGACATGTGGGCTCTGCTTGTGTCTCTTCCATTTGTCACCTGCATAACCTGTCTCTTGTTGCGCTCAACCCTCAAATATGTAGTCTTAGCAAATAAATGGGGCTAGCATGATAAAATCATGATGTGTAAGGCCTTTAAACTGTACGCTTCCATGGAAATGGGGAAGATTGCCATTGGACTGAGCAGTTTCTCACACACAGACATGGTGATACACTGTTTAATCACTAAGATTCAGTTTTCACTCCATTCTCTTAATGTAACTGTGAAGGAAATGTTTGCATGTACTAGAGTCTGACTGATATAAGTCTAGGCATGGTAGGAATTCTACCACCATTTGAGGCAGAGGGATTGGCCCAAGTTTGAGGCTATATGTTCTAGGTCAGCCTGAGCTGTAGAGTGAGACCCTGTCTTAAAAAAATGCATTTGTAAAATATTCACTTAAGATTTAGTATCAAATTCATTATAGTGTCATATAATTCAAACTCACAGTGTATGGCTCATTGTAAGTACAAACACCAAAGGTAATTGCAGTAAGTATTTACATGAACAACCAAAGAAAAAACAGAATTCATACTACAAAGCTAACCTATCTTTTTAGTGCTTTCTGTCCTCTAAAATTATTATCTCTAGGTACTCTCAAATCTCAGAATGTCCATTTATAGATTTATCTTACATGACAGAAGATATAAGCAAGGGCTTCACAGGACAGTAATGTGGAAAAATAAGAGTGGATGGCACGACCTTATTTATATATTTTAGAATTCTTACATTTAACAGTTATTCCATTCTCTGGCCTTAGGAAATGATTTGTGAATGCACTGGCTCCTTTTTCAATCAGGTTTGTATAAACTGTATTGTTGGTTTCTTTAAAACAATGATTTATTTTCTTTTTAGTTATGTGCATATGTGTGTGTCTGTGTGTATATGGGTATATATGAGTGACCTTGGATGCTGAAAGAGGGCATCAGATCCCTGGAGATGGAGTTACAGAAGGTTGTGAGCCGCTGACATGAATGTTGGGAACCCACCACAGGGCCTCTGCAAGAGCAGCGTGTGCTTTTGGCTCCTGAGCCATTGCTCCAGCCCCAACAGATTCATGTTAAAAGGAAAATCACAGATATGATTTATGCCTTCCATAGTTCAAGTAAGAATCTTTTGGATTCAACTTCTCCATTAGCAAATACTGTTTTAGGTTTAAAAAATTGTTTATCTTTTCCACATCAGAGAAGAGATAAAGCCAGCTGAGCTTCGGTCTCCTGCTCCTTGGGCTTTGCTTAAACTTCTTTGAATAAGCGTTGTGCTTAAGTAAATTGGTTACAAGGAGGAGAAGGTGAGCTTGGAGATGATGTAGGTTATTGCACTCTAGTCTCTGTTCTTAATCTAGCATGCACATATTCCAGAGGCATTGTTGGCTAGGAGTGAAATGTGTCTGAGGTATTCATATCTTGTCTTGAAGGAAGGATTGCTTTTGTTGCAGGACCCAGAAAAGCAGGGCCTCTTGTACTCTCCTCATATCACCTGCCACTCACAGAAATCTGTGAGGGGCTCTCAGCACAACGAAAATGAGGAGTAAAACACTGGGTGTTTATCTCCAGCATTCCAGAGAGAAACATCGCTTCTCACAAGGCTGCAGCACAATCATCTCTCAGGCACAGCTGTGATGAGCACACCTCATCTGTCATGCCCAGGCTCGTTAAAAGGAACTTTCTTCTCCTGCTCCTTTCTCCCCTGAATATGTAATTATGAAGAACAAATCATGTCCCTGTTACTTTTTTCCCTCTGTCTCACTTGGCTTGGCCCATCTGTCTGTCTCCTGTGGACATAAAGAATTGTTCTATTCATTCATATCAATGATTTTCTTTGGGGAGTTGTTACAGGTGAAACAGGGGTGTTGGTTTTGTTAGGAATGCAGCTCTGAAATTTTCTAACAGTATTTTGGGGCAAAACATTATCTTCTAAGTGAAGTAAAAGTAGAAAACTCAATAGGAGCCTGTTAACAGGATGCATAGGGCAACAAGGCATCAATGTCTAATGCCATCCTTAATTTTGCAGGTCTCACAGGTGCCAACTCCTACTATGAATCAAGGATGTGCACAAGACTAAACTTGAATATTTCTTCCTGCTAAACATACTGTTCTCAACGATCCAGGGGTCAGATGTAAAGTAGAAAAGTGACCTTGTCTGAGAAGTCTTACAATTCTGAAAATATACACCACAGGCTACCAGGCAGAAAAAAGGTAGAAAACTGTGTGTGTCTCTGTGTGTATGTGTTTCTGTCAGTCTGTCTGTCTGTCTATGCGTATGTGACATGAGACTGTGAGGCATGATAGACTATTTTGTGAAGTGGTTTGGAAAACAAAGGCTGAAAGAGTTGGAACCAACCTTTAGGTCCACCCACACTTTTATGAAAACTCTCCTCACTGGAACCTGTGCGAGTTACACCACAACTAAGTCTAAGTGGATTTTTGTCCTCATCCCGAGGCTTTGTGAGAGGCTGAGCTTTAGAGATAGATACAAGTTTATCTGATGAAGGACAGTTCGAGACAGAGAAGCACTCAGATGTGGCATGGGCATCACTCGCTGCTTTCAGCCAAGTTTACAGTGAGAACCTGGAGCTGAAAGAACCAGCTCAGGAAGGTCTGAAAAACCCCGTGTTTTGGCTAGAAAAGGAGCTTGCATGGAGTTCCAGCCAAGAATGGTGCTGTTGCAGTCACAGTCACAAGGCAGTAAAGGAAAGCCCCCTGACCTGTCAAAGGTTCATAGGTGTAGAAACACAAATTTCTTTCAAACACGGAGATCCAAGGAAAGAGTTCTGGCCAGACATGGTGGTGCAAACTTTATTCCCAACACTGGGGAGGCAGTTTGAGACCATCCTGGTCCATATAGCTAGTTCCAGGACAGCCAGGACTCCATAGTAAGACTCTGTTTCACAAAACAAACAAACATAACAGCAAAACAAAGCAAGCAAACAAACAAACAAAAACCAAAAGAAAGTAAAGAGTTCTTTGGTATCCTATTCACCCACTTAGCCGATAAGGCATGTGATTCACATGTGCCCAGTTATTGCTTGGGCTGGTGGAAGATCTTGGCATCATACACATGATACTGTTTTTTCACAGTCATGCAGAACGCAGGAGTTATGGGGTTAGGGAAGTTTTTACCAAGATTTCAAAGGAAAGGCCTCAGAGATCAGATAGTGTGTTAAGGGATCAAAATCTCAATAAGCAACCTCTGACATGGAGCTGTGAGAGTGAGTCAAAGCTAGAATGGGGACCTTGGGAAGTTACTAATGTCAACATGGAAGAGAATCTGTCAGGAAGAGCTGCAAGCAGCATGTGGAGCCCACCCACGAATAGCCTGTGTGGGTGGCAACTAACAAAGATAAAAGGTAGGTCTGTCCCTGGAGCCCACATCTGCCTCAGTGGGCACCGGATGCAGGAATGGAGCACTAGGCTATACTATCTGGCCTGCTTCCTCATCCTTTTGTGATGCCTGCATTGGACACTCTATGCCTATCCATTCTGGTACCCTGCCTGCTGGAGTTTTGAGCGGTGTTGACACAATTAAGACTCTGGGGACTCTTAGGAATAGACTGTACACAGTTTGCATGGTAAGACAGATATAAAACTTGAGGACCAGGGGCTGAATGCTATACTTTGGATTGAGTGTCCCCAAAGGGCCCCCTGTGTCAAAGGCCTAGTTGCCATCCCTCAGCACTACTAGAAGGTAGTAAAAGGTGTACCTAGTGGGAAGTCTTTGGGTCCCTGGGGATGCAGCCTTGAAGAACTCCGTGGGACCCTGTCTCTACTCTTTTTTTCCATGCTCTTTTACTTCCTGGCCATCTTTCTCTCCCTCACAGGCTGCTGTAACAGTGTTCTGACACTAGCCCAAAGTAGTGGGAAGCAGAACTTGAGAGAGTCTGAGCAGACACCCTTTCTCTGTGAAACGTGAGCTCAGGCGTTTGCTACAGTAACAGAATGCTGACTGACAATCATTGAATCTGTGCCTTGTCTTTACAAACCTTTGGTGATCTGAGTTCAGACAAAAGTCTGAAACTCGTGGTTTAAAGCTGAGCTCTACTTTTGCCCCATCTGTGCGAAACACCAAGCTGCCACTGGCTCTTTGGTACCCACTGAATAGACGCCAAAATCCCCTCATCAACTTGCCGATCTTTCCAGCCTAACAGGACACTTCTCTTTTCCACAGCATGCTTCACTCCCTGGCTTTGCCCTTTCTGGGGCACTGGCTCAGTTTGCCTTTATCTTAGCGATCTCCTGGGCTGGGCTGAAATGCAGAAATGTATCTATCCTCTTTTGGAGACTCTTAAATATGCCCACAACTTCATCTTAGTCCATC